>NW_006921589.1:36917667-36934321 GCF_000298275.1 Orycteropus afer afer | reverse complement strand
CCCATCTTCCTTCCAAGGAGTGGCTGGTGGGTTTGAACCGCCAGCCTTCTGGTTAGCAGTCAAATGCCTTAGGCACTATGCCACCAGAGCTCCAAAGAGGGGACTATTCATGTCTATATTGTTAGGAGAGCCAAGTCGGTTCAGACTCGTGGTGACCCCATGCTTCATAGGGTTTCCAATGGCTGGTTTTGCAAAAGTAGATCTCCAGCCTTTTCTTCCAACATGCCTGTGGGTAGCCTTGAAACTCCAACCTTTCCTGAGTGTGTTAAACATGTGTACCACCCAGGACTCCATAGAGAATAACAGATTCCACAAATTCTGCTGGCATAGTGGGTCATTTTTTCTTAAAAAAATCTTTCATTCGGAGTCTTCAGTCTTTAGTCTTAAACTAGATTATAAACCTGGTAGCTAGAATAGAGCAGAAGACGTGGACTTTAGTCCCAGATCAGTCATTAAATAGCCATGACCTTGGGCCAGTCATTTACCTCATCAGGCTCAGCTTTTTTTAGACTATGCAGTCAAGTCTGCTTCTAAAATTCCATTCAGTGATTGAGATACTTGAAGGTAAGTTCACTTTAAGAAAAATAATAAGCACAACCCAACTTATTCATCCCATAAAGTTAGGCTTTCATTAGAAGGACGCAGCTATTTCATGGCAAACTCGCATATGTAGAGCAGAATGACACTCTGTAGGATTTTCAAGGCTGTGACCTTTTGGAAGCAAATTGCCAGACCTTTCTTCTGAGGTGCCTCTCAAAACTCCAAAACCAAACTCACTGCCATCAAGTCGATTCCAACTCCTAGCAACTCCCATTGGGTTTCCAAGGCAGTCAGTCTTTACAGAAGTAGTTTTCCCCATCTTCCTTCCACAGAGTGACTGGTGGGTTTGAACTGCCAACCTTCCGGTTAACTGTCAAATGCCTTAGGCACTATGCCACCAGAGCTTCTTGAGGTGCCTCTAGGTGGGTTCAAACTGCCAATCTTTTGGTTGGTAGTTGAGCACTTAACCATTTGTGCCACCCAGACACCATGAGTTGGAATAGAACCAACAGCAACTGGTTTTTACTGATTTATGCAGCTATAGGGTTGTTATAGGATCTCTGGTAGCATAGTGGCTAAAGCACTTGACTGCTAACCAGCAGGCTGGCGGTTCAAACCCACCAGCCACTCCTCGGAAGGAAGGTTGGGCAATCCTACTTCTGTAGTGATACTGCCTCGGAAACCCAAGGAGGGGTCGCTATGAGTCGGGGCCGACTCGACGGCACATAACAACAACAACAACAGGGTTGTTATGAATTGGAATTGACTTGAATGCAATGAGTTTGAGTTTTTGCATTTATATAAATATTATTACCAAACCAAAAAGACCAAACTCATTGCCATCAAATCGATTCTGCTCATAGTGACCCTTCCTTGGGTTTCTGAGGCGGTATCTCTACAGAAGTAGATTGCCCAGCCTTCCTTCCAAGGAGTGGCTGGTGAGTTCGAACCGCCAGCCTTCTGGTTGCCAGTCAAATGCCTTAGGCAGTACGCCACCAGAGCTCCTAAATATTATTACATGGAATGGAATTGGTAAATATCTTCATAGATTTCAAGGGATGAACTATTCTAATGTATTTTTTAGTACAAGTCTCCCCATACACCCTGAGGAAAAAATATTAATCAAATCAAAGAGATAAAACAGTGTGTCATGGAGTACCTTGCATAAAATAGGTGAATTACCCTTTCTTGCAGCCTCTGCTTTATAGAGGAGCTCTCCAGCAATCTGCATAACCTCCATGTCCTTCCTCATTCTTCTTCCCAGTTTCAGGGTCACACTGTCAGACATTGCTGTGAGAATGGAGAGGAGAGGAGAGAGAGAGTGCAAGAGAGCGAGCGAGCTACTTCCCCTTTTGTTTATACACTGTGGAAATGTGTTCCAGCTCCCACACTTGGTCCTTGAGACCCTGGCCAGCATGAGAGTATATATTTGATCATTATAATGATGAACTAAAATTTTAAGTGAAAATAGTAAGCAGAGAACTTTCTCAGGCGCTGATGAAACTGAAAGCTAACTTGTTTCTGTGATCCTCTTTGGCCTTTTGTTTTGATCGATGTATTGAGTCTCTGGAGATCCTCTTTCTCCATCCTCCAGATGGGAATATTTTCCTCAGGATGATGGAAAAGGCAGAAGGATTGTGGATGACTAATCATTTATCAAAAGGCAAATTGCAAGGGTAACCCAATATATTAAAGACAAACTCATAAGGATTTATGACTTACTTTACAGCAGACGCTTTGCTTTGTAAGCTCTTGTATACAAGGGGTTCTGATTTAATTTTCAGCTCATTAAGGAAGAGCTGTTGTCCTTGTTTTCTCCTAAGCCTAAGAATGCTGGGCCTGTGTGGGGAGGGAGTTGTTGCAGTGTGTAAAGTCTCAGACTCTAGTGATGGGAATTCTCTGTCAGCAGGAATCTCAAGGAGCTGTCAGTAACCTCAGTTCTCATAGGTACGGCTCAGGTTGAGGCAAAGTCCCTCAGTATTGCTAGAATGAACCTTGAATTGAACCCTGGGAAAGTGAGCTTATGGGTCTGGGTCTCTTGCCTCATTCAGCAGTAGCATGAAGGATAGAGTGATGTCACTCAGGTCATGCCTGGTCATAATGTTCTTTTTTGGTGTATGTTTTCACCTATCTGCAGGGCCAAGGAGATCTGTTGAAGAATGCCAAAAATGAAGCTATAGAAAACATGAAGCAGATCCAGCTGGCGTGCTTGTCCTGTGGACTGAGTAAAGCCCCCAGCAGCGGTGCTGATGCCAAGAGCAAGCGCAGCCTGGAAGCCATAGAAGAGAAGGAAAGTGGTGAAGAGAAAGGGAAGCTGTGAACTTAAAGAACATCAGCATATTCACCCATCCTTCCTGTCAAGGAGTCTGTTTTCTCCTTTTTTCCTTTCAGCTTTTAGAAGTTCACAAAAGTACGCCCTCTATGGGGTGTTGGACATAAACAGATATTTTCACAATGTCGGTATTTTAATGCAGTTAATTTATCTAAGTTAAAACTTTAGTAGCAGTGTTTTAAAATCTGAGATGTATGTACACACCCATGCCTGGATGTGTGTGGAAGTGTGTGTGTGTGTGTTCATGTGCGTGCGTGCATATGTGTGTGTGTGTATGTGTATGTCTAAGTATGTGAAATCCTGTAAATTCTATTCTGTGTTTCATTACTCATTTAGTAAATTATTCCTTTATTATTTTGGGACAAACTTGTTCATTTTAAGTTCTAAAGAGCACTTACTGTAACCTATTGCTGTGTTAACTTGACTTCTCTGTCTTTGTTATTTAATTTAGAGATCTTAACATAGGTTACTGTTGAAGGAAACCAAATTTACCAATGCCTAAATGTTTCGATAGATTAAAACATAGGTTAGCAAAAGTCCTAAGAATCACAGTAGAAATAAAAGTGAATGAATTTCCGGAAAGATCAGCAGTCATTTCTTTAGTTAGTGAACTATTTAAAATATTTATTAAATAAAACCAATTTTTAGAAAGAAAATTTACTGTAGTAGTTTACTAACAGATATGATTTTAGTGGAGAAGCTGATCATAAATGAAATTATACTCACCTATGTGGTACTCAGGAGCTCTGGTAGTGCTGTGGTTAAAGCACTGGGCTGCTAACCAAAAGGTCAGTGGTTAGAACCCACCAGCTGCTCCAAAGGAGGAAGAAGAGGCAGTCAACTTCCATAAAAATTGACAGCCTTGGAAACCCTATGGGATGGTTCTATTCTGTTCTAAAGGGTCACTGTGAGTCAAATTCAACTCGATGGCAGTGGGATGTGGTACTCTGAAGCACAGTGGAAGTAGTAATTAGGATTCTGATATTGACAGTAACATTCAGTTGTGAAATTGCAGGGTTGAGATTTGTAGGAAGGTATAATTCTTCCAAACTGGGAGTCTAGCATGCATTTTTTGTAACAGACATGGGCATCTAAGAAGCGTTGGCATTGATTATATTTAATTTAGGGTACTAAATTTACATTTAAAGATATTATTCAAATAATACTGTGTATCATGTTGAGCAGATATAAATTCTGTGGGTCAGATAATCTCTGTGATATTTAAGAACTATCTGATTATATGATATCTGTGATATAATTTTAACACATGCAGAAAAACACACAAAAAGAATAAAATGACTAATTAGGATACATTCATAATTGCATCTAGATAATTTTTACCCCAATGTAAACTACTTTAGTATAATATGTTTGTTACCTCCAATAGAACTAAATGTTCTTTGGTTATGAAAAAATATATTTATTTAAAGCATTGCTTTTATTTTGAAAAGCTTCTTAATTAATTTGATTAACAAATATACTAATTTGGGGGAACCTAGGGAACATAATTATTGAAATTTCACAAATTTAAAAAATCTTCTATAGCTACTGTGTTAAGTTATTCTTGACTTCTTCTTAACACTATTATGTTCATGTTGCACATTATTGAAAGAGTAAAGATATGAAACAACACTTACATTGTTCTCTTTATTTTAAATTAATTAAAAATGGGTTGTTATATCAAAAACATCTTGAAGGGTATACTATTTCCATGGTCCAGATATGATGCAATCACTCCCTGTGTTTACGACTGGACATGAGTGTACTCTGAACTCATTTTAAGGCAGGCTTGTAGTGGTGCTGTAAAAATTTCTTTATCCTCCATTATGCCTAGCCTGTTCATAAAAAAAGTCAGATGCAGGCATCTAAGATCCTTAAGATGAAAAGAGGTGATACAAACAGAAACAAAACCCACCTTATGTAGGCCAATTGGTGGGTCTCCCCTTTGGACCCCTCACCCTGAAATCCCCTTAGAGAAAACCATGCCTTTGCTGGTAAGACAGAGGAGTGGAGATGAAGAAGATAAAAGGTGGCAAACTCTCAAAAAATGTTTACTTATTTCTTTACTTCAGGGTTGAATCCAATCCTTGGAAGAGGTTTCCCTAGTTTATTCCATTGGTCCCTGAGTTCCACTGACTGGCATAGAACCTACCTACCCGTTCTTGAGAATAAAATACAGAGTTTACCTGATCTAATGGTAGTCTGGCAATGAGTTGTCAGACATTCTTTGCTCCACTTGGCTGGATATCATTGCTAAGAAGGGGTGTATGGGTGAGGGAGGAGCTTTAGATTTTGAGAGTGAAAGAGCAGAAAAAGTAAAGGCACACATGATGGTCTTGACTCTGGATGGAATAGTAAGAACAAAGTTTTTTACTTCTTATGGTTTCCCTACATTATTATACTCTACAAGTGTCTGTCTCCTTTACAGACTTGAGCTGTCATAGAAAAATCCTGCTTCTAGATACATTTAACTTTTGGAAAACAATGTAGTAGATATCAATTCTGTTTCTACTTATTTATTTTCATATAACCAGGGGGATCTGAGGCAGGGATAGCAGGTATTATCATCATCATTTCACAGGTAAGAAAGCCTGTGGTCACTCGGATAGTGTTTTTAGTTCCTTAGTGCTGCTATAACAGAAAGGGAGCTCTGGTAGCCTAAGGCACTTGGCTGCTAACCAGAAGGCTGGTGGTTCAAACCCACCAGCCACCCTTCAGAAGGAAGGTTGGGCAATCTACATCCATAGTGATACTGCCTCAGAAACCCAAGAAGGGGTCTCTATGAGTTGTATCTGACTCAATGGCACATAACAACAGCAACTTAACAGAAATACTGCAAGTGGCTGACTTTAACAAACATGTTTATTTTCTCACAGTTTTGGAGGCTAGAAATATGAATTCAGGGCACTTACTATGGAGGAGGTCTTTCTCTCTGTTGATGCTGAGGAAGGTCCTTCTCTCTTTTCAAATTCTGTTCCTCAGTTCCTTGGTCATCTTCACGTGGCATGGCATCTGTCTCCTCCTATCTGTGCTTCCTTTCTTTGGTGTCTAATCCGCTACTTTTATGTCTTCAAAGTGATTGGGTTAAGACACACCCTACACTGGTAAAGTCTCATTGACATAACAAAGAAAACTCTATTACCAAATAGCATTATATCCACATATTTTTGGCGATGCTGTTCAATCCCTTACACATAGTACATGGAAGAATTGACTTTGAACTCAGGTCTATATGATTTTATATTCAAGAATATTTATTAATTGATTTTGATTTTAAATTTAATTCTCAAATTAAATTTGAAGAAATGTGAAGAGAGCTGTTGCACAGTGAGAAATTGTAGTCAATGTCATGAGACAAGTGTATGTGAGCTGCTGTATGGAAAACTAATTTGCTCTGTAAACTTTCACCCAAATCACAATAAAAAAATTTTTTTAAACCAGATTATTGATTCTTTATAACCACAAATGATAAGGACTTTATCATTTTTATAAGATTAATAATCAATATAAAAAATGCAAAAATTGAGAAATGCGTAAAAAAGAAAGTACAAAATGGTCACTAACCAGAAGGTTGGTGGTTCAAACCCACCAACCACTCTGCAGAAGGAAGACTGGGCAATCTACTTCTGTAAGGATTTACCATCTTGGAAACCCAAAGGGGGTCTCTATGAGTCACATTAGACTTGATGGCAGTGAATTGGGTTTTTTGGAATACATTACCAGATGATCTCTGAAAAAAATTATCCAATTTAAATTCCTGCCAGGAGGATGTAGAATGAGGGATATCATTGCTGATATGAGATGGATCTTGGGTTAAAGCAAAGAATACCAGAAAGATGTTTACTTATGTTTTATTGACTATACAAAAGCATTTAGTTGTGTGGATCTGAACAAATTATGGCTAGCACTGAGAAGAATGGGAATTCCAAAACACTTGATTGTACTCATGAAGAACCTGTACATAGACCAGGAGGCTGTTTCAAACAGAACAAGGGGATATTACATGGTTTAAAGTCAAGAAGGGAGTGCATCACTGGTCAGATGAAATCTGGTGAGACCCCAAATACTATGGCCCTGGAATAATTCTGCCCCTAGAATAAAACTCACTCCCCAGGCCTGGCTCTCAGCCCAATAGTTAAAAAGATGTATATGCAGACCACTCAACCCAGGATGACACACCCACATACTCTATGGTAATACATCCCTTAGAGCAATAGACCATGGGACACCAGAGGACCAACATTCAAATTGAGGAAATGCAGGACAAACAGGAGTGCATAAATACAAGGGACACAGGGAGAGGGTTACAGGGTAGTAAGGGAAGAAGACTGGGTTAGAGTTGGACATGGTAAATGGGGAATGAACTAAATGTATATGTAATGTTGAATGTAAAACAATCTCTTAAAAAAAAAGGCAGTGTGTCAGGACTATATCCTTTCACCATACTTATTCAATTTGTATGCTGAGCAAATAAGCTGAGAAGCTGGACTATATGAAGAAGAATGTGGCATCAGGATCAGAGGAAGACTCATTAACAACCTGTGATATGCAGATGACACAACTTTACTTGCTGAAAGTGAGAATGACTTGAAACACTTACTGATGAAGATTAAAGAATACAGTCTGCAGTTTTTTGATTGCACCTCTGTATAAAGAAAACAAAAATCCTCACAACTGGTCCAATAAACAGCTTCATGATGAATGGAGAAAGATTGACGTTCTCAAGGACTTTATATACTTCGTTCTACAATCAACGCCAATGGAAGCAGCAGTCAAGATATCAAAGACATATTGCATTGGACAAATCTGCTGTAAAAGACCTCTTTCAAGAGATGAAGAGTACAGATGTCTCCTTGAAGACCAAGATGCGCCTAATCCAAGCCATGGTATTTTCATTTGTCTCTTATGCATATGAGAGCTGGACAATGAACCAGGAAGAAGAGTTGATGTTTTTGAGTTGCGGTGTTAGAGAAGAATACTAAGAGTACCATGGACTGCTAAAAGGACTAACAAATCTGTCCTGGAAGAAGTGCAGCCAGAATGCTCCTTGGAAGCGAGAATGGCCAGACTTCGTCTCACCTACTTTGGTTATGTTGTCAGAAGGAAGTATTCCCTGGAGAAGGGTATCATGCTTGGTAAAGTGGAGGGTCAATGAAAAATGGGAGGGCCCTCAACGAGATGGATTGACACAGTGGCTGCAATGATGGGCTCAGGTATAGCAAGGATCATGAGGCTTGCACAGGACTGGGCAGTGTTTCGTTCTGCTGTTCATAGGGTGACTGGTCAGAGATGACTCAACAGCACCTAATAACACCACCAGGAGTTTATGAGAGTACACAAATCATTGCTAATAATAAATTTAATTTTTCTTATTTTCATTTTTACCAATCTACTAGGTTTTAAAAAACTTATTTTTATTTTTAATTTCTAGAGCTATTAAGTACATATTAATAAATTTATTGACTATAAATAATCTCATGTAGATTGTTTTTGTGTTCCATTCATTTGTGGATTGTGTGGTAATTTTTATGTTTTCATTATTGATTTTTAAGAGGTATTTACTCAATAAGAATATTAACACTGTATTTGTTGTGAGTGTGGCTAACATCTTTTTCTTTTAGTTCTCTTTGCCCTCTAATTGGGAGCTCTGGTGGTGTAGTGCCTAAGGCATTTGACTGCTAACCAGAAGGCTGGCAGTTCAAATCCACTGGCCACTCTCCAGAAGGAAGATTGGGCAATCGACTTCTATAATGATACTGCCTGGGAAACCCAAGGAGGGGTCACTATGTCCAATCTGACTCCACCGTGGGAGTTGTTTTTTTGGTTTTGTTCTCTAATCAAGCTCTTATTTTCATATTTAGATTTTTTAAAAAATTTAATTAGGTAACTCCATCAAGTATTTTATTCATCATTCTGTTTTTGGGTCAAGCTTAGTAAGACTTTTCCCATACATAGTTGGCTAATAAGGTATTTGGCAACATTTTTCCTTTATCGTTTCTATAATTTTATATTTTATATTTAAGTATTTAGTCCACTTGGAATTTATTTTTGTCTGTGGATTCTGTTTTATCTTACTAGTGATTTGGAATATACATGTCATGTTTCTAATTCTTTTGATTTTTCCACATGATCTCTTAACATATTTCCCTAATTATCTGCTTTAACAATAAAGCAAATACCATTACTCATCTCAGGGAGTGGAAATACTGAATCAAATGATTTTCAAATATTCAGTTTTAGTTAATAGTACCAATTAGTTTTCCAAAATTCTATAAAGTTACATCTTGCCTGTGGTTTATGAGAGTTCCAATTATTCCCCATCTTTCCCAACACTTAGTGTTATCAGTCTTTATAATGTTAGGCTTTCTGGTGATTATAGTGGTATTTCACTGGGATTTAATTTGTATTTCTTTGATGATTATTGATGTTGAGAACCTTGTTATATGTTTATTGGCCATTTTATAAGGTGCTCTATTTGTATTTTACTCATTTTTAATTGATTAACCTGTCTTTTTATTACTAATTTGTAGGAGTTCTTTATTATATATATATATTTAAATCACTAATGTATTACAAATATCTTTTCCCATTGTGTAACTAACCTTTTCCCATATTTAGTGATGTCATTTCTGAAGAGAAGTTCCTAATTTAATCTAATTTATGAACTTTTTTCTTTTACACTTCCTAACAAAAAATCAAACTTACTGCCATTGAGTCAATTCTGACTTATAGCGATCCCTATTGGGTTTCTCTGGTAGCATAGTGGCTAAGACACTTGCCTGCTAACCAGACGGCTGGCGGTTCAAACCCACCAGCCACTCCTCGGAAGGAAGGTTGGGCAATCCTACTTCCGTAGTGATACTGCCTCGGAAACCCAAGGAGGGGTCGCTATGAGTCGGGGCCGACTCGACGGCACATAACAACAACAACAACAACAAATTGGGTTTCTGAGGCAGTAAATCTTTACAGAAGTAGATTGCCCTTTCTTCTGCAGAGAAGCTGGTGGGTTTGAACCGCCAACCTTCTGGTTAGCAGTCAAATGCCTTAAGCATTGTACAATCAGAGCTCCTTCTTTTTTTACACTTCGTGCTGTTAAATCATCTTTGCCTACCCTACAATCATGAAGATATTCACTTATTTTATTTATTTGATAGTAGCTTTCTTTATCTTCCACATATAGATCCATAATCTCCCTAGAATTGATTTTTGTATATTGTGTGAGTAGGGTTCCAAATTCATTTTTATACCAATATAGATATTCAGTTGAATCACCTCATTTATTGTTCTGTAGTTCTGTCCTTATGAAAAAATCAAGCATCCATATATATGTGTGTCTGTTTCTGGAGTCTTTATTCCATACCGTTGGTCTATGTCTGCCCTTGCAACCCTACCACATTGACTTAATTACTATAGCTTTATATTAGGGAGTATAGCTCTTCTACTTTTCTTCTTCTAGCAGTGGATTCTGGCTCTTGGCTGAGACCGTAGGTTGAGCTGTAGGCTGGAAATCCTACAAGTGGTCTCTGTATGTGGCCTGGCTTTCCGCACAACATGATAATTGGGTTCCAAGGATGAATGTCCCTAGAAAGAGTAAGCTGGGAAGAAGCCCTATTATCTTTTATGACCTAAGGTTCTAATGACGGCACACAGCATCATTTCTTCCACATCATATTCACTGAAGCAGCCACAAAGCCCACCCAAAATCAAGGAGGAGGGCTGGGTGAGACTCTACCTCTTAATGAGATATGACATAGTTCTTGAAGAGCACATAAGATGAGAAATGTTGCTATTACCATTTATGAAAAATTCAATCTTCCACAGACACATTTAGTGCTTTTCCCAAGGTCACATGATAATAATAGAGCTAGAATTTCTTTTTTCATAGAAATTAACCTTAAATTTTGTTGAGTATAAAAGAAATGCTAGCTCAAATTTTCTTAAAAGTCACAAGTATGATCTTCCATGACTCTTGTGCTACAGTCATGTTCCTTTATGGTACAGGTTCTTGTATTATAGTCTCTTATGAATCTTTTCATAAGATCCATATTGATTTTTTCTTCCTTACTCTTGTTTTATATAGAAACATGTATTTAAGCAGAGTTTTTATTTGTTTTCTTGGAGGTTGGGTGATTTAGTAAAGGGGTACTGCCTTTTCACAACTGAATGTTTCCATTTCCAAATGTACCATGTATTGTCATCTGTTCTGTACAATTTCTTTATAAAGTGTAATGTATAAATGTTTAGATTTTAGGATTGCTCAAACAAACAGAAACACTTTCTGGCACATTGTTTTAAGTCCTTTTGTTTTGCCTTTTATTTATGTAACCAAAAATTTCAGCATTTTTCAATAAGGAACTGACAATTATTTGATGGGTAAAACAAACAATGACACAGGAAAGTATAACAATAGCTTTTATGAGATCAGTGCACAATGCCTCTTATTTCTAAAGAAACTAGAAGGCACAGCTGAGTGGACTAGAATGTTATACAAATAGAATCTCAAAGGTATTGATTACAAGTTTTGCTCAGTAGCTAACACTAATGTCCTATATTTTAAAAGTTCTCTTTATATTATTTTACGCAGCGAAGATAGCTGTTACAAGTACACATATGTAGTATAAATAATTTGGCTTTACAAACTGGAGAGTCTAGATTGCAGATATTCTGCAGAGTTATCATCATCAGTATAGCCATACTTTGGACACCATGCATTCTCACTTTTCCTTCATAAAATACAATCCTCCCCAGCATATGTAGTTGGGAGACTGTATGATCATAGCACTTTGGTACAAAAGCCTGGATAATAATATATAGATCAATTTCAGTAGATAATACCATTTAAGGTCCTATTTTGGCAGTGAGTGGGGAAGAGGAAATTTCTTGAATACATGGTAAAAGATCCAGGTTTGTAATTATAGCTTCGCCACCTGAATTTCTTCTCTTTGTGGCAATCTTTCTGAGGCTTCCCTACCACCCTTTGGATATTTTTCTCTGTTCGTTAAATTTCTCCTGTGCTCAAATTTTAAATTTTACTTTTAAACAAGAAAAATATCAGCTATGGAAAAAAAAAAAATTCACGCATGGGCCATGATGCAAAGACACATCAATTAAAAGACTGAGTTTCGCTCCCTTCACCAAATAAATCTACCTTTACCATTGCACTACCTTATTTGATTTCAGACTCCTATGTGCCAGTCCCACTGTTTAAGTCTTCCATTTGTCCAGTCAAGCCACGTTTTGGATCTTGTTCTATGAGCCAGATGTTCCACATTAGATCATCCTCCATTGTCAAAACAAAGGGCTTTCACGATGCAGCTGTGTATTTTCCAAAACCCATTGCTGATTCAACTCTGGCTCATAGTGACCCTATAAGACAGAGGAGAACTGCTCCACAGGATTTCCAAGGCTATAAATCTTTATAGAAGCAGACTATCACGTCTCTCTCTGTGGAGTGGCTGGTGATTAGAACCACCCACCTTTTGATAACCAGCCAAAGCACTTAAACACTCTGCAACCAGGCATGGTTACCAGGCAATAAATTAAGAGGCTTTTTTCCCTCATTTTTGGTTGTGATACCACAATTGATTTCTTTACTATCAATTTCCCTGTGCCATCAATTTGATTCAGTTGTGAGGAGGAATTTAATATGACAATTTAAGAAATTGTAATTCTTCTTTTGCAAGGGAATATACCTTTGAAATTGGTTTCTATATTTGTTCATTTTTTAATAGTATTAGACTTTTTGTCTTCTCTCTCTCTTTTTTTTTTTTTTTTAGAGAAAATTTCGACACCTCTGAGGTTTAATATAAATTCCAGAGTAAGAAAATACTGTAGATTAATTCTGTCCTTTCTGAACAGCTTCTAAATGATCATGAAAAATATAATCCAGAGGTAGAAAAAAGCTTTATGGATTATGGGCTTTTTTTTATCAGTCAGTGATGAATAGATTTTGTTCTTTCCTCAAGTTATGTGTAAAGAATTATAATGTGGTAATATCTCTTTGCTGCAACTTACAAAATAATGCTTTATTTCTTCTTATACTCACAAACATCCCTGCAGTATTCTCTGCCATTATAAGGAGGAGAGGTTTGAAGTCAAATCATCAAAAAAATGTAAAAACGTCATGACTTCCCAACCCCACCACTCCTTACACCTATTCTTCCCATAGTCTTCTCCCTCACCATCTTCCCAGAAGCTCAGCATCACCAAACAGCATCATCATCTTCCCGAGAGCTCAGGCTAAAGCCCCAGGAGGCCACCCCTATTTTCTCTCTCCCTCCCATATCCAATTTATAACCACTTCCTGTTAGTGTCACCTGCCAACTATCTGGAATCTTCCTGCTTCTTTCCATCTCTCACTCAGTCACCAACCTCTGTGACTTATCATCCTCCATTGTCCTGCCAGAATTATTGAAATACCTTCCAGCTAAACACCGTTTAGTCTATGTTTCTCCATAGCAGTCAGAATGAATGAACAAAACATAAAAACAAAACAAACAAACAAAAAACAACTGTATGTATGTCTCTCTCTATGTGTATATAAACATAATGCTGTTTAGGTCATTCTATTTCTATGGCTTGATACAGAAATAGAGAATTTAGAGGAAGGGATGGTTGGCATGTAGATCAGATACTCCCTGCAGTCCTTTCTCGCACTCTCTTGGTCATAACTGATTCCAGCTATGGAACAACAGTTCCACCTCTGCTCTGTCTCACTTCATCCTGATGAAGACTTGTCTCAAGCGACACCGCCATCTTCACTCTCTCCTCCAGAGTTCTTCTGATGCCCTCAAATGTTTGTCCAGGCTGCTCTGCAGGCAGTTGGAAGTGTAAGAGAATTAATAGCCCTCAGGCAAACCCCAGCCAACAAGAGGTGGGAATGGAGTAGTGGATAAGTGCTTCTGCTTTTAGACCTTCATAGTGATACTTTTGGGAGGCACTTTCTAAATTGCTCAGGAGGTCCTGGTAAAATCAAGCCCTTGTTGCCTACAATGGCAGCATCAATAACTCACCTTTATCACTTTTTCCCCCTCTCTCACTCATCCTAGTGGCTCACTCCTTCCTGGAATCAGCTGTAAATAAACTACTTATACATAAGTCTTGTCTCAGACACTGATTTGGGAGGAACCCAAGTGAAGTCAGTTGGTATCAGAGACAGCTCTAGAACACAGACTTTTAGAATGGGATTCTGGAACAAATCACTCACCAATCAAATACAACAGGGATTTCTTCCTGGTGGTAAGTGGATGATTCTTGTTGATAACCTGTGCCATACAGAAGCATCATAAAAATTAAAAAAAAAAAAAAAAAAAAAGACTCATCTGTGGAAGATTAAGATGAGGTACACATGGGAGCTGAAGTAGTCACTCACATGATAGCTGTAACACCTGAACAGAAAGTGGGTAATGGTAATTTGAAAGATTGTGGCACTGACTGTGGAAGTCTTAAAGGAAGACATTTTTGTGGAAGTCTTCAAGAAAACCATGAGCTTAATTCAGCCAACTCTCAACTCAAGGCAACCTGTAAAATCCAAAGGCCCTCCAAGCCACTGTTTAAAGAGATCTCTTTTCCTGAAGCCACAGGTCAGATTGTGCTGAAAATCAAGTTCCATGGTAGAGGGAAAATGAGATAATACACAGGTACAACAGGTTTCTTATACTGAAGTGTTGGCCTTGCTCAGAAAAAAGAAACCCTATGACTTAAGATACAAACATTTGGATGGATGGGTCCAAAAAGCTTGAACCTCTAGACTCTTCTAACCTGTGGGCCAGCAGAAACAGCTTCCTTCTCCTTGTTGAAGAAAATCAATATTCTCTTCCTTGGAGACCATTAAAGACCTGACCTGAGGTAGATGTCTTTCCAGCTCTAACAAATCACAGAAAATTGGTAAGTTTAGCTCTTGTTTCTGACTGCCTACGTGATAAAATCTTGGCTTCATTTCTGGGTTATATGGACTTGAGCACATCAATTAACCTACATTAGACTCAATTTTATCTGTAAAGAAGGGTAATAATTATTTGTAACTTGTTGGGTTATTGCAAGTTAAAGAAAAAAATCACGCATAGTACTTAGCACAGTGTCTGGAACAGAATAAATGCTTAATACTTCATGATGATTATAGAAATACAGAACTGTCTAAGAAATGAGTTCCTTTAGCAAGGTTAGATAGTGTATAGATGGGTGTTGTAGTTGCATCTATACATATTCATATAATTTTGAAAATTATATAGGAGTTTTCATCAGACATAAGTATTTAATATCTGCATTCTCAGAAGAGGCTGAATGTAAGAACTTTCCATGCTTATAGGTCAAAAATAGTTGAAGTTCAGCCTTTTTTTTTTTTATCCTACCAACATTAGAAATCAACCATGCTTGGGAAAGGCTGAGCTTTCCTCAAGTGCAGGCTGGCTGGGGGGGTTAACCAGTGAACCCATTTCTAAGAAGAACAAAGCTAGCTATTTCACAATGTCCATGGGCTGCTGAGCAGGACAACTTTTATTCTGACTTTGAATATGGGTTCCATGATAAAGAATAAAAAGAGAGGAAGTGAAAACGGGTTACTGGTTTGATTTCTATTTGAAATTTGGGACACTTACTAGAAATCCAGGTTATGAAAAATGTGCTTGAAGGTAGCAATAGTGTTGCTACATCTGAACCTACAGGCCTCATGATCACGTGAGTAGCAAAGCTCACTTAGTGCTACTTGTCTTGGGGTAGAGACACGAAAAGAAGAAATCCACAGTTTTCTGAACTGTGAGTTATGCCATATCTTATACTTCAGGCTTTAATGGGATCAGAATTTATGTGGTCTGTTCTTCCTTTTTTTTTTTTTTTCCAATTTATGCACCAGCTAAAAATAACAATTTTCAGGTAGAAATCTTGTGCTGTCTGAGCCTCATAACAGACTACAGTCATGTGTAGTGTCCATTCTGTGAAACAGGATGTCACGTGATTTGGACATTGTAGGAACACCATATCATAGCCTTGTCCTGCTTTCTCTTTAAGCATCTCAATAAGCTTCATGCCTCAGCAGTGATCATCAACATGCAGAGAGGGATTCACTTGTGTTTGGTCCTCAATCCATGTCATTAGCAATTTCTCCATATCTAGTTGTTGTTGTTGTTTTGTGCCATCGAGTCAGATCCAACTCATAGCGACCCCTCCTTGGGTTTCTGAGGCAGTATCACTACGGAAGTAGATTGCCCCACTTCCTTCCGAGGAGTGGCTGGTGGGTTTGAACCAACAGCCTTCTGGTTAGCAGTCAAGTACCTTAGGCACTACACTACCAGAGCTCCCCCAAATCTAATATAGATCCCTAATTTTTGTTAGCCTTGTAG
Organism: Orycteropus afer afer; assembly: GCF_000298275.1. NCBI lineage: Eukaryota > Metazoa > Chordata > Mammalia > Tubulidentata > Orycteropodidae > Orycteropus > Orycteropus afer. Next base: position 36,918,112 of record NW_006921589.1, on the reverse strand, counting down.
CTTTCAGTGTTGGCAATCCTTTAACAGCTTGGAGAACTTTTTCTTGCTTTTAATGATCATCATGATTGTCGAGTGCAACATGCCTGAATTGCGGGCAGTAGCATTCACTGATTTTCCACCTTTGTGTTTTTCAGGAACTTTTTGTTTCACTTCTAAATTGATACTTGTCCTTTGTCTCTTGATGCTGCTATCACTAGCACTGGTTTTGCTGCATTTGGGAACCATGATGCACTTCAAGGTAATATTTTTGAGAGAAAGTTAAACAGATAATGCTACAACACTTGAGATACTTGAGACACGGGATTGGATCATGCACTGTGTTGTTGCTATGTGCCATCAAGTCGGCCCCGACTCATAGCGACCCCTCCTTGGGTTTCCGAGGCACTCTGGTAGCATAGTGGCTAAAGCACTTGACTGCTAACCAGAAGGCTGGCGGTTCAAACCC
>NW_006921589.1:36904722-36908910 GCF_000298275.1 Orycteropus afer afer | reverse complement strand
TCTCACCTATTTTGGTCATGTTGTAAGAAGGGACCATTCCCTGGAGAAGGATGTCATGCTTGGTAGGGTGGAGGGTCGACGAAAGAGGGGGAGGCCTTCAGGGAGATGGATTGATACAGTGGCTGCGATGATGGGCTCGAGTATAGCTTGGATTGTGGGGCTGGCGCGGGATTGGGCAGTGTTTCGTTCTGCTGCTCATGGGGTCGCTATGAGTCGGAAACGACTCGACGGCACTTAACAACAACAACAACGAAAAAGGAGCTCTGGTGGTGTAGCGCCTAAGGCATTTGACTGCTATCCAGAAGACTGGTGGTTCAAACCCACCAGCCACTCCGTGGAAGGAAGACTGGGCAATCTACTTCTGTAAAGATTTACTGCCTCAGAAACCCAAAGGGTGTCACTATGAGTCAGAATTGACTCCATGGCAATGAGTTTGGTTTGAGTTTCAAGAAAAAGCTCAAAGACTTTTCAATGATTTAAAAGCTGCCTGTGCAACAAGGGAAGGTGATTATGTTGAATTTGAAGCAAGTAGGGGTTGGTTCAGAAAGTGAGGGCACATTTCCATAACATTAAAGTGCAAGTAGGAGTTGTTCTGTAAATTGGACATTTGTATTTGTAGCCTGGGGACTTTCTGTAGTTAATTCTTGGACCAATTTCTCAGCTGTCCTCTTGGAGCTGCAGTAACATTCTTTATGCTACTCAAGGGATTTCCAGAACTGTGACATTGTGTTGTATCATTTATGTCACAGAGACATTTTATTTATATTGGATCTTTATTATGATCCTCTGGAATAGAACAGTGGATATTATCCTCATTTTAAATTTGATAACCCTGGGGCTCTGGGGGTAAGTGCATTCTGGGGTGTCCAAGAACATTCAGCTTGTAGGTGGCAGAGTAGAGCTTTGTGGCTAGGTCCCTTGGGGCTTTTCCTTAAGTGGCCCTAGGTGGTATGAGAATAAGTGTCCCCTTTCCATAATAATGAGTCCCAGGGTGATGAAAACTGTTAACAGCTTCTCTGCTAACTTAAAGTGTGCTTGAACCCACCTAGAGGTACCTTAGAAGAAAGGCTTAATGATCTACTCCTTTAAAAAATCAGCCACTGAAAAGCCTGCAGGGCACCGGTCTACTCCAACGTGCACAGGGTGGTCATGAGGTGGACTTTACTCTTCGGCAGCTTTTCTTTGAAACCTCATTAAGAGATGGCAAGAGTTGGTTGCTCTTGTTATTCTGGCATACAAAACAGAACACGTGGCCATCTTAGAATGTATATTCATAGCCCTCTTGCTTGGAGAAAAGAAGCGAATTTTTGAGTTACCATATGCCAGGTATATTCATACAGGTTTCTTCACACCTGCCCTGTAAAGCAGGTATTATCAGCACTTTCTACAGATGAATTACAGATTCAAGGAGGTTTAAGTAATTTGCCCAAGGCTTCATCTGGGAAGTAGGAAAGTCATGATTTAAATCCAAGTCTTCGTTTCTTTCCACTATATCAAAGTTGCTTCTTGGGTGTGTTTGCAGGGAACTGAACATTAGAAGAAGGCAGAAAAAAGAGTCATGGAAAGAAAATACTGTTCTCAGGATGAAGAGATGGGCGGTTTCTTCAGGCTTAAGTAAACATTAACAAGGTTAGTCTGTGAGCTAGCTTAACGCCTATAGAGGTCACTCCCCATATAGCATGACTGGAGAATCCCCAAAAGTCTCCTAAACAACTTAGAAAGTGTGTGCCCCACCAAAATGCTGGAAAAAGTGTCTTGAAATTGCTTTTAAAAACTCAAAACATTTTGGATATATTATATCCAAACATATATATTAGGGTTAATTTGTTTTACTAGAGATTACTAAAGGGAATCTGAGGCTGTCTGCTGTGCATTCTCCATTAGGTTCTGAAGGATTAAAAACACACAGCAGGTCTGTGGGAAGGTGGCTGGTATGTGGGGTTGATCTGGGCAGCGAAGGCTAAGAGGGAGAGGAGCCATGACCTTACAGGGCACCAGGGCTCTGTGTGAGGCTGCAGAGGAGACGAACGGAGGAGAGGAGAGGGGAGGAGACAATACCTGAGGCCCAGTTTTGCCATTTTACCATATATTTCATTGCTAGCACTATCTACACTTGTCTCCTGCTTGGATTGCCATGGAACTTTTAGAAATTTTCCTTCTTCATTAAAAGAAATACATTTTATTTTCATTGACCTATGTTTCAAATGTTCTGTGGATTCTGATTCATTTTTTCCCCCACAGTCTGCAAGACATACCACTCAACAGTAAAACATTATCACTTGATTAATAAAACCTTACTCCTGACAGTTCATTTTTGAAAAATACCAACTCATTGACACTTGTTTCTATTCTTAACCCTGTAGCATACTAACTTTTTGCACCGGTATTTGGCAAAACCTTACTAAGGGAGCAACTGGTTCCTGAAATTCTCCGGTTGTTAATCACAGGGCTGGCAGCCTACGCTCCTCCTGCTACCTCTGCTGATACCCATTTCAAGCTCCGTGGCCCACAAATAGGCTTACCAGCCCCTGCTGGCTGCCTCATTATCTTCATCTACTTTCCTCCTGCATAACACCTAGTTAGATGTGGCCACACACATCTATAATTAATGTATAGTTCTCCACAATTTCTTTCTGGGTACAATATGCGGTGTCTTCCTAATAGAGCAGGCAAGTAGTTTTACTTATATTTTATTTTTAATTTTTGTTTATAGCTAGCTCTGAAATCTGCCAAGCAATATTATTTCTCACAGTGTGACAAGGTCTGGGAACCTTAGGCAGCACATGAAAGGACACAAGAGATAACTTAGGAGCTACTTTGTGTGCAATTACAGGAGCTAATTTCTTATCCCATGCTTTGGATTTCATGCCTAGAGAAATGATACAATGGACTACTTATATATTTTGCATATTCATTTACTTTTGCTTATGTACTTTTAATGATAAATGAGTATAACCCATTGCTGTTATGTTTCTTCCAGCCCATAGTGACCCTGTACAGAGCAGACGGCCCCATACAGTTTCCAAGGCTGAACTCTTTACAATAGCAGACTGCCACATCTTTTTCCTGCATAGCAACTGGTGGATTTGAACTGCCAAACTTTCAGTTAGCAGCCAAATACTTAACCACTGTTCTACTAGCGCTCCTTTAATGAATATGTGGTTGTTGATATGTGCTGCCAAGTTGTCTCCAACTCTGCGACCCCTCTTTGGGTTTCCGAGGCAGTATCAATACAGAAATAGGTTGCCCAGTCTTCCTTCCGAGGAGTGGATGGTGGGTTTGAACCTCCAGCCTTCTGGTTAGCAGTCAAGTGCCTTAGGCACTACGCCATGAGTATAGTGTAAGTGATTTAAGTCACTCTGACTCTATAAGGACCAAGTGGTAGACACACCAGTATCCAGCTATTAATTCCTTTAGGTTTACTACCTTAGCTGAACAGAGCCCCTCAGCCAATGTCACACCTTTCCTGGTTAGTCTACCCCAGTGAACTCTGGTAGAATAGTACTTAAGGCACTTGACTGCTAAACAGAAGGCTGGTGGTTCAAACCCACCAGCCACTCCTCAGAAGGAAGGTTGGGTAATCTACTTCCATAGTGATACTGCCTCGGAAACCCAAGGAGGGGTCGCTATGAGTCGGATCCAACTCGACGGCACACAACAACAACAACAACAAATGGCTAATGGGGAGCTCTGGTAGCAGAGTGCCTAAGGCATCTGACTGCTAACCAGAAGGCTGGTGGTTCAAACCCACCAGCCACTCCTTGGAAGGAAGGTTGGGCAATCTATTTCCGTAGTGATACCGCCTGGGAAACCCAAGGAGGGGTCACTATGAGTCGGGTCCGACTCGACAGCACATAACAACAACACAACAACAACAGTGAATAAGCACAAGGCAGGGGAATAAAGGACAAAGCATCTTGACCTTTCTTGCAGCAACTCTGACAGGTAGTACTCTCTTCAGATCTCCTTTCCTGGCTGACCAAGCCTCTATCAGTAGTATAGCATGCAGTTTGACTTGTCCGTCTGCCCAATACTACTTTTTTCTTTCACAAGTATTGATTTTTAGTAAACTTATTATTTTTATTTTAAATAATAATGTAATATAAATGTACAATATTTATAAATACGTAATATGGCAGCTCTGGTAGCATAGTGGCTAAGACACTTGCCTGCTAACCAGACGGCTGG
>NW_006921589.1:36898532-36904622 GCF_000298275.1 Orycteropus afer afer | reverse complement strand
ATAACAACAACAACAAATCACTACGGAAGTAGGATTGCCCAACCTTCCTTCCGAGGAGTGGCTGGTGGGTTTGAACTGCTAGCCTTCTGGTTAGCAGTCAAGTGCTTTTAGCCACTATGCTACCAGAGCTCCTGCACTGTATGGTAGGTAAGGTTATTTGTTACCTTGGCTGGGCCTGGTTTTGAGTAGCTGGGCAGCTGGTTGTAGTTATTCCCCGACGAGACTGGTAATCAACTGCATGCTAGAATCTGCTGCAAGCCTTAGGGATGGGGACTGCTACCACTATATAGGAAGAAGATGCCTTGAGAAAGGTATCTGAGCCTCTTGGCACATTTGGATTCTGCATTTGGCTTAGTCATCACTGAGTGGCTTTCATATTGTCTGCCAGTCTTGGAACTTTTTCTGGGCTTCATGTAATGGCTTGCCATGTTGCTTGATAATCTTTGGACTGTGCCATTTAACTTGTCAACCTTGGGTTTGTCAGTCTCAGCAGCCAGCAGCTGCCTGAGTTAAGAGATGACTCCAGCTTCACTGGGCCAGAAGCAAGAGGTAAAGCTGAAGCCCAAGGTCAAAGGGCCTTCACTTAGCCCCTTGAGCTGGCACTTTGACCTTGGACTTCTAGCCTCCTAGACTATAAGAGAATAAACTCCTGTTTGTTAAAGTCATCCATTTGTGGTATTTCTGTTATTGCAGCACTAGATAACCAAAAAATACTGTTACATGGTAAACTTTTTAGATAGAAAGTATAGTACAGTACATACATAAGCCAGTAACATAGGCACTTATTATGACTATAAAGACATATATATTATAGGCTACATATATATAGGTTACATTAGTACATTATATACCTGGCAGCACAATTGCTTTGTAGTCAAGAGACATGAAATACAAGTATTATGTGTTGGAAGCTGTTGCATTCACTAGCTACCATTCTCCCATTGGGATTTCTAAATTCTATTATAATCTTATGGAAACACAGGTGTGTATGTGGTTGTACATTGTCCTAATGGACATTATGTGGTGCATGACTATAGTTACACATTCCTTTTTTATTGAGTTTTACTTTCCCCAGAATTTTACCAGGTATATTTAAGAACACAGGCGTGTTGTCTCAAAGTCATTCTTTCTACTTAGCTCATGTACTCCTAGAAAATCTTTAGATTCATTCCCATGGCAACAGGCAACTATCACCAAGGGCACTGTCAGCTTTTCTCTTCAAGATAGCTTGCTCTATATTCGAGGTTCAAAGCTATCTCCTTCACTATTATTTATTTTGGAATGCTTTGTAAGGCACTATGTCTTTAGAAATGACTTATTTCGTATTTGGCATGGGAAGGAAATCAGTGCTTCTTCACTAAGGAAGCAAAATAATGGCTATGTTAAAGGGTATATGCAATGCTGTGTGATTGGAAATTTTATATGGCTAGGCACAGGAGGAGAAAAAACATGGGGATAGACAGAAAATAACAAATTAGGCACTGCTAACTCTGGTAACAAGCCCAAGGCACTTGACTGCTAACCAGAAGGCTGTTGGTTCAAACCCACCAGCCATTCCTCGGAAGGAAGGTTGGGCAATCTACCTCTGTAGTAATACTGCCTCAGAAACCCAAGGAGGGGTCACTATGAATCAGGTCTGACTTGACGGCACATAACAACAACAACAACTGGAACACACACACACACACACAAAACAACAAAACAAAATAGACACCATGATATTATAAACAACCACTCTGCATATTAAGCATGAAAGTGGAAGGGTTTAGTTTCAATCCTCTTGACTGTGAAATTTGTAATGGAGATGAAAACCATAATCAGTGGTGTCTTTTCTGCCAGTGTCTGTGCTATTAGGAATATTATCAAGGGTCACTCTTTGGAGCGTGACTGTTTTTCTGGGTCTAGACCTCGATTCTTTTATCACATTTTCTATGATGTGGCATGAAGAAAGCAAGTTATTGTAAACATCACTTGATACAATCTATTAAAAGAAATATGTCTTGTGAAATGGAGATAAATATGAAAGGCTGTACAAAGAGAGCCTTTAAAAAATTGTATCAATGCCACCCCCACTCTCACTTTCATCCCTGTGCCCAGAGGCAGGTCTGGGGCAGGATTCAAGTTTTCAAAAAGCTCTCCAAGTGATTTCAATATCTGACCAAGCATGACTGGTTTAATTAGTTAGATTATTAGCTTTTCACTCAAAACAAAAATGTTTCTCTTTGCATGAAATATCAATCTGACATGAGACATATTACTTGTTTTGATCAAGACGTACTGGGTAGATTTTACATATTTCAAAACATCTTTACACATGTTCTCATTTAATTCTCAGAATCATCCCATTACTATTGAAGATACTACTTTCCCTTGACATAAAAGGAAAGCAAAGTATCATGTAACTCAATGCCTTGGCCACATTTGTGGCATGCATGCACCTGATTCTATAGCTGATGTTCTTTTTACTATTTCACACCATCTTTATCAATATCCATTGAGCAGATTGTGTTTCAAGACCCTGGTAGCAAACAGGTTAGGCAAAAGGGCATGAGTGAAATGGGCAGGAAATACTTGGGCATATTAAAGTTGATGGTTTCTTTGTGATTGACACTTGAAGGGGTTGGTCATACTTCACTGAGAAAACTAGTGCTTTGGGATCTTGTGAGATTTGCACAGAAGGGAAAGGAATGAATGAGAGCAGGGGACTGAGAGGCCTTTTTGAGAGCCCTGGAAGAATGCAGGTAGGTCCTATAGAAATTTTCTAGCATGCATTATGAAGAACATGAGAAATGGAGGCTAAAGAAACCTTTTGGTCTTGGACGAATTAGTCATTCATATACTAGTGTGAGAAAGCCTGTCTTCCTGTGTATGCAAGTCAGTTTAACAGGGGTTTATTGAATATTTAGCTTTTTCAGGCATTAGACAAACTTTTGGAGCAAAAAAGAAGAATGAAGAAAACCAAAAATTCATGGAAACAATTAATCCTAGCAACTGGTTCACCATCTGATCTGCAGTCTAAATGACTATGAGACCAGAAGAACTAGATGGTGCCCAGCTATCACTATCAACCACTTGGAAGGGGATCTATGTAGGAGATCCTGGACAGAGAGGGAGAACAATGTTGGAACAAAACTCAAAATCATTTAGAGAAAAAAATAAAGGGGTGGGGGACCAGGTTTGCTGGTCTGATAGAGTCTGGTGGAACCACTGAGACTATGGCCCCTAGCTGCCCTTCAGGTCTGGAATTGAACCCACACCTATGACTTTCAGCCAAACAGAGGACAGGCATATGAGTTGAACATTTACCTGAGGTAGATACACTCCTTGGAGAGAACAATCATGGGAGAAAGAAGGGCTGCTTATGCATAGAAGGACAACTCAGGGGGCAGGAGTGCATGGAGGGATGGACACAAGGAAGAGGTAACTATGGGGAGGAAGTGGGAGGAGAGTTATTGCATTGTGGTAAATTGTGGTCAATGTCACGAGACAAAGTATATGTGAACTGCTGTATGGAAAGTGAATTTGCTCTGTAAATTTTCACCAAAACCACAATTTAAAAAAATAAATAATTTAAAAAATATTTTGGAACATAAAAAATAAGCACGGGCAGTCATCTGGAGAAAATGACCACCTGGAGCATGAGGTCAATTTATTTCCTGCTTTGTGAGAAACTGAGAAGGATTTTAAGAATACCAGATTACAAATCAGCTGGTGGCCTGGGTTTCTAGGAAAAGTAAATAGGCCACAAAGGAAATGGGTTAAAGTCTTTGACCAGGCAAAGGTGATGAAAAGCAGCATCAAGGCATGTTGGGAACTTCCAGTTGTAGATAACTAACTGTAGGAGTCTCCAACCATAAAGGATAGATTTGGACCATAAGATGAGAAGTGACATCCCTTGGTCCCTGGAATATAAGAGGGATTCACAGGTGGAAGTGAAGACAGGATCTGTTTCTATTGTCCCACCTACTAACACATGTGAATCCCTCATACAGGGGGAAGAGCTGCTCCATGCAGACAGATGTTTTCTGGGAGGTACTGAAATTGAAGAAGGTAGAACTGCCCTGGTTAATTGAAAACACTGTTTGACATAGGGCTGAGAGTGCTTTGAGACTTATCAACCCAACAAGGCATAATTTTGCCAATTGTTAACTAAGGTTAGGTAACCGATTGATGGCAATGTTTCAGAGGGAGTTCCAGTAGCTTATTGGTGACCTTATAGAGCTTGGGTGTGAGCAAGTTGTGTCTGGACCTAGTGATCTTACTCAACTCTGCAGTTGAACAGAGGTGTATGTATGTGTACCATGATGATCACTCTTTAAAAACATTTGCTTATTCAAGTTAAAGCCAAACAATTGCTGTTAAAAATTTTTACAAAGGAAAAAATAACTTAAGGCTGCAATTTCTTTCAGAAAAAGGCTTATCTTTTTTATTTCATTAGATAGAATTTAAGCAAATGCAAATTGTTCTGTCTACTGTGATATTCCCATCAATTTTACATCTCTTGCAGTTAAGGAAATGCCCTAAGTTATCTACATCTCCCATGTTTCCCAAGATGTCTCTCTTTGCCCTCCCATCCTTTCATATCTCTCTACTTGGAAGCATCCTACAGCTTTCCCATGCCTACTCATTTGCACATGTGTTTCCCTTTGTCTATGACATCCTGTTTTAAAATCTTTGAATAGAAACCAAGCCTAAAGCAAATGGGAAAAGTATACTAGTTCAAACAGTATAACTTTTTTTCATTAATGTATTAATTACCACATCAGGATTCAGAGTTGATGGTGATGATATTTTCTTCCTAATTAAAATAAATTCAAAGAAAGTGACATTGAAAAGATTTTAACACTTTGGAAATTTAACACATGGAAGTTTTCTGTTGAGTAACATTAGAAGACTTTCTAAATGTATAATATGTAGAGAGAGAGTACCTTGATCAGTACCTAACTGCAATCTGGTCAGTTGTAATATAGATAGATAGATAGATAGATGCCAGGAAGTAGTATAGATCTCAGGATGTTTCCCAGACTTCCTCAGCATGTGGATACAAATGGAGTCACATTAAGCAAAATTATCCATATCTTTCTACCTCTTGCTCTCACTGCTGACACAGAACTTCCAGTCCTGTTTTGAAGAAAGCCTCATGCAGTTGGTTCTGGGAATTCTCAGGGAGTTTCACCACACTCACGGATACCTTTGTCATACTGTCTACCATTCTGAGTTCTTTCCAATAATTTGTTATTGGGGAGCATCATGTGACACAGTTGGAACAGCAAATAGCTCCGTCATAATGGGAGCCACAACAGCAAGTGTATCGATTTAGTATGGGTTTACTTCTGGAATTAGAGTTATATAGGATGAAATGTAAGTATAGAAGCCTTCATCCGAAAATATTTTGGTTAATTTAAGAAATAACTGTTATGTGTTATAAGGTGCTAAGCAGGTACATAAATTTCCCAACCTCAGTAATTCACTCCATATTTTACATGTTCATATTCAAAATATTTTTAAAACAAAAAAAAAAAATACTTGTCTTCTTTACATTTAAAATGAAAAGAGTGAAGTCAACTTTGTAGCTGTTGTAGTGTCTGAAGGTAGGTGAAATTTTATATAGGGAGGAAATTAGGATAAATAAAAATCAAGTACAGGCAGTCCCCAGTCACGAATGAGATGCATTTTTAAGTGTGTCTTTAAGTTGGTAAATCAGAACAGGTACATATGGTTCTTATTTAGACGTTAGTGCAAGGAAAAGGCACTCTGGCGGTGTCATGGTTAAGGCGTTTGACCGCTAACCAAAAGTCAGCAGTCCAAACCCACCAGCCACGCCATGGGACAAATAGAAGGCAGTCTGCTTCTGTAAAGATTTACAGCTTTTGGAACCCTATGGGCAGATCTACTCTGTCCTACAAGGTCACTATGAGTTGGAATCAACTCAATGGCAGTGGGTTTGATTAAAGAAACACTGTTTGGTACATTACCCTGCAACTTTAGGAATAGTCCATTTAGGCTAAAAGGCTCGCAAAATAGGACTGGGAAAGAGCTGCAACATCTGAGTAAACCCAGCCTTACTCATGGAAAAGAGAAAGCTTTCGA
>NW_006921589.1:36896268-36897111 GCF_000298275.1 Orycteropus afer afer | reverse complement strand
TCCTACTTCCGTAGTGATACTGCCTCGGAAACCCAAGGAGGGGTCGCTATGAGTCGGGTTTGACTCCACGGCACATAACAACAACAACAACAAAGTGGAGGGTCAGCAAAAAAGGGGAAGATCCTCAATGAGATGGATTGACACAGTGGCTGCAATTATGGGCTCAAGGGTTGTGAGGATGGTGCAGGACTGGGCAGTGTTTCGTTCTGTTGTCCACAGGGACACTGTGAGTCAGAACTGACTCAATGGCACCTGACAATAATAACAACAAACATAAAATGGGAGAACAATACCGTTCATCTTACGAGGTTTAAGGATTAAATGAGATAGTGTACGTAAAACCTTTAGCACTTAGTTTCTCAAACATAACAGCACATGATTATTTTCATCATCATCACTAAGGCTGTTAAGGAAGTACAAAGAAAAAAATGTGATTAAAAACGCAAGTTGAAAGGTGAGTTTTGACAAGGAGGATGGATACGTCTTCCTTGGGGAATGGAGAAATTAAGTTTCAGTGTGGTTCTGAAGTGGAAGAAATCTGATGTTTATTTCGCATGGCTTCATCACCTCTGTAAAGATGGAGTCATCGCTTGTGAATAACTCAGTGTGGGAAAAAGGAACCTGCTACAGGGCTTGTAATAGGATATAAGAAGTATAGAGCAGAACGTCCAAGCGATTGTGTGGGCCTACCTGAGGCCCAAGAACTCTAATGGATGGATTTATTACTTTCCTAGTGCTGCCATGACAAAATATCACAAGTGTTGTTGTTGTTACGTGCTGTTGAGTTGGACCCGACTCATAGCGACCCCTCCTTGGGTTGCCGAGGCAGTATCACTATGGAAG
>NW_006921589.1:36889827-36896168 GCF_000298275.1 Orycteropus afer afer | reverse complement strand
GGAAACCCAAGGAGGGGTCACTATGAGTCAGGTTTGACTCGACGGCACATAACAACAACAACAACAACAATATAATATTTATAAAATAAATATAAAATAATAATGGTAAATATGTATATTATAAAACATTTGGCAATGCAACAATTTTTATACGTATAAGTTAGTGACATTGATTAAGTTTATCATATTGTACAACTATTACCACTATCCTTTGGTGATGTAATGGGTAAGGTATTTGGGTGCCAATCAGAAGATCGGCAATTCAAACTACCAGCTGCTCCTTGGTAGGAAGATGGGGCACTCTACTTCCATAAAGATTTACAACCTTGGAAACCCAATGGGAGTCGCTATGAGTTGGAATCAACTCGATGGCAGTGGGTTTCCAAATTCCTAATAAACTTCTTACCTGTTTCACTCTCTGCTTCCAGACAACTCAACCTGAAGAGACACTATTTATTTTAAATGAGTCAGTAATCCTTTGGCTTGTTGGATTTCAAAAAGAGATATGCCCAGGCTTCTCATGACTTCTGAGAAGTTTCACTTGGTCCAGGTGAGGCAGTCAGGGATAGGAAGCAAGGGAGATCCGACCAGAGACTAGCATTGCCACCTGGTTCCTGGGAAGCCTATGGACAATAGTAGGGGGGCCTTGGGAAGTGGCAGCTGCATGACCAAGATTAGAACATTTGGGACCAAAAGACAGCAGGCTGTTTTTGACAGCTTGTTATCAATGGACAGGTTTTCATTGTCAGCACCTTCCTGTCACGAGAGAGAAGGTAGAATATTATGGTTAAAGGTAAGAACATTGAATTAACACAGGTCTGGGATTTTAGTAGCTTTATTGAAATAGAATTAACATACAATAAACTGCACATTTAAAATATTTGACATACGCATACACCCTTGAAACCATCATCACAATCGAGATAATGAACATACTCATCATCTTCAAAATTTTCCCTTGTCTCTTATAATCCCTCCTTTCTGCCCCTCTTTGCCCCTCCCCTATCTTCAGGAAACCATTGCATTTTAAAAAAATTTTTTTTTGTCAAAATGTCAGCCATTGGATTTCGTCATTATAGATAAGTTGGCATTTTCTGGAACGTTATATAATTGGAATCACTTAGCATGTACTCTTCCCTCCCCATGTGGGCGGGTCTGACTTCTTGCATTGAAGCATAATTATTTTGAGATTCTCCATGTTGTTGCATGTGCCAATAGTTTATTTTTATTTTTGTTGTTAGGTCCTGTCACCTCAATTTTCAACTCACAGCACCCCCATATGGCAGAGTAGAACTGCTCCATTGGGTTCTAGGCTGTAATCTTTATGGGAACAGATTGCCGGGTCTTCCTCCTGTGTTTCCATTAGATGGGCTTCAACTGCCAACCTTTCAGTTAGCAGCCGAGGGCTTGACCGTTGTGCCACCAGGCTCCTTTCCTTTTCATTGCCTAGTAAAATTCCATTGTATAGATTTACCAGTTTGTTTAGCCATTTATTCATTGAAGAACCTATGAATTATTTCAAGGTTTTGACAATTATTAATAAAGCTTTTATGAACATTCACATGTAGTTTTTGTGTAAGCATCTGTATTCATTTTTCTAGGGAAGGAAATGGCCGACTTTTTCTGTAATGAGCCTGCCGTGTAGTAAATTACATAGTGTGGTTTTTCTAGCCATAAGTCTTGGTAAACTCCACGGTGAAATTTTCTGTGAGCAACTGAGTAGCTCCTGAATGTAAAAGTTATCCATCTACAGTATTTCTGTTGGGAGCAGCATGAAGTAATTTTCTGGGAAGTTTGCTCTCTCTCAGGTGTATAGAATTCTGATGTTGGGATTGGTTAGTGGTCACTCTGCCAGGCTCAAAAAGGAGCCCTCCCAGAAGAAGCAGAAATCTCTCACCGCCAGATGGGAGACTGAGAGACATGCACTGCTGGGAGAGAGACTGCTAGAGACTGTTGGCTGAGAGACGGTGGTCTGAGAGAGACTGAGAGTGTTCCTGAACTTGAACTGTAGCCTGTTGCTTCCCTAATAAACCCCATAATCTGTGAGTTCTGTGTGGCCACTGCAGCAAATTATTGAACCCAGCAGAGAGGTGGTGGTGCTGCGGGGAGGAGAGGTTAGTGTTAGGGTTGGTGAAAGGGTTGGAAGGAGGCAGCATGTCTGGCTCCACAGGGATAGGCCTTGGGCTACTGATGGTGATTTTGTCTTCTGCTTGTGGGGTTAGAGAAGGTCAGAATATGTGGCCTCACTGCCCCTTTGGCAGAGCCAGATGAATATTTTAGGCTTTATGGACTACACGGTCTTTGTCACACTCTACTCAACTCTACCACTGATGTATGAAAAAAGCCATAGATGTTACATAAAAGAATAGATGGGACTATGTCCCAGTAAAACTAAACTGAGCAGGCCATACTTGGTCCATAGACCATAGTTTTCTGATTCTACTCTGGGGTAAATACAATTACTTGGGTTTCATAAAAATAGGATTAATTGGTCACATGGAAAATGTATGTTTAACTTCATGAGAAATTGTTAAACTCTCTTAGAGAATAGCTCTATCGTTTTGTAACATATGAGATTCCAGTTGCTCATTATCCTAGCTAACACTTGGCATTGGAAGTTTTTAATTATTTTAACCATTCTAATATGTGTACAGGGTCTTTCATTGTGTCTGAAATTTATGTTTTTCAAAAATCTCATGTTTCATGTACCTTTTTGTTATATATCTTACTTGGTAAAAATGTCTCTTAAAACTTTGGGCTCATTTTTTTAAAAAATGGCTGCTTATTTTCTTTTTGTTGAATTTTAATAATTCTGTACCTATTCTATATATAAGTGCTTTGGTGAATATGTGGCTTTGTTATTTTTTCTCCCAGTCTATGTCTTGTCTTTTCATTTCTTAATCTTTTTCAGAGTGAAAGTTTTTAAATTTTGGTGATGTCTAATTTGTCAACTTTTCCTTTATGAATTTTACTTTTGTTGTTATTCTAAGAAATCTTTGCTTAACCAAAGATCAAAAGATAGTCTTCTAAAATTTTATAGCTTTGCATTTCATACTTAGACTTATGATCAACTATGAGCTAATTTTTGTGTGAGTTGTGAGGTATAATTTATTGAAAAGACTATTATTTCTCAATTGAATTATTTTTGTAACTTTGTAAAAAATCAACTATATTTGTGTGAGTCCATTTCTACATTCTCTATTCTTTTCATCTCCATTAGTCTATGTGTCTGTACTTTGCCAATATAGCACTGTCTGATTACTAGAACTTTATAATAAGTCTTCAACTTGATATCACCAGGCTATGCTGGGATTCTTCTTACCTCTTCCTTGGCCTAGAAACTTTCTACAGGCAATAGAGATCATCTCATTTACTATCCGTTTCTCAGAGATCATTATCCTTTGTTGCCTGCTGTCTAGTGTCATGGGGGCCATTGTTTCATGTATTTTGTTTGGTACTTTAATAGTTTCAAACATTGGATAAATCTGGTCCTTATTACTTCCTATTGGTCAGAAATCCAAGTGAAAGGTTTGAAACTGAATCCTGGATTTCCCATTTGCTAGTTAAATGAATATATCAGGGGCCCTCAAGACCACCTTTATGCTCACTGATTTCCCAGAAAGACTCATGGAACTAAACACGTAGCTGAACTCATGGCTAAGGGTTTATTTCAGTATAAGGATACATGACAGGTAACTAAGGGAAAAAGACACAGTTTGAGTCTGGAGAAATTCATGCATAGAAATTTTATGCTTTCTCTACCTCAGAGGGGAGATACTCTCATGTTTTCTTCCTCACTTCAAAAAATTCAGTAGTATGTGTATAGTGTTTCTGCCAAGGAGACCCATCAGAGACTCATTGACCAAGTTTTTTTTTATTGGGGCCTGGTCACAAGGGCACTGTCTAGCAACTGCCAAAATTTCAGATTCCAGGAAAAAAAGCAGATACTTAGTATAAGTCACATTTTTGTACAATCTAGGAACAATGAACTAGTTTTATCAGTAAGGGAATTGTTCAAGTGTCAAGTTTCCAAGATGACAACTAAGGTTGAAATTTGGAAACAGGCCTTTCTAAAGATGGTAGCCTCAGGCCGCCTGCTCTGTTAATTCTTTTCTGAAAAATAACCTAAAGCAACTTATCTAACTTCCTTGAATTTAAGTTCCTCATCCATAAAATGACACAACCTTGCTTGCTGAAAGTGAAGAGGACTTGAAGTGCTTACTAATGAAGATCAAAGACTACAGTCTGCAGTATGGATTACAACTTCAACATAAGGAAACAAAAATCCTCACAACTGGACCAATAAGCAACATCAGGATAAACGAAGAAAAGATTGATGTTGTTCAAATTTCATTTTACTTGGATTCACAATCAACACTTATGGAAGCAGCAGTCAAGAAATCAGGTTTTGTATTGCACTAGGCAAATCTGCTACAAAAGACCTTTTTAAAGTGTGAAAGAGCAAAGATGTTACTTTGAAGACTAAGGTGTATGTTCTGCTTACCTAGTGCCCCTCCGACAAGATATACCACAAATAGGATGTCTTTAACAAACAGGAGTTTGTTCTCTTAGTTTAGAGGCTTTAAGTCCAAGTTCAAAGTATCAGGTTATAGGGGCTGTGTGAAAGCCCCTCAACCTTGGGCTTCAGTTCTGCCTCTTGCTCCCGGCCCACTGGAGCTAGAGGCATGTCTTCACTCAGGCAGCTACTGGTAGCCAAGGCTGACAAACCCAAAGTCAACAAACAAAATGACCCAATCCCTATGTTACCAAACCACATGGGGGGCCATTAATTTAAATCCATTGTAAGTCCCAAGGTCAGCAGAGCATGGCAGGCTGCTGAACAACAACATGGCTATATGCAAGGTCCAAGCATGCCATAGGCTAGGGACCATTCCCAAAGCTGTTGCTTATACGGGAAGCAGACCACATACCCAAAGCAGCTACTCAGCTGCTTGTGGTAGATCCCACCATGGAGCTGACTGCCAGTCTCATCATGGGGAATAACTACCACCAGCTACCCAGCCACTCAACTAGGCCCAGCCAAGTTGACACACAAACATAACCACCACAATTCCACCCCTTGGCACCTGCACGATCTTCAATGGGTGGTATCTGTACAGGTCTCCTCCAGTGGGTGACTCCAGTCCCCTAATTCCTGAGTGGTCACCTCACCCGCTTGGCCTGGTGGCCCCGTTCCTCTCCCTCTTGGGCAGTGGCTATGGCTCCATCCGACTGACCCACATGAATGAGCAACCCTACACTCTGGAACCAAGTCGGTGAAGGTCTTGCTCTTTGAAACCAAGGGGCCTGTGGTGGTACCATCCCCAAAGGCCATGGTCCTACCCTTAAGGCTGAGGCAGCTCTTTTTCCTGTTTCCTTGGTC
Source organism: Orycteropus afer afer (assembly GCF_000298275.1). Classification (NCBI taxonomy): domain Eukaryota; kingdom Metazoa; phylum Chordata; class Mammalia; order Tubulidentata; family Orycteropodidae; genus Orycteropus; species Orycteropus afer. The sequence continues at coordinate 36,890,785 of NW_006921589.1, read as the reverse complement.
TCTCCATTTCTGCTGATTGATGCCGAGGGCAACCCACTCTGCAGGAAATCTTCCTGTCCTAAAAACACTCAGATCTCTCGCCCCGTGGGCTGCTACTCCATTTCATGCAGGTCTTCTCTACCAATTAAACCCGAAGGCAACCCACTCCAGCAGGAGGTCGCCTGCGCAATGGCATCCAGCTTTCTCCTCCGTGGGCTGGTAAGGCTGTGCTGTCTCAGGCTGATTCTCTTGGCTCTGCTCCTGCCATCTCCCATGCTGGTCTCTGGGCTCTGCTTCTGCTGTTTCTCATGCTGCTCTTAGACTCTGCTCCTGCCATCTCTCATGCTGGGGTCTTTCTGCCAGGGTCTTGGGTCAAAGATACACTCCACTCCTATTTCCACATTTTAGGTATTTGTCAGAGCAGCACCCCACTCTCTTGATACCAAGTTCTGTTCTGGTTACCTAGTGCTGCTCTGACAAGAATATACCACAAATGGATGTCTTTGACAAACAGAAGTTTGTTCTCTTAGTTTAGAGGCTTTAAGTCCAAGTTCAAAGTGTCAGGTTATAGGGGCTGTGTGAAAGCCCCTCGACCTTGGGCTTCAGCTCTGCCTCTTGCTCCTGGCCCACTGGAGCTAGAGGCTTGTCTTCACTCAGGCAGCTACTGGTAGCCAAGGCTGACAAACCCAAAGTCAACAAATAAAATGGTCCAATCCCTATGTTACCAAACCACACAGCAGGCCATTAATTTAAATCCATTGTAAGTCCCAAGGTCAGCAGAGCATGGCAGGCTGCTGGACAACAACTTGGCTACATGCAGGGTCCAAGCACGCCATAGGCTAGAGACCATTCCCAAAGCTGCTGCTTATATACCAGAAGCAGACCACATACCCAAAGCAGCTGCTTTGGTAGATCCCACCATGGAGCTGATTGCCAGTCTCATCATGGGGAATAACTACCACCAGCTACCCAGCCACTC
>NW_006921589.1:36881553-36888027 GCF_000298275.1 Orycteropus afer afer | reverse complement strand
TGAGGCAGTATCTCTACAGAAGTAGATTGCCCAATCTTCCTTCTGAGGAGTGGCTGGTGGGTTTGAACCACCAGCCTTCTGATTAGCAGTCAAATGCCTTCTGGTTAGTGGTCAAAATGCCTTAGGCACTATGCCATCAAAGCCCCCTCAATAAATCTTAACAGGGGGCACAATTCAGTCCCTAATTAATACCCAATTAATACCTGTTGATAGTTCTTCTGCTGGTTTGGAGGGAGAAAGACAGGAATGAGATGGTTGATTACATGTGGCATGCTGACAGAAACACACATTTGTGCTACTAGGTAAATATTAAAACTGAGAAGTCCTTTTCTCAGGCACCAGCTGGCTATCTCACCAGGGGAACACACAGGCCTGCTAGCTCTGCTCTACTCATGCTGGGAAGGCTGTTCAAACTAGGGAAGAAAGTAGGCAACTCTTAGATTATTAATCTAACTTGGATGCTGTTTTTTGTATGAGCCTGCCTCTTTTGAATTCTGAGAGGTTTCTGTTTTCCTCTCTGGGCTCCATTCCTTTTCTGTTTTGTCATCTTTCCTTATTCACAAGTCTTGAATTCTGCTTTGGTCTTAGATCTAGAATTGGAAGAACTTTCTGGATATAGCCTCTGGCCCACAATCCTAGATATGCATCTCTGGATGGATTGTAAACTGAAGTTGGGCAAGTGTCAACCCTCTTGCAGCTCATACTTTTCTAGTTTGGCCTAATGCTGTGGACCTCTGATTGACCCTTGTCTCTGTGGAGTAACTGCATGGCCATATTCGTTTCCAGAGCTGACCAAGGGGTCCTGTTGCTGACAGTCCTGCAAATAAGCAAGTTCCTATTATGAAGCATATTTTTGTTGTGGAGATGTTATTTTTTTTGTGTAAAGGTTTTGTATAAAGATGTTCTATTTTTGCATAAAGGTTTGCATAATATTTCCCATGCAGCACAACTTGAGAATGTCCTGACTTTACTATGGCATATCTCTACACTTGCAGGAATAGAGTTTGCAAAAAATTTGCCAATAGCAGAAAATGTGGTGATGCCACGCCTGGTCCAGGAGGAAAGACTGTGGCCATGTGTCTTTCCTTCCCTGAGGTCCCCACCTCAGGTCCTTCTGTGAGAGACATTGACAGCTTCTGTGGCTCTGGAGATGGCTGTTCTCCTGGAACACAGCACCAACTACTACTTCAGGCTGGAGTACAGGGGGGTGGGGTACTTGAGCTAAAGGGCAGTATCTTAATCTTTGTCCAAGTGCCTAAAGAGCCTTAGCAAGATAAGAATGAAATAATAGAGGGAGATAAAGAAACAATAATGCAATGTTGATCATTGTGAAGCTGCAGGACAGGTACAAGGAATTCATGATATATTTCTTTCTGCTTTTTGTATTATATTTGAACATTTCTATAATTAAAAAGTTAAAAGTAAAAATACTAAAGAAGGTAAAGGGACTTGAGTTAACTTGAGGGAAAAATTCTGCCCAAATAAATGTTTGTTTGTAGAACTCTTCATTAAATTTTTGCTTTTCTACTTATTGTCCTCTTGTTACATGATCAGCGCACACACACACACATTATTGGAACTTTAAGCACTCTAAGTTCTTAGAGCACAATCCTCTCTATCCTATATAGGACCCTATCTCAACTATAGCAAGAATGATACTGACAATAATTAGAACATTGATAGTTCACATTTTAATAGGGTTTTGAAAAGGGCTTGCACATATTTTATACATATTTCTGATTTGAACTCATGGGAGTGTGTAAGGGCACTTCAAAATCTGGGGTGCTTGGGGGTGAGTAAAATGGCTTATACAAGATCTGACTCAAACTCTATTTTGTCCTAGACTCTGCTTCTGTTTCTGAAAAGGTGACCCTCGACAGATGATGGGTAAACAAGCAAGGAACAGCTTGCCCTCAGGAAGAGTGTGGTTGAATGTAAATTAACTAGTATGCAGAAATGTGCTTTCACAAGTGTGGTAGTGTGTGGTAGTTAAGGTTATGTATCAACCTGGCTGGGCCTGGTTTTGAGTGGCTGGGCAACTTGATACAGTTATTCCCCATGATGAGATTGGTAATCAGCTCCATGGTGGAATCTACTGGAGCAGCTGAGTAGCTGCCTTAGGGATGTGGTCTGCTTCCAGGAGTTAAGGAGAACTTTTGAGAAAGGTCTCTGGAGCTTTTTGGCTGGACCCTGCACACAGCTGAGTCTTCAATCAGCAGCCTGCCATTTTTCCTGCAAATCTTGGGATTATCTCTGCATTTGAATTAGTGACCTGCCATGCTGTTTGGTAATCTTGGGACTGTGCCATTTTATTTGTCAACCTTGGGCTTGTTAGCTTCGGCAACCAGCAGCTGCCTGAGTTAAGAAAAGCCTTCAGCTTTAATGGGCTGGGAGCAAGAGGCAGAGCTTAGCCCAAGGTTGAGGGGCTTTCACCCAGACCCTAGAGGTGGCACTTTGAACTCGGACTTCAAACCTCTTAATTTGTAAGAGAATATATTCCTGTTTGTTAAAGCCACCCATTTGTGGTATTTTCTGTTGGAGTGGCAGTAGGTAACCAAAAGAACAAGAAACTTGCCAGGGCATATCAATGAAGTACTAAAAACAGCCAATCAGAAGAACTTAGTTTACCTAGCCAATCAGAATATTCTTTTACTGTTACTGATATTTTAATATTTAAGCCCTGTGTGGCCTCTGATTGGTAGGGCACTTTGTAACTACCTGGTTGCTCTGTGCTACCCTGATCTATGAATCACTCTATTCCTCAAGAAACCTCTTTAGCCTTTACTTTAAACAGACTGCATGATTTTTCTCTATTACAGGAGGCAGGCATTGTAGGTGAAATTATCCCCAAGGTACAGATGAAGAAAGGAGCTTCTAGGCCGGTGACTTGCCCAAGATCACATAGAGAGATGTTTGCAGTACTAGATCAAAAGCCAGGTCTTCTGACTTCAATTACAATAAACTTCCCATGGGTGTTTTTCCTTTGTGATGGAAGAGTCATAACTGCTGTGTTATTTTGTTCTCTCTCTATTGCAAGAAACTGTGTTGAATAATGAAGTCTCTGGGAATGCCCTCTTAAATTACTGCCAGTTCTTGTTAAATGTTACTACTTCAAGTTGACACTTTAATTTACCAATATTAAGACTTAATTTCATGCTTAGCTGATTGGGTTTAATTTCTGAAGCCTTAAGATGTTTATATCTTTTTTGAAGCATTGAATTTATGAAATGAGCATACAGGACACTTTCATGCTGTGTAGTATATTTTGCTTTTTAGTATAATAGGCACTTTAAGTATCACCCTTATTAGAAGTATTTCTTTCTCAGGTCTATTAATTTTTCCTGATATGAACTGGATACTTTTCATTTCAAGGGAAGGCTGGGTTATAAATAAGGAAAATCTTTTTCATGAACTTTTTACCTTCAAATGCTTCCTCTGATAGGTCCTTTAAACATTTTGATTCAAGAACAATTTGTATATATTGTACAAGTTCAGAGTGATTTTTTTCTCATGTGCTAAATGCCAAATTCTCCTTTCTCAAATACCATATGTAATAGAGTGAGCTATTATAAAAAGGAAAATAAGAACTCTTTTCTCTTTCCTGTGGACTCACTAGGGAAGAATACAATATCTCCTTTCACCCCCACCTGTATCCCAAGAAAGAGAGACCAACCTCTCTTGAAGGCTGCCTCCTGCCCCACCTTTATTCCCAGGCTTCAGGGTGGTGTAAAGAGTTTAAGTGTCTCTAGACCATTGAAAGGGATTACTTTGGATTGTCCTAGAAGGCTTGGGGGGTTGGATAAGGCAGAAACAAATAGACCATGGAGATAAAGTCAATTTCAGACAGTGGAAGGATTACAGGGGCTAGGGACTTTCTTGAGGGGCAGCACCATGCCTGACGTGGATGCAGTGGTCTAATGTGGGATGTCTGGACAATGACTGTGGAGGCTAGACACAACAGTGGTGAGGTCTTGAGAGCAGCAGCAAGGGTCTCTTTGGTCAAACTGTACAAAATTATGGGAAGGGGTGTGTCTCTAATGTATTGAGAGAAACAGCTTGAGGGATAGCAATGACCAGGCAAATTGCAGCAGTGTTGGGCACCAAAAAGAGTGACAGTAATGACAACCACAATGGACTAGCAAGCTCCTACTCTCCTTGTATCACATTCATTTATTTATCTATTTTCCTCCCCTAAGATAGTGTCTAAGGAATTTGACTGCTAACCAGAAGTTTGAACCACCAGCCACTCCTCGGAAGGAAGACCTGGCAATCTACTTCGGTAGTGATACTGCCTCAGAAACCCAAGGAGGGGTTGTTATGAGTTGGATCTGACCTGACAGCAGTGTGTTTTTCTTTTTTTTTAAACAAATTTCTCAGTTAGTATCTGTTGATTGTATAACAAATGATTCAGTGAATTTTTCACCTATTATTTAAAGTTCCAAAATTCTTGTAAAATGCCTCTTTTCAATTTCTTACCACTTTTTGGTTCCTGTTTATGTCTCTATGATGCTCTTTATCTATAGCAGTACCCTCTTTCTTGGGGCAGCAGTACAGGCCCTTTGAGTTCCATGGTCCCGGTATTCTTTCAGTTGCTTCAGTTGAATTCTTTGGAAGTTCTTTGTGCAACGAAATTTGTTCACAGATTCTAGATCTTTTATCACTTGGATGCTTTGACTGTGTTCTTGTTACTCACAGCTGCTTAATAGATCACTATAAAACTTGGTGCCTTAAAACAGTTTATTGTTGGATTCAAAATGGAGTCTCATCAGTAATCACCACGTTATTTCCCTCTAGCATCTTAGTGCTTGAAAACCTAGGTACAGCAGTTTGAATTAGGGATTCTGGTGTTCTGAACAGCTCACTGAGCCAGAGTTCACCAAACACAGAGGAGTAGAATTAGAAAGGAGAAAGGGACAGGGAGAAAATAACAAGATCAGAAGATCTATCCTGTGGAGTGGCAACAAAGGCCATTAGAGACTTCCCTGGGGGAGTGCTGACCAGCAGGCGAGAATGGCCACTTGAGACCTCCCTGGGTTAAGGAAGAAGACACACCACACGAGCATACCAGCAACCACATCAGCATAGCAGTGATCACCCACAGGATCTGCCTTCAGCACCTGATTTTATCGGTAACTTGGGTTGCCAAGGTGCAAATGGGCACTTCCAGCACTGCTGAAACCTGAGCAGAGAGTCCACTGGTGCTGCAGGAAGGCAGGCCCGGGGAGGTGCCCCTAGTTACTGAGTAGGCTTGGGTCAGCTTAGTGGCACTGAGAGGCCTGCGCTTGACTTTATCAGTAATATTGGGACCACAGATCACTAGCAGGCAATATCCCAACTCCAATGCCACTGAAACCAAGCAGATCTTTGGCACCACAGTTGGGTGAATGCACAGAGGAACTCCCAAAGCAGATTGCAGTCTGGACCAGTTGGGCTGGTGCCACAGGCAGGCAGGCCCAGAGAGAGAGCTGGATCGTGGAGCTGGGAAGTTGTCTTGGGTCATCTTTTTGGTGCCAAGGGGTCACAGGAGCAGGGTTTTTGCATGTGTCTGAGCCTGGTGGACAGTGGTGACCCCTTAATAACCGGAGTCTTTGCTGAAATTGAGCCACAGGCCTGCGAATAACAGTACAACATCATCAGTAGCAGCCCGCTCAAAGTCCTAGAAACTGCCCCTAGCAACAGCAAGCTTTCCTTCTTCCACCCCCACCTTCTCCAACAATAACTTCACTTATCCAATAGAAGAAACCACAGTCAGCCACCATAAAGCCTCCCAGTTTGAACTCTAAACCCTCTATACTACAAACAGAAACCCATATCCACATTCCACACAGTGATTCCACCATTACAAAGAAAACTGCAGAGCAACCCAGCATACCTGAATTAATTACTAAAAAAATAAAAATACATCAGCTTCATCTTTTCAAAATATTAAACCATAAAACCAAGACAAAACAAATCAATACATAACCAATAGTTAAAGACAAACTCAAAATATCTAGGAAACAACAGACAACCTCAAATCCAATAAAAAAACAGGACAAGGCGCTAGAAGCAAAACCACAAACGAAGGTCTCAGTAAACATGGAGGAAGAAGAGGCAATAAAATTATCTGAGAATGAATTTAGAAGATATGTTTATAGAGCTTTACAAGAGCCTAAGGAAACCCCAAACAGAAACAAAGAGAACATAGTTCCTTGGAAGAATTCAGGAAAATTATTCAAGAACAAAATAACAAGATTAATGCACAATCAGAATGCATACAAAAACAGCAGTTAGAAATTCAGAAGATGAATAACAAAATTACAGAATTACAGAACACAGTAGAAGCATAAAAGAGTAGGTTAGAACTGCCTGAAGAACACATATCCCAACTAGAAGACAAATCCCTGGACACTAGCCTGTGTGAAAAAAAAATCAGAACACAGATTTAAGAGAAATGAAGAGAATCTAAGAATTATATGGGATGACATGAGAAGA
>NW_006921589.1:36879089-36881133 GCF_000298275.1 Orycteropus afer afer | reverse complement strand
GGCATTCTCAGACAAATGGAAATTAAGGGATTTCGTAAACACCAGACCAGCCCTACAAGAAATGCTTAAGGAAGTTATTCCAATAGAGAACCTACAACAGAGATCAACAAAATCAGGATACGTGGCATCAACACTAAAACCAAATCAGAAATGGACACTCAAAATAAGACTATAAAACATTGTACTCTAAAAATCAGCACACAACAACAGCTACTAACCTATCAGAGGGAATAAAACTTCAAAGTACAAACTTCCAAATGGAGAGGAAAATGTCTTCACAGTATGCACTGTTCTAAAAATGTAGAGACAAGAATATGCTCCAAGGTAACCACAGAGAAAATTAACAATCCCCCTAAGCAAATCCAGAAGGAAGGAAAACATATGTGTTTAATAAGCACAAAACCAACAATAAAGAAGAAAAGGGAGAAAGCATTAGCCAACAAACTGAACTCAGCACAGAAAAGTATATGGACCAAGGAAACACCAACAACACGACAAACACACACACACACACACACACACAATAGAATGATAGCAATCAATTCATATGTATCACTAATTACACTCAATCTGAATGGACTAAATGCATCTATCAAGAGAAAGAGAGTGGCAGACTGGATAAGAAAAGAAGACCCATCAATTGCTGCCTACAGGAGACCCACCATAGACACAAAGATAAAAACAAATTAAGAGTTAAGGGATCAAAACAAATGTATACCAAATGGAAACCAAACAAGAGCAGAAGTGGAAATATTAATTTCTGACAAAATAGACATTCAGGTGAAAAACATCATAAGAGAGAAGGACATTATATGATGTTGAAAGGGCCAATTGACAAAGAAGACATTATGATAATAAATATTTATGCACCCAATGAAAGTGCTCCAAAATATGTGAAGCAAATATTAACTGAATTAAAAGGGATAATAGACAACTGTACAATAGTAGTAGGAGACTTTAACACCCCACTTTCAAAGAGGGACAGGTCAACTAGAAAAAAAACTCAACAAAAATAAAGAAGAACTCAACAATACAATCAACCAACACAACCTCATGGACATATACAGAACATTTCACCAAACAAAAGCACAATTTACATTCTTCTCCAGTGCACATGGATCCTTCTACAGAATAGACCATATGTTAGGACATAAAATATGCCTCAATAAATTCAAAAGCACTGAAATACTATGAAGCATCTTCTAGGACCACAATGCTATAAAATTAGAAATTAATAACAGGCTAAGCAAGGAAAAAGCATCAAACATATGGAGGCTGAACAACTCACTACTCAAAAACTACTGGGTGATAGATAAAAACTGAAATTAAAAAAAATCCTAGAAATGAATGAGAGTGAAGACACATCATACCAAAACCTATGGAACACAGTGAAAGCAGTACTCAGAGGACAGTTAATAGCAATAAATGCATACATCGAAAAAGAGGGAAGAAACAAAATCACCACTCTAACTCATCAACTCCAACAACTAGAAATAGAACAACAAAAGAATCCTATAGTATCTAGAAGCAAGGAAAAAATAAAGATCAGAGCAGAAATAAATGAAACAGAAAACAAAAAACCATAGAGAAAATCAACAAAACAAAAAGCTGTTTCTTTGAAAAGATTAATAAAATCGATAAACCATTGGCAGATCTAACAAAAGAAAAGAGAAGATCCAAATCACAAGAATTGTAAACTAAAATGGTGTCATCACAACAGAACCAACTGAAACAAAAAAGATACTGACAGAATATTATGAAAAACTGTACTCCAACAGATTTGAGAACATAGAAGAAATGGACAAGTTTCTAGAATCACAACACCTGCCTAAACTATCCCACTTAAAGGTAGAAAACTTGAACAGACCTATAACAAAAGAAGAAATTGAACAGGTCATTAAAAAAACTTCCCACAAAAAAAAGCCCTGGAGATCCAGCAAGATGGCGGACTAGGCAGAAAGACTGCACAGACCCTCTTCAACAAAGAAAAGGGAAACCAATTAACACAGACACAGAAGATAATCCTGGACCCCTGAGCCTTGAA
>NW_006921589.1:36859707-36861201 GCF_000298275.1 Orycteropus afer afer | reverse complement strand
CTGGAGAATTTTGTCAAATATTCAGAGAAGAGTTGGCACCTATGCTACTCAAGTTATTCCAGAACATAGAAAAAGATGGAATACTCCCAAACTCATTTTATGAAGCAAGTGTAACACTAATATGAAAACCAGGGAAAGACACCATTAGAAAGGGAAACTACAGACCAATATCTCTCATGAACATAGATGCAAAAATCTTTAACAAAATTCTAATCAACAGAATCCAACAACATATCAAAAAATTAATACACCTGGACCAAGTGGGATTCATACTAGGTTTACAAGGCCAACATCAGAAAATCAATCAGTATAATCCACCACAAACACAAAACAAGAGAACAGAACCATATGATTATATCAATTGATGCAGAAAAGGATAAAATGCAACATCCATTCCTTTTCAGAACTATCAGCAAAATAGGGATAGAAGAGAAATTCCTGAACATAATAAAGGGTACATATGCAAAGCCAATGGCCAACATCGTTATTAATGGAGAAAGACTCAAGGCATTCCCCTTACAAATGGGAACCAGACAAGGATGCCCTCTATCACCACTTCTACTTAACATTGTATTGGAAGTCCTGGGCAGGGCAATAAGGCAAGGAAGAGAAATAAAAGGCATACAAATTGGCAAAGAGGAAGTAAAACTATCTATATTTGTGGATGATATGATCCTGTACGAGAAGTCAGCCACAGGGAACCAGGTGAGGAGAGGGAATCCAGGCCAGGCCCCACAGGCAGTGAGGCGGGAAGGCAGGGAGAGGACAGAAAAGGCAAAGGGGACCGGAACAGATGGAGGAGTCAGCCTCAGGGATCTAGGTGAGGAGAGGGAACCCAGGCCACACCCCACAAGCAGCGAAGTGGGAAAGCAGGGAGAGGACAGAAAAGGCAAAGGGGACCAGAACAGATTGAGGAGTCAGCCGCAGGGACTGGTAAGGATAAGGGTGGTTGGAGAGGTTTCTAACAGCTAAGGGAGACAACCTAGTCTGTTGGTTTGTCCTACTGTGGTGACGTGTTGCTTTGAGTCTTGAGGTTGTGCCACTGGTGTTTCAAACTCAGTGGGGTGGGTGCTCATGGTGCACAGGTATCAGCCCAGCTTGCAGACTGAGACAGACTAGGAAGAAGGAAGAGGCTATTCACTTCTCAAAGATTTGGCCAGGAAAACCTTATGAATAGAAGAGAAACACCGTCTGATACATTACTGTGCAACTTTATGAATAGCCGGAAACATTGTCCAATACAGAGGAGGAAGATGAGGCACTTAGCTTAGAAAGCTCTCAAAGTAGGATTGGGCAAGACCTGCATTATTAGAGGAAAAGCAGCCTTACTCATATGGATAAGCTAAAGCTTTCGAGACCTCCATTTGCTGACGTGGCACTACTCAAACTGAAGAGAAATAGCGGCAAACATCCATTAATAATCGGAACATGGAATGTATGAAGTATGAATCTAGGAAAATTGGAAGTTATCAAAAATGAAATTGAATGCAAAAA
>NW_006921589.1:36853938-36858587 GCF_000298275.1 Orycteropus afer afer | reverse complement strand
TTGATCTTCATCCATTTCAGGAGGTGGCATATGATCTAGAACCAATGGTACTGAAGGAGGAAGTTGAAGTTGCAATGAAGGAATTGGCAAAGAACAAGGCTCCGGGAATAGACAGAATACCCATTGAGATATTTCAACAAACGGATGCCGCACTGGAGGCACTCACTTGGTTATGCCAAGAGATTTGGAAGACAGCTACCTGGCCAACTGACCAGAAGAGATCCATATTTGTACCCATTGCAAAGAAAGGTGATCCCACAGAATATGGAAATTATCAAACAATATCGTTAATATCACACGCAACTAAGACCTTACTGAAAATAATTCAAAAACAGTTGCAGCAGTATATTGACAGAGAACTTCCAGAGGAGCAAGCTGGATTCAGAAGAGGATGTGGAACAGGGGATATCATAGCTGCTGTCAGATGGATCTTGGTTCAAGGCAAAGAATACCAGAAAGATGTTTTACCTGTGTTTTATTGACTATGCAAAGGCATCTGAGTGGGTGGATCATGACAAATTATGGGTAACATTTGAAGAATGGGAATTCTCGAACACTTGATTGTACTCATGAGGAACCTGTACCTTGACCAGGTGGCTGCCATTTGAACAGAACAAAGTGACACTACATAGTTTAAAATCAAAAAGGGAGGGTGTCAGGTTTGTATCCTTTCCCCACACTTATTCAATCTATATGCTGAGCAAATAATCCAAGAAGCTGGACTATATGAAGAAAAACATGGCATTAGGATTGGAGGAAGAATCATTAAAAACCTGAGACACGCTGATGATACAACTTTCCTTGCTGAAAGTGAGGATGACTTGAGGCACTTACTGATAAAGATTGAAGAACACAGTCTGCAATATGGATTACACCTCAATATAAAGAAAACAAAAATCCTCACAACCAGACCAATAAGCAGCATCATGATAAATGGAGAAAAGACTGAGGTTGTCAAAGAATGCACATTGCTTGGTTCTAGAATTGAAGCCAATGGAAGCAGCAGTCAGGACATTAGATGATGTGTAGCACTGGTCAAGTCGGCTGTGAAGGAATAGTTTCAAGTGCTGAGGAGCAAGGATGTCTCCTTGAGGACTAAGGTGTGCCTGACACAGGCCATGAATTTCCAATTGCCTCATATGCATGTGAGAGCTGGACAATGAATAAGGAAGACCGAAGAAGAGTTGATGCTTTTGAGTTGTGGTGCTGGTGAAGAATGCTGAAGGTACCATGGATTGCCAAAAGAACTAATAGATCTGTCTTGGGGGAAGTGCAGCTGAGATGCTCCTTGGAAGTAAGGATGACCAGACTTCATCTCCCCTACTTTGGTAATGTTATCAGAGGGGACCATTCCCTGGAGAAGGATGTCATGCTTGGTAAGGTGGAGGGTCAACGAAGGAGGAGAAGGCCTTCGATGAGATGGATTGACACCATGGCTGTGACAATGGGCTCAAGTATAGCAATGATCATGGAGCTGGCACAGGATTGGACGGTGTTTCATTCTGCTGTGCACGGGGTTGCTATGAGTTGGAAATGACTCAACGGCACCTAACAACAACAATTATCTTGTACAGAGAAAACCCATGGGACTCAATAAAAAAAACTACTGAAAAAAAAGTGGCTGGATACAAGGTCAACATACAAAAATCAGTTGGATTCCTCTACACCAACAAGGAGTCCTCTGATAAAGAAATAAGAGAAACAATACCATTTACTATAACTACTAAAAAGATAAAATATCTGGGAATGAACCTTACCTTACCAGAGACACAAAAGACCTATACAAAGAAAGCTATAAAACACTGCTACAAGAGACAACAAGAGCACTACATAAATGGAAGAACATACCTTGTTCATGTGTAGGTAGACTAAATATTGAAAATGTCAATACTACCTAAAGCAATCTACACATTTAACTCAATCCTGATCCAGATTTCAACAAAATTTTTTAAGGACATGGAAAAACTAATTACCAATTTCATATGGATAGGAAAGAGACCTCGGATAAGCAGAGCACTTCTCAAGAAGAATAAAGTGGGAGGTTTCACACCCCCAGGTTTTAAGAACTAGTATACAGTCACAGTAGTCAAAACAGCATGGTATTGGTACAATGATAGACAGATGGACCAATGCAACAGAATTGAAAGTCTAGATATAGACCCATCCATCTATGAACAACTGACCTTTGACAAAGGTCCAAAACCCATTAAATGGGGCGGAGACAGCCTCTTTAACAAATGGTGCTGGCAAAACTGAATACCCACCTGTAGAAAAATGAAACAAGACCCATACCTCACCCCATACACAAAAACAAAACTCAAGCTGGATCAAAGACTTAAATGTAAAACCTAAAACTATAAAATTCATCAAAGATAAAAATAGGGGCAAATCTGGGACCCCTAATTTATGGCAAAAATAGAGTATAAAGCATAACCCAGAATGTGCAGGAGATAGAAGAGAAGGTAAATGACTGGGACCTTTTAAAAATTAAATTCTTATGTGCACCGAAAGACTTCATCAAAAGGGTAAAAAGCGAACCTACAGATTGGGAGAAAGTATTTGTCTATGACATATCTATAAAGGACTTATCTCCAAAATCTATAGAAAACTTCAACACCTCAACACCAAAAAGACAAATAACCCAATTCACAAATGGGCAAAAAACTTGAACAGACACTTCACCAAAGAAGATATACAGGCAGCCAACAAACACATGAGAAATTGCTCATGATCATTAATCATTAGAGGGATGCAAATCAAAACAACAATGAGATATCATCTCATCCCAGCAATAATAGCAAAGTTCAACAGGTTGGTAAAATAACAAATGCTGGAGAGGTTGCAGAGAGATTGGAACCCTTGTGTACTGCTGGTGGGACTGTAAAATGCTACAATCATTGTGGCAAACGGTATGGCATTTCCTTAAAAAACTGAAAATAGAAATACCATTTGACCCAGCAATTCCATTACTAGGAATATATCCTAAAGAGGTGAGAGATAGTGCACGAACAGACATATTTACACCCATGTTCGTTGCAGCATAATTCACTATAGCAAAGAGATGGAAACAATCTAAATGTCCATCAACTGATTAGTGGATAACCAAATTATGGTACATGCACATGATGGAATATGTTACATTAAAGAACAATGAGGGATATGCGAATCATCTCACAATGTGGATGAACCTGGAGGACATTATGCTGAGTGAAATCAGTCAATCGCAGAAAGACAAGTACTGTATGGGCCCATTCCTGTAAAAAGACAAAGAAGGTTTTCTTGGGAAAGGGAACTCACTTAGTAGGTTATCAGGATGGGGAGGGAAGGAGAAGGATTTATTTCAGGCTAGTTGGGGCCCACATGCTGATGTGGGTAGGGGGAGGGTATATGGGAAGGGTCTGTGACCACCATGATAACATTAGGAAATGGGAGGACACTGAATTGGGCACATAAGAGATAGAGGACAGATGCTAATACCAACCAATGTGTCCATGATACTGCATTGCCATTAACACCAAACACCAGTCTACAGATAAACACATAAACACCTGAGAGGATCAGATGGGGGTCAGTGAACAGTAGTATACTCTAGACCAAGGATAGATTCATCTGAGGCTAATCTTGCACAGACACCAGTTATACAAAATACCTGCATTCTTTACAGAAGCAATAGAAGACAGACACAGAGTAATCCCTCACAGACAACCAGCCACCATGGGAGAGAGATCCAATAGATCTACCGTCTCACGACCATAGTACAGGGGGACACCAGACTCAATTGGTACAACAAAATACATAAAAAAAAGCCTTGCTCTGCATCCTACATTGGTGAGTAGCGACTGGAGTCTTAAAAGCTTTCAAACAGCTGTCTAAGATGCAGCTAACGTTCTCCTAACATTGGAAGTGAAGAACAATGCAAAAAAAAAAAAAAAGTTGGAAGCAATCAGCCATAGGACATGATGGCCCTCAAGACCAGAAGAACTAGATGATGCCCGGCTACCAATGCCAACCACTCAGGAAAGGATCAAATCTGGATATCCTGGGTAGAGTGGGAAGAAAAACATGGAACAAAATCCAAAAACTCAATAATGACCAGAATTACTGGTTAGATGAAATCTGACGAGACCCCCCAATACTATGGCCCTGGAATACATTCTGCACTTGGAATAAAACGCATCCCCAGGGGCTGGCTCTCAGCCCAATAGTTAACAAGATATACACGCAGACCACTCAACCCAGGGTGACACACCCACGTACTCTGTGGTAATGCATCCCTTAGAGCAGTAGACCACGGGGCACCAGTGGACCAACATTCAAACTGAGGAAATGCAGGACAAACAGGAGTGCATAAATATGAGGGGCACGGGGGAGGGTTACAGGGTAGGGAGGGGAGGAGACTGGGTTAGGGTAGACATGGTAAATGGGGGATGAAATTAAATATATACATAATGTTGAATATAAAACAACCTCTTAAAATTAAAAATATATATAAAAAGTGTTAAAAAAGAAATAGAATCTGCAAAACACTGTGTAACATGGATGAACTTGGAGGACATTATGCTGAGTGAAATAAGTCAATCACAGAAGAACAAATATAGTATTAGTTCACTATTGTAATACGTCAAGGGAAGGTTTATATATGGAAGGAA
>NW_006921589.1:36844737-36853812 GCF_000298275.1 Orycteropus afer afer | reverse complement strand
TGCATTGACTCATGTCAGTTTAGTGTTGTGTATTTCACTGTGCATAAATTACATTTCATTTTTTTGAAAAAAAAAAATTATTGTCATCTTTCCTGATTCTGTTAGTTGAATGGGCTCAGCTGAGTGATTTTTATTCAGGATCTTTCATATGGTTGCAGAAGGATGATAGTTGGGGCTGGAATCACCTGAGGCTTGACTGGGTTGTATGTTCAAGATGTTCACTCATGTGACTGGTAGTTGATGCCAGATGTTGACTAGGAGCTTGGCCGGAGCTATCAACTGGAGTGCCTACATCTTGCATCTCCATGTAGATTGAATTTCTCACAACATGGTGGTCTCATGATGGTTGAACATTTTACATTGCCTCTGACATCCCTCAGAACAAACATTTCAAGAGAATTATATGGAAGCAGCAAGACTCCCTCCATTATATTATATTAATCAAACAAGTCACCAGGGCCAGCTCAAGTTCAAGAGGAAAAACGAAAATAGATGTGTAGACATCTTTAATCCACCATAGACTGCAAATAACAGAAAGCACATATACACAGAAATTTGTTTGAATACTAAGAATATTTATATTACATGTCCAGAAGTTTGAAGTTAGGGCAATTCTTAGTTTGGCTCAAAGATGTCAGCAAAGACCCTTTCATCTTTCCTTCTTGCCATTCTCTAACGCTGATTCCCAAGGTAGCTGCCATAGTTCCAGGAGGTCTTACGAAGACAACAGTTTACGGAGGTAGAAAGTGGAAATGTTTCCTACCTTTGAGTTATTTTTGTGTGTGAAGAAAACCTCCCTGAAAGTACCCCAGTAGATTTCCCCTCACTCTTCACTGTACAGAATAGTATCATACATATATACCTAAGCCTATTGCTTGGAAAAAGAATGAAATGATCACAAATGGCTTAAATCAATCATGATTCAGCCTGTGGGCTGGGTGTGTGTGTGGGTGACCTCAATTGCAGTACATGGATATTCAGAGGAAGGCTGAACAAAATCAGGATTCTATTTTCAAGGATGAAGGTGGATGGCTAGATGACTAATGTCTGCTTTCTAGTCTGTGAGGTCCCTCATCATCACCTCTAATCTTTCCTTCTCCCTTTAGTTAGTCAGGATCTAAATCAGCAGGGAGGACGTTGTCCAATTTTTTCATAAATATTTCTGGAATTGAGGACCACTTAATCTTTCCTCAATAGTCTAGGTTCCCCCCAAAAACACACACACACACACATACATTTCATTCTAAAATAGAACTTTCCTTAGGACAACCAATATTTAAGTTGATTCACTTGAATTTAGCCTTTAATAGGCAAATACAATCAGTATCAATAAGAAGAGTAGACCTCTGACCACAACTGTAAGAAAATAAATTTTGTGTTGTTTTAAACAACCAAATTTATGGTGATTTGTCATTAGTAGCAATAGAAAATTAATATAAGAAAGAAGACAAATAAACAAATACTTTTAATACAAAATAGAATAAAACTGAGGTAAATGTATCTAGCCAGTTATAGAACATTTTAAGTTCAAAGTCTTTTCCATGTCAGTCATCTTATATACATGTATGTCTCATTTGGAGAAATCACCACATGAAATATTACATGGCTCTTCCTCATTCATATATTCTTTCTCTCTTTGCCTCCTTCACCTAGCTCCTTTGCTCCCTGTTGTGGGGCAGAAACAGGTGAATGTGTGGATGTGTATAATGATACAGCTCTATTGTTTATTGGAGGGGCCGCTCTGGGCAAATGTGAGTAGAGCTCACATTTGAGTAGTTGGCCTCCAGCCATCTTTCCTCTCTGGAGAGCCGGGCTGAACATGCTCAAGGAAAACCTTAGAAGTCCCTTTATCACTCTGCTTTCTGAGTCTGGCAAGCAGCCAGCTTTCCTTCCTCTCTGCCCAGCTCTGTTTTCTCTTAGCTCACCAGGGCCAAAAATTCCTTGTAAAGTGAAGGTATCTTCAGCTTCAAATGGCTAACATAGCCACTAAAGTCCCTAAAATAGCCGTTCAAGGACCTTAATCAGCTTTCCTAGACTTGGCAAGCAGTTATTAAACTCTTCATGGTGCCAGGCTCTATGGTAGGTGGCAAGGGCAAGGGCACTGTGATAATCAAGACTTAGTCACAAATCACATCTTGGCAAAAAAAAAAAAAAAAAAAAAAGAAGAAGAAGAAGAATTGAACCCAGTGCCAGTGCCAGTAGTCTTGGTACATCATGATACACACAGAAAAATTATATGTATATATGTATGTGACATTGCATAGCCTTTACAGAACATTCTCTGCAGACTGCTATTTATACAACTTTACCAGCAAACTAAGAATTTATCAGTTCAGGAAACATACAGGGCTACTACAAATACTACAACAATACCTTGTCGACTAGTTGATTCCTACCCATAATGACTCTGTAGAAATGCTGCATAGAGTTTCCCAGTGTGTAATCTTTATGGACTGACACATCTTTCTCCTGGGCAGCAGCTGGTGAATTTGAACCACTGACCTTTTGGTTAACAGCCAAGTGTTTAATACTTCAAAAACCAAACCAAACTCATTGCCATCAAGTTGATTCAGACTCATAGCGACCCCATAGCGTTTCCAAGGCTATATGACTGCTTCATCTTCTTCTGTGGGGCAGCTGGTGGGCTTAAAACACTGACCTTTTGCTTAGCAGCCAGATGCTTAAACCACTACATCACCAGAGCTCCTTGTGCTTAATACTAGCCAAGCGTAATTCCAATTGTAATTTTTTTTCTTCCTTCCTTTCCCCAATGTCATCTTGCTTGTCACAGATTTTCCGTACCATCCCTCTCCTCACCCAAATCAACATATGACCCCAACCAGTCTGAAAATTTTCCTACCATCCCAGTAACCAACACAGTGAGTTTCCTTCCCTAAGAAAACTTTCCTTGACTTTTTACAATAATCAAAACCAAAACCAAACTCACTGCAGTTGGATCCAACTCACAGTGACCCCTCCTTGCGTTTCTGAGGCAGTATCACTATGGAAGGAGCTCTGGTAGTGTAGTGCCTAAGGCACTTGACTGCTAACCAGAAGGCGGCAGTTCAAACCCACAGCCAGTCCTCAGAAGGAAGGTTGGGCAATCTACTTCTGTAGTTATACTGCCTTGGAAACCCAAGGAGGGGTTGCTATGAGTCGGGTCCAACTTGATGGCAAATAACAACAACATCACTGTGGAAGTAGATTGCCCAACCTTCCTTCCAAGGAGTGGCTGGTGGGTTTTGACCCTCCAGCCATTTGGTTAGCAGTCAAATGCCTTAGGCACTACACACCAGAGCTCCTTTTACAACAATGGGCTCTTACAATATTTGTCCTTCTGCAATTGACTCATTTCACTCAGCATAGTGTCCTTCAAATTCATCCATGTTGTGAGATTATTTGTGTATTCTTCATTATTCTTTAACATAGCATAGTATTCCATTGTGTGAATGTACCATAGTTTGGTTATCCATTCATCTGCTTATGGGCATTTAGGTTATTTTCATCTCTTTGTTATAGTGAATTGTTCAGTGATGAACATGCATGTGCATATGTCTGTTCGTGTCCTGTCCTCCAATTGTTGTAAATTTGAGGACAATTATTTTAAGATCATTTCATTTTTTATTACTTAAAAATGTACTGTGGCACACTCACTATCTATTTGCAAAAGTTCTGGTTTAACTTATCTCTCAAATCCCATCCCAGCTGTTGGAGTTTTTTTGGAGGAGAAAGAAAGAGGGTTCATGTCACCCTCAACCTTCTGGATGGCCATTGTCTTGAATGCCCCTGTTGCCCATCTCTATAGTAGTCTTTGGTGATTTCCTTCATTCTGGGTTGTACATTTTCAGTTCTTTTAATCATCTAACAATGGGGCCAATGGAGGCAGCTCAGGCACATCCTGGGCTCATGGTTCCTCATTTCTGCCTGCAAATGACATCTACCTCTGCACACTGACCCACTGCAGGGCATCTGCCCATACCCATCTGTTACCTCACAGAACCTAGCCTCATTGTATCTGTGGAGTGTATCACTGACCAAAAGGGTATGCATACATGGTGGGCCCATAAATACTGGCAGGGATTTACCATGGCAAGATTAATATCTGTTTGTGTGGAAAATCGTTAGGAGCTGTCAGAATTCTTAATTTCTCATATTCATCCATGGTAATAAAGGCATTAGATGGGACTACTATTGTAAGCTAAAGGCTGCTTCAAGGATTTCTTCCTTTTTCTTCTTGGACTTGCTTCTGGAAGTGAGCTAATGAGTTGTCGGATTCTGTCTTCAGTCATTCATGTCTATATCCATTGAAGCTGCAGGCTGAGCAATAAATAACTCTTGGCTTTTCTCTTTGGCAGCTTTTCCTACATCTTCTGGCTTTTAGCATGTCTATGGCTGCCTCTGGTCCAAGTTACTGGAAAGAGGCTCCCTCAGCATTCGAGCTCACACTCAGAATTCATTCTTGTTTTAAAATTACAGACCCTCTGCTGCTGCTATAGTTTAGTCTCTCATATTTTCTCATCTGGATTATTGTAATACTTTTTTAAGTGGTTCCTCTGCCTTCCAATAGCCTCAACTCCCAACCCATCAACCAGAATTGGTTTTCAAAAAAGGAAATCTGATTGTCACATCCCTGCTTAAAATCCTTCATGGATTTTCCCCTGTTCCTGAGATAAAGTTTTCCTTCATGTAGATTTCTGCTTAAATCCCTTATCAGAAAGGCCTTCTCTCACCTCCTTGTCTCAAATAGCACCTGCCATCTCCACTCTATCCTTATATTGTTTCATTTTCCTTCTTTGCACCTATCACTTCTCAGGAGTTATGTGAATATGTAAAGTCTGCAAGGGTTTCTAGGAGCTCTGGTAGCATAGTGCTTAAGGCATTTGACCGCTAACCAGAAGGCTGGCAGTTCAAACCCACCAGCCACTCCTCGGAAGGAAGGTTGGGCAATCTACTTCCATAGTGATGCTGCCTTGGAAACCCAAGGAGGGGTCGCTATGAGTCAGGTCTGACTCGATGGCACATAACAACAAAATAAGGGTTTCTGCTTTATAATTTTATGTTTATATACTGTGAGCTGGCATATAGTAGACATTCAATAAATATTTGTTAATCATTGGATATTGATTGAAAATGAAAAAAATTATCCTTCACAATTAGTTCACAACGTACTCTGAGACTCTCCAGCCACTTCCTGCTCCCCTTCTTCCTTCCTCACCATCTTCATGGCACACAGAATACACTTTTACATCTCTGCAATATGCTTGGGCTTGTCTTTGAACTCCCCACATTCCAACAGTTATTTGGATCCTTGCCAATCATTTACGAGCCCCCCCGAATCCCTTCTGCTGTAAACACCTTCCTTAACCTACTCCCCAGTCCACTCAAACCACCTCATTTCTCCCACTAGGGCGGAGTACTCCTTCTTTTATGTTCCTTTGGCACACGGAGCAGATTTCTCCTTTGAGACACAGCACTGTAGTTACTTGTTTATTTGGAAGGCTGTAAGATAGCAGAGGGTACCGGTTATGACCATAGGATCTAGACTCAGCTTGCCAAGTTTTAAAGGATGGCTTCATCATTTACTCACTAATTGTGACTTTGGGTTTGTTGCTTAATCTCTTCTTTCTCAGTGTACTCATCTATAAAAAGGAGAATAATGCCATATGTAGAGGAGGAGGCCCTAGCACATAGTAAGTTATGTTATCTGTGATTATGGTGGGAGCATTCTCATCCATGATTCAGGATATATTGTGGGAAAAGAGGCTATTTTATTTCCTAGTGTCTAATAAAGTCTCATGGAGTCCCTGAGTGGTGCAAATGGTTAAGTACTTGACTATGAGCTGAAAGGTTGGCAGTTTGAATTCACACGGAGGTGTCTTGGAAGACAGGTCTGAAGATCGGCTTTCGAAAGGTCACAGCCTTGAAAACCCTATAGAGAAGCTCTACTTTGCACACATGGGGTTGCCATGAGTTGGAATCAATACAGTGGCAATTAACACCAACAGAATAAATTTTCTGTTCTCAAGGAAACCAATCAGTCCTTTCTCTCTCTCGTTACGTTCTCTCTCTTTTAATGCAAATTATTTTTGAGTATGTACTCTACATCAAGCATTGGTTAGACGTTGTCTTTTATGTATAAACAGAATTTTAACAACATAAAAGTACAAGACAGAAACAAACTTCAATTCCTTTATGAGTTGGAGAAGGCTTTGTGAATGAGACATCCTGGC
Source organism: Orycteropus afer afer (assembly GCF_000298275.1). NCBI lineage: Eukaryota > Metazoa > Chordata > Mammalia > Tubulidentata > Orycteropodidae > Orycteropus > Orycteropus afer. The sequence goes on along the minus strand of NW_006921589.1, from coordinate 36,847,582 downwards.
AACAAAATCTTGAAGGACAAATGGAAGATATAGTGAAGTCCTTTAATAAAGTCATCATTATGTTATCTTATCATGATAGTTTAAAGGACATATTTAACATGAGGGAATCAAAACCATAAAATAAAATTTTATTTTTTTAATATCCTGGGAGTCTCAAGAAATCTGCATTACATACATTTGCAAGCAATGGTGCTATGTGATATTATAGCTACTGAACTAACAGTAGGGGGAATTTCATAGTAGAAGTCATGGTTAAAATGGACAATAAATACATAAATCTAATATTTTTTTTTAAATTTAAGACCCACTAATTCTGAGTATGTGTTGGAATTTATTTTTTATTTGGGTAAAGGCTGGGTACAAACTTCTTTATCAGCCAGTGGATGAATTGGAGACTCCGGATCTCTTTCTTCCTTCCCTATGCTTTGTCCTTGGACCCATTTTTAGCTTCTACCTGGCTCTCAATTTATCCAAGTAGTTTTGTGATACTTAGAAAATATATCTTTCAGTTAGTTGGTCTCATTTATTTATTTTTTAAGGATACAACACTGATGCACATCTTTTCTGACTTTTTTTTAGAAATTTTTTTCCAACTTTTTATTGTGATTTGTGTAAAAGTTTGCAGAGCAAATTGGTTTTTCATTCAACCATTCATACACGTTTTGTTTCGTGACATTGATTCCAATCTGCATAATGTTATAGCACTCTTCCTACGTCTTCCCTATGCTTACTATTTTCATTTATCTTAATTTCCTACCTCTCTACCTTTGGAGTAATACCTTGGGCAAATGCTGCCTTTTTGATAGCCTGTGATTGATTGTTCTAAGGGTGTGTACCTCCTTGGTGTTACTGTTTACCCTATAGTCCCATCTATAGTTTGACTAAAAGTTGAACTACTGGGGTGAGTTGAGTTGCAGGATTGAAGGGTATCTAAGGGCAATAGTCTCAGAGGTTCCACCAGTCTCTATCAGACTTATATGCCTAGTCTTTTTTTTTATGGTTTTCAGTTTTGTTCCATATTTTTCACCCACTCTATCTAGGACCTTCTATTATGATACCTTTTAGGATGTTTAACAGAGGTAGCCAGGCACCATCTATTTCTTCTGTTTTCAGGCCAAGGTTCGCATGGTCCATTGGTGCTTTGGGCTGATCATTTCCTTGCATCATTGCATTTCTTCATTCATCTTTGCTCCAAATAGGGAGAGACCAATAGTTGCACTTTAGATGGCTGCTCACAAGCTTTGAAAACCCCAGTTGCTACTCACCAAAGCAGGATATAGAACGTTGTTTTTGTGGACTATATTGTGCCAATTGACCCTGATGTCCCCTGAGACAGTGATCTTGAGTGCCTAGGCCCAGTAATTCATTCACAAAAGGTGTTTGGTTATGGCCAAGGAGTTTTCATAACTTTACCCCCTGCATGTTCTATATTACATTTATGGATATATTTTCAGAAAACAAACAAACAAACAAAAAAAAAAAAAATGGGAGCTCTGGTGGCATAGTGCTTAAGGCATTTGACTGCTAACCAGGAGACTGGTAGTTTAAACCCACCAGCCACTCCTCAGGAAGAAGGTTGGGCAATCTACTTCCATAGTGATATTGCCTAGGAAACCCAAGGAAGCGTCTGAGGAGTATGAGTCAGATCTGACTCGACAGCAGTGAGGTTTTTTTTTTTTTTTTTTTGCAGTACATATAAATACATATATAGAAGTATTCTCTGTCAAAACCATATATATGTATTTGTGGGTGTGGTCCCATTTGCCTTTCCACATCTAATCAGCTTGTATGTCTATCTGTTTTTACTTGTAGATTTTTGTTATTATTGTTAATGCAAGATTTTTTGTGTTACTGTACTTCCTTTGTACCCTTTAAGTTTTGTGTAACTCCCAGTATTTTCCTTTGCCTTGATAATTTTGTGAGCTCTGGTAGCATAGTGGCTAAGGCACTTGACTGCTAACCAGAAGTCTGGTGGTTCAAACCCACTAGCCACTCTTCAGAAGGAAGATGAGGCAATCTACTTCTGTAGTGATACTGCCTCAGAAACCCAAGGAGGGGTTGCTATGAGTCGGGTCTGACTTGATGGCACATAACAACAACAACAGCCCCAGGGTTACAGGTGAGGAGAGACAACTCAGGGACGCCCAAAGTAGCAAGCGAGAAGAGCAGGAGAAAGGGGATTAAAAGCCAGGAAGCCAGAGACAAGAGCAATCAGCCAAAGGGATTAGGTGAGGAGAGGCAACTCAGGCCCACCCAGAGTAGCAGGCTGGAAGAGCAGGAGAAAGGGGATGAAAGCCAGGAACCCGGACAGAAGAGCAGTCAGCCCCAGGGTTACAGATGAGGAGAGACAACTCAGGGACCCCCAAAGCAGCAGGCTGGAAGAGCAGGAGAAAGGGAATTAAAAGCCAGGAAGCCAGAGAGAAGAGTGATCAGCCAAAGGGATTAGGTGAGGAGAGGAAACTCAGGCCTGCCCAAAGCAGCAGGACCGGAGAGCAGGAGAAAGGGCACAAAAGCCAGGAACCTGGACAGAGGTGCAGTCAGCCCCAGGGACAACTCAGGGAAGCACAAAACAGTGGGGCAGAAGAGCAGGAGAAAGGGGATTAAAAGCCAGGAAGCCAGACAGAGGTACAGTCAGCCACAGGGAACCAGGTGGTGGTAATACGAGAGGTCTCCAACAGCAAGACAAACTTGTCTGTTGGTTTGTCCTATTGTGGTGACATGTAGATGTGAGTTTTGAGGCTGAGCTCTGGTGTTTAAAACCCAGCGAGATGCACCTGGTGCAAAGGTAACAGCCCAGCTTATAGACTGAGACAGACTAGGAAGAAGGAAGAGGCCATCCACTTCT
>NW_006921589.1:36833002-36842487 GCF_000298275.1 Orycteropus afer afer | reverse complement strand
TTGTCAAAGAATTCACATTGCTTGGTTCTACAATCTAAGCCAATGGAAGCAGCAGTCAGGACATTAGACGATGTGTAGCACTGGGAAGGTCAACCACGAAGGAACTGTTTCAAGTGCTGAGGAGCAAGGATGTCTCCTTGAGGACCAAGGTGTGCCTGACACAAGCCATGATATTTCCAGTCTCCTCGTATGCATGTGAGAGCTGGACAATGAATAAGAGTTGATGCTTTTGAGTTGTGGTGCTGGTGAAGAATGCTCAAAATACCATGGGCTGCTAAAAGAACTAAAAGGTCTGTCCTGGAGGAAGTGAACTCGAAGTGTGCTCTTTGAAAGCGAGAATGGCCAGACTTCGTCTCACCTATTTTTGGTCATGTTGTCAGAGGGGACCGTTCCCTGGAGAAGGATGTCATGATTGGTAGGGTGGAGGGTCGACGAAAGAGGGGAAGGCCTTCAACGAGATGGATTGACACAGTGTCTGCCATGATAGGCTCAAGTATAGCAGAGATCATGGAGCTGGCGCAGGATTGGACTGTGTTTCGTTCTGCTGTGCATGGGGTGGCTATGAGTCAGAAACAACTCGATGGCACCTAACAACAATCAAGCAGTGGTTAAAGATGTCCCAAATGTCTGACTTTTCCAAACTGCTGCACCATTCCATCATATCTAGCATCAAATTCCCCTCCTCCCTTTAATACTCTTCCTCCTGTCTTCGGGTTCCATGTTTTGCTGTAATATCACACAGAACACAGAAACTGCTAAGGAAATGGTACACATGGTGGTGGAGGCTAACAAGTTCCAAATCTGTGGGTCAGGTGTTGGTCTAGAGGATTCTCCTTATTCATGTGGTTGCAGGGGCTGACACACCCAAATCTGCAGGTCGGATGATTGGCTGCTCTCTCAAGTTCTGAAAGTTGACAAACCAGATGCAAGACCCAGGGCAAGGGAGCAAACTTAGCAGAACATTTACACATGTACCCGCAAGGAGACTAGGGGTGGTGACTTAAGTCACACCCTCCTGCAAGGCAGGACTCAAGATACATCCTACCTTAATCCTGCCTCATCAATGCAACAGACAAATCACCCCCAAACAGTATTATAACCACAGACTTAGAGGCTAGGATTGACAATACATCACAAAATGAAGGACTATGGTTAGAAGGGCCATATTAAGCAATTCACTGCACTGCACATAGTATTTCATTGTGTGTATGTACCATAGGTTGTTTATCCATTCATCTGTTGGTTGGCACTTAGGTTGTTCCCATCTTTTTGTAATTGTGAATAATGCTGTGATGAACATGGGTGTGCCATGGTTCTTACTTCTCAAGAATATATACCTAGTAGTGGGATTCCAGTGGCATAGTGCCTAAAGCATTTGACTACTAACCAGAAAGTTGGTGGTTCAAATCCACCAGCCACTCCTCAGGAGGAAGGTTAGGCAATCTCTACTTCCATAGAGATACCACTTTAGAAACCCAAGGAGGGGTCGCTATGAGTTGGATCTGATTCAATGGCAGTGAGTTTGGTTTCTTTTTTTCTATTTTTTTTTTTTTTTGGTTAAGGAAGTGTCATACCATTTTCCACAATGGTTTTGCCATTTTACAGTCCCTCCAGCAGTGTATGAGGGTTTCAGTCTTGCCAGCATCTGTTGTTTTCTTTTTTTTTGTTTGAAATTTGTTATCAGTGCTGAGATGAGATGATCTCTCATTATTGTTTTATTTGCATCTCTCTAATGGCTAACAAGCACAAGCATTTTTTCACATGTTTGTTGGCCACCTGAACGTATTCTCTCTGATGGCATAGTGGGTAATGCATTTGGCTGCTAACCAGAAGGTTGGCAGTTCAAACCCACAGCTGCTCTATGGGAAGAAGATAAGATAGCCTGCTTCTGTAAAGATTTACAGCCTTGGAAACCCAGTGAGGGTCACTATGAGTCAGAATTGACTAAATGGCAGTGGATTTGGGTTTGGGTTTAATGGTTAATGATTAAGAGTATTTCTTTATGTGTTTTTTGACCACCTGAATGTATTCTTTGATGAAGTGTCTGATCATGTCTTCTGCCCACTTTTTAACTGCATTGTTTGTCTTTTTGTTGTTGAGATATTGAAGTTTTCTATAAATTTTAGAGATTAGTCCCTTGTCTGATAGGTTGTTGCCAATTTTTCCCCCAGTCTGAAAGTTCTCTCTTTAGTCTTTTGATGCACATAAATGTTTAATTTTTAGGAGGTCCTAGGTGTCTAATTTGCCTTCTGCTGTTTCGGCATTTTAAATTTTGTTTGATAATTTATTTATGTCATGTATTAGGGCCCCAAAGTTTGTTCCTGTTTTTTCTTTGATGATCTTCATAGTTTAGTTTTACATTTCTATCTTTGAGTCATCTTGAGTTAGTTTTTGTATGTGGTGAGAGAGATGTATCCTAGTTTGTTATTCAGTAAATGGATATCCATTTTTTCCAGCACCATTTGTTAAAGAGACTAGCTCTTCTCTATTTTTGGCACTTTGTCTAAGTTCAGCTGGTCATAGGTGGATGGTTTTACTTCTGAGTTCTCAATTCTGTTCCATTGTTCTGTGTATCTGTCATTGTACCAGTACCAGGATGTTTTCACTATTGTGGCTGTGTGCTAGGTTTTGAGATTGGGAAATATGAGGCTGCCAGCTTTCTTCTTCTTTAGTAGTGCTTTGTTTATCTAGGGTCTCTTTCATTTCCATATAAAGTTGGTGATATGTTTTTCAGTCTCTTTAAAGAATGATGATGGAGTCTGGATGGGATGGCTAAGACTTCTAATACAAGAATGAATGGCAATGGGGATAAAAAGCGTCCTTGTCTGGTTCTTGTTCACAGGGAAAATGCTTTCAAACTCTCCACTGAGAATAATGTTGGTCATTTTGTGTGAGTGAGTGTGTATGTGTGTATTCCTTATTTTGAGGAATAGCCCTTCTATTTCTTTTTTTCTGAGCATTTGTCAGGAATAGGTGTTGGATTTTTCAAATGCGTTTTCTGAATCAATTGATATGATCTTGTGGTTCTTTTCCTTTTGTTTTGTTTATGTGGTGGATTATGCTGATTGTTTTTCTAATGTTGAAATATCTTTGCATACCTGAGTTCCACTTGGTCATGATGTATTTTCTGAAATGTTGTTGGATTCTATCTTCTAGGATTTTGTGGAGAATTTTTGCATATATGTTCATTAGGGATATTGGTCTATAATTTTCTTTTGTAGTGTTATCTTTGCCTGGCTTTGGTATCAGAGTTATGTTTGCTTCATAAAATGAATTCAGGAATTTTCCTTAATTTTCTATGTTCTGGAATGGTTTGAGCAGAATTGGTGCAGCTCTTTTCTGAATATTTGGTAAAATCCACAAGTGAATCTGTCTGTGACAGGTTTTTTATTTTTTCCTTTGAGGGGAAAGGAAGTTTTTTTTTTTTTTTTTTTTAAATTGTCCTTCAATTTTTTCTTTTGTGATGGGTCTGTTCAAATTGTCTATCTCAGATTGTGTTAGTTTGGATAGGTAGTGTGTTTCTAGAAATTTATCTATTTCTTCTAGCCTTCAAATTGTTGGCATATGGTTCTTCATATTATTCTGTTATTACCCATTTTAGTTCAGTTGGTTCTTTTGTGACGTCACCTACTTCAGTTCTTATTTGTGTGATTTGCATCTTCTCCTTCTTTCCTGTGTTGAATTTGCCAATGCTTTTTCAATTTTTTAAATCCTTTCAATGAGTTAATTTCTAGTCATGTTGATTATTTCTATTGTTTTTCTGTTTCATTTATTTGTTCCGTAGTCCTTGTTACTTCTTTTCTTCTGGTGACTGTAGGCTTTTTTTTTTTTTTTTCCTGTTATTTTTCTAATTGTTAGTGATGTTGGGTTAATGTGTTGATTTTGGTTCTTTCTTCTTTTTTGACGTATGTGTTTAAATTGTCCTCCAAGCACTGCTGTTGCTGTGCCCCAAAGATTTTGGTATGTTGTGTTTTCAATCTTGTTTGATTGAAGGAAAATGTTTATTTCATTTGTCATTTCTTCTAATACCCCATTGTTTATAAGTAGGGTGCTATTCAGGTTCCATGTATTTGATTTATTTTCCTTTATCTTGCTGTTGTTGATGGCTAATTCTATTATAATAAGATATGAGAAAATATCTCATATGTTTTAGTATTTCAGTGTTTTTAAATATATTGAGTATTGCTTTGTGGCCTAAATATGGTCTATTCTGGAGAATGTTTCATGTGTGTTGGAAAAGAATGTATATTGTGCTGTTTTTGGATAGACTGTTCAATATACATCTGTGAGATCAAGTTGGTTCATTGTATTGTTTACATCTTCTGTATCTTTGTTGTGTATCTTTCTAGCTGTTCTGTCCTTCATCAAAAGAGGCATATTAACGTCTCTTACTATTATTGCATAGGAGCTTTGGTAGCATAGTGCCTAAGGCACTTGACTGCTAACCAGAAGGCTGGCAATTCAAACCCACCAGCCACTCCTTGGAAGGAAGGTTGGGCAATCTACTTCTGTAGAGATAACCGCCTCAGAAACACAAGGAGAGGTTGCTATGAGTTGGGTCCAACACAGTGGCACATAAGAAAAATACCAACACTATTATTCTGTAGCTATTTTCTTTTTCAATTCTGTTAAAATTTGATTTATGAATTTTGGGGCTCTAACTTTTCTCATGTAGATATTTATTATGATTATGTTCTCTTATTTGACACTCAGTATAATTAGTGCTAGTGATGAATTTACTGCTGCCATTTTGCTGAGGTTTTTTTTTTTAAACAGTGCTTTCACTTTCTTTTTTCTATATATTTTTTCTGTACTGAGTTCATTTTGTTTATTTCTATCATTTCCTTCATTACTACTGTTCTAGCATTTACTGAATCTTTATGATTTTCTTCTTTTTTATTTTGTTGAGAAAGATTATTACTTGAGGTTACCTTGTAATTATTATTATCTTCCCAAGTTTAAAACAGTCTATTCTATCTTGATATCATCTTGAATTTCTGTGCATTTAAAAGTTCTAGAACTGCACCATTTATTCCTTCTTTTAATTTTATACTTGTCATAGCTTCCAAAGTGATGTCTCTGTGTCCCTATTTTCAGTATTGTGGTTTTATTTTATTTTTGATACTTCCATATCTAGGTTAGTTTCTGGGTGTTGTCATATGTCTTAACCTCAGGTTGTTGTTTCCCATTGTTAGTTTTCTGTCTGAAGGACCGCCTTTAGCACTTCTCATAAGGCTAGTATAGTTTTTACAAATTCCCTTAATTCCTGTTTATTTGGAAATGTCCTAATTTTACCATCTGATTTGATGGACAGTGTTTCTGAATATACAATTTTATGTTGGTAATTTTTTTTCTTTCAGGATTTCTTATCTGTCATTCAGTTGCCTTCTTGCCTGCATGGTTTCTATGGATAAAACAGAGCTCAGGTTTATTGGTCCTACTTTGTAAGCAACTTTTTATTCCAAGCTGCTTTCAGAATCCTTTCTTTGTCTTTGATTTTGAAAAGTTTAATTACGATATGTTTTGGTGATTTCTTTTGATGTATACCCTATTTGGTGTTTACTGAGCTCTTAAATGCCTATCTTCTCATCTTTTATGATATTCAGGAAATTTTTTTCCAACAAATCTTCAACTATATTCTTTGTGCTTTTTTTTTTTTGTTGTTGGTGTGTGTGTGTGTCTTCCTGTTCTGGAATTCCAGTTACATGTCAGTTATTCCTCTTGATGGTGTTCTACAGAACTCTTAAGCTTTCTCCATTTTTTTTTTTTTCTCCCCGTTGTGCCTATAACAGATAAGTATTAAGAGATTTGTCTTCTATTTCACTAATTCAGTCTTCCATTGATTCAGTTCTACTCCTTTACCCTTCCAGTGAATTTTCTATTTCTAAAATTTTAGTATTAATCTCTGGATTTCTATTTGTTGTTTTGTATGGTTTCTACCTTTCTATTTATTTAGTCAATTTGTTCTTTTCTTAATTCTTCTAGAGTTTTGCCTGTGTTTTCCCTGATTTTGTCTATGATTTCTTTAGTATTCTTATTTCCTTAATCTCTTTATTAATCTCTGAAAGTTTCTTAACATAAATCTTTTGAATTCCATGTGAGGTAGTTCCAAGGCCATTTCTTCCTCTGGAAGATTTTGGGTCCCTGCAGTTTGGTCACTTGCTTGAACTATCTTGTTCTGTGTGTGTGTGTGTGTGTGTGTGTGTGGTTTGAAATTGTTTGCTGTCTCCAAGACATTGTGGTGGTGATGTATTTATTTGTTGATTATTTGTTTGCTTCACCCTTTTTTGTTTTGTTTTAATATATCTGGGCAATAGGTTTGGCATGCAACTCTCATTGTTAGATTGGTAGCACTGGGATGCTCACTGTCTTTCTCTGGGTGGATTTGGTAGTGGGTAGGAATGTGGGTGGAAGTCTCTGATTGCTGGTCATATAGACAAGTTGAAGCCAGGCAAGGCAAATGTTGGCCATGATGTATCATTGATCCAGTAGTGCTGGAGATGGTGGTGGCACTCAATCAATGGAGGGGGTGGCAAGTATGGGTGGATACATTTGCTGTGTCTTGACTAATGAGGAAGAAAAGGGGGGGAGTAGAGGAAAATAAAGGGATAGAAGAGGGAAGAAAAAGAAGGAATAAAAAAGAAAAATGAAAGAAAGAAAAGGAGAGGGGGAAAGCATCACAGTATCAGTGCAAGCTCCAGCTACCAAACATGCAGAAGTGTTGGCTATGGCTGGGTAGTGTTGCTAGATGCTATCTGGTGGGGGTGGGGGGGAAGCAGGGGAAGAAAAATAAAGAAAAGAGAAAGAGGGAGGAAGAGGGAAGAAATAAGAGAAAAGAATAAGGAAAAAAAAAAAGTGGTATAATACCAGTTCAAGCTCCAGCCACAAATGTCTAAGGTAGTGGACTTGAGATGTTTAATCCCCTGGAGTGTGCCTCAGGCTTCTAGGGGCATGGGGCAACACGTGGGGAGACAACAGTAGGGAGGGAGATATTGGCTGGGTAGAAAACCTACTGGGCAAGGGACAATGGGGGTGGGATTGAGTGGTCTCTGGGTGGGTGGGCTTCAGGGATTGCTGTGCCTCTGGTTACCGGGAGGTTATGCGGGGTAAAGGGATGATCATACCTGTCTGTTCTCCAGTCACTGGTGTGGGTGTCAGTGCAGTTCTGGATGAGCAGAGCTTGTTGTCTGGTTACTGCCTTGATTGGGATACTGCTTGCCTCATTTATTTCTTAAATATTTAATGATTCATGTCTTTATTTCTTCACATTATAATAATTAGAAATAATTCTTTTTAATCTACTATAGACTCTGCCTTATAAATTTTGTGTTAAATGTACCTTTTGTATTAAATGTACATGTGTGTGTATGAGTAGTAGCAGTAATACACTTACTCTTCACTTATCAGCTTTCATTATTTGACATTTCACATTTATGATAACAGAAAAAAATGAGTATTTTGTGAATTAATGAGAAACTTTGACAAGAGGGCAAGAAAGAGGAGGAAGGTAAGATTTATGAGAGAGAGTGAGGCTGTATGGGCCATGTAGTTCATATTACCCGTTTGGGTGGAAGAGTGTGGAGCAGGAGGGTGATGTGCAAGAGGTGGTGGCAGCTGGGCCATGAGGAGGCAGGAAGTTGAGCAGAGGGCTCAGAAGTCTTTTCTTCCAGAGAAGCCTCTCTGCCACACCCACAGCTTCCACTAGGCTCAGATGGCTAAGCCTCACCTGCCTGCAGGCCTGGGAACCACCCACCACCAAGGCCCAGCTCTTGGGCCAGTGGAGTAGGAGATGTATGGGTCTGTGAAGAGGTTTGGAATGTGGCAAGGTGATGGTGGGCCTCTGCTGCTTCATGGGTGATGTTGCTCTGGAGGTGGTAGGTAACTCCTGACCAACCCCTGCCCTAGTACCCATAGACACTGTTGTGGTAGAGAAGCCATGGTAGGGAAGGGGAGCCTGCTGTGCTACTTGCATCCTGAGATGCACCAGGGGTGCCTGATGGGCAGTGAGTGAGTGGGGGTAACACCATTGCCAAAGAAGCCAAATCCAACTCTTACATACACAGATTTTTGCATAATGACCTGGTCTTTGGAACCTACCCGTGTCAATAAATGAGGAATAGGTGTATTAGCATTAGGAAAAGCTCAGAAAAAGTATTGTTTTTGCTATATATTAACCATGTGATCTTAAGAAAATTAGACATCCTCTCTGACCATATTGAATGGTTTGAATATTGTTTGTTGTTGTTGTTAGGTGCTGTTGAGTCGTCTCTGACTCATAGTGACCCTATGTACAGCAGAATGAAAGACTGCCCAGTGCTGAGCCATCTCCATGATTCTTGCTACACTTGAGCCCGTTGCTGCTGCCACCATGTCAATCCATCTTGTTGAGGGCCTTCCCCTCTTTTGTCATCCCTCTACCTTACCAAGCATGACATCCTTCTCCTGCAAAAGGTCCTTTCTGACAACATGACCAAAGTATGTGAGAAAAGTCTGGCCATTCTCGCCTCCAAGGAGCATTCTGGCTGCACTTCCTCCAGGAGACTTGTTCTTTTAGCAGTCCACAATACTTTCAGTATTCTTTGCCAACACCACAGCTCAAAAGCATCAATTCCTCTTTGGTCTCCCTTATTCATCGCCCAGCTCTCACATGCATATGAGGTGACTGAAAATACCATGGCTTGTGTCAGGCGCACCTTAGTCCTCAAGGAGACATCTTTGTTCTTCAGCAGTTGAAAGAGGTCCTTTGAAGCCAATTTGCCCAGTGCTGTGTGTCATCTGATGTCCTGACTGCTGCTTCCATTAGCGTCGATTGTAGAACCAAGTAATATGAAGTCTTTGACAATTTCAATCTTTCCTCCATTTATCTTAATGTTACTTATAGGACCAGTTGGGAGGATTTTTGTTTTCTTTATATTGAGATGTAATCCATACTGCAGACTATATTTTTCAATCTTTAGTAAGTACTTCAAGTCATCCTTACTTTCAGCAAGCAAAGTTGTGTCGTCAGCATATTGCAAGTTGTTAATAATTCTTCCTCCGATCCTAATGCCACATACTTCTTCATATAGTCCAGTTTCTTGGATTATTTGCTCAGCATACAGATTGAACAAGTATGGTAAAAGGATCCAACCCTGATGCAATCCCTTCTTAATTTTAAACCATGTAGTGTTCCCTTTTTCTGTTCAAACAACAGCCTCCTGGTCTATGTATAGGTTCCTTGTGAGTATAGTTAAGTTTTCTGGAATTCCTATTCTTCTCAATGTTCTCCACAATTTGTTATGATCCATACAACCAATTGCTTTTACATAGTCAATAAAACACAAATAAACATTTTTCTGGTATCCTTTGCTTTGAGCCAAGATCCATCCGACATCAGCAATGATATCCCTCATTCCACATCCTCTTCTGAATCCAGCTTGCATTTCTGGAAGTTCTCTGTCAATATACTGTTGCAACCATTTTTGAATTATCTTCAGTAAGATTTT
>NW_006921589.1:36826105-36826952 GCF_000298275.1 Orycteropus afer afer | reverse complement strand
TTTCCCCTCCTCACCTAATCCCTTTGGCTGAATGCTCTTCTCTTTGGCTTCCTGGGTTTTACCCCTTTCTCCTGCTCTTCCGGCCTGCTACTCTGTTCTACGCCCATGCTTACCTTGCTCCCGGAGACCCGGTCCCTCTCAGGAACGTAACAAGGGAAAGTGTTCGGTGCAGGTCAGTGAGTAAGCACAAGCCTGCCCGTGCTTACCTTGCTCCCGGAGACCCGGTCCCTCTCGGGAGGGTAACAAGGGAAAGTAATGACTTGACTCCACTGTCCGAATCCCAAACTAGGGATTTTTTTATTTAGAAAGAGTAAATTTTTTATTTAGAAAGAGTAAATTTCATTCTTAGTACTATAGCATGAGACACAAATATATACAACAAAGATATTGAGATGCATTTTCTCAAAATTGATTATTCCTATAGTAAAGATTACCAGCTGTCCACCAAAACTGATTTCACTTTCATAGTGAGCAGATTTCTAGACTGTATTTCCTAGGTTTCCTTGTAATTAGTTGTACTTGTGACTAAGATCTAAGATGGTGTGTGAGTGGAAGTGATTGTGCCCACTTCACCTAGGACTCAAGACAGTTGGTGATACTCTTCTGTGTCCTTTTCTCCTCCATGGCTCTTCTCCTCCTCTATGTTTCATTAAAGTCACCAATGCGGAAGAGATTGCCAACGTAAAATCTGTAGAATGAAATGAAGGGTTAGGGCAAAAATGTTGAGGAATACTGTTGTTGTTCTTGTTATGTGCCGTGGAGTCGGCCCCAACTCATAGTGACCCCTCCTTGGGTTTCCGAGGCAGTATCACTACGGAAGTAGGATTGCCCAACCTTCCTTCCGAGG
>NW_006921589.1:36821399-36826005 GCF_000298275.1 Orycteropus afer afer | reverse complement strand
TATTGTTTGATAATTTCCACATTCTGTGGGATCACCTTTCTTTGGAATGGGTACAAATATGGATCTCTTCCAGTCAGTTGGCCAGGTAGCTGTTTTCCAAATTTCTTGGCATAACTGAGTGAGTGCCTCCAGCACAGCACTCATTTGTTAAAACGTCTCAATGGATATTCCATCAATTCCTGGAGCCTTGTTCTTCGCCAATTCTTTCAGTGCAGCTTTGACTTCTTCCTTCAATACCATTGATTCTTGAACATATGCCACTTCCTGAAATGGATGAAGATCGACCAGTTCTTTTTGGTACAGTGACTCTATGTATTCATTCCACCTTCTTCTGATGCATCTTGCATCATTAAATATTTTGCCCATAGAATCTTTCAATATTGTAACTCAAGGCTTATTTTTTTCCCTCAATTCTTTCAGCTTGAGAAATGCCCAGTGTGTTCTTCCCTTTTGGTTTTCCAACTCCAGGTCTTTGTACATTTCATTATAGCATTTGGTTTTGTCTACTTTAGCTTGCCCTTTGAAATCTTCTGTTCAGCTCTTTTATCTTGTCATTTCTTCCTTTTACTTTAGCTACTCTTCGCTCAAGAGCAAGTTTCAGAGTCTCTTCTGACATCCATTTTGGTCTTTTCTTTCCTTCTTATATTTTTGATGACCTCTTGCTTTCTTCTTGGATAATGCTCTTGATGTCATCCCACAATTCTTCTGGTTTTTGGTCATTGGTGTTCAATCCAGCAAATCTATTCTTTAGATGGTCTCTAAAATCAGGAGGGATATACTCAAGGCCATATTTTGGCTCTTGTGGACTTGTTTTAATTGTTTTTAACTTCAAGGTGAACTTGCACATGAGCAGGTGATGGTCTGTTCCAAAATCAGCTCCTGGTCTTGTTTTGGCTGAAGATATTGAACTTTTCCATCAACTCTTGCCACAGATATAATTAATCTGATTCCTGTGTACTCCATCTGGCAAAGTCCACATGTATAGCTGCCATTTGTGTTGTTGAAAAAAGGTATTTGCAATGAATAAGTCATTGGTCTTGCAAAATTCTATCATGTGACCTCCAGCATTATTTCTGTCACCAAGGCCAACTTTTCTAACTACCAGTGATTCTTCCTTGTTTCCCACTTTTGCATTCCTGTCACCAGTGATAAACAACACATCTTGATTGCATGTTTGGTCAATTTCAGACTGCAGAAGTTGATAAAAATCTTCAATTTCCTTATCTTGGGCTTTGGTGGTTGGTGAGTAAATTTGATTAATAGTTAATTAATTTAATTAATGGGTCTTCCTTGTAGGTGTATGGATATTATCTTATCACTGACAGCATTGTACTTCAGGACAGATCTTGAAATATCCTTTGTGATCATGAATGCCATGCCATTCCTCTTCAATTTATCAATCCCGGCATAGCAGATCATATTGTTGTCTGATTCAAAATGCCCCAAACCCATCCATTTTAGCTCACTAATGCCTAGGATATCAATATTTATGCATTCCATTTCACTTTTGATAACTTCCAATTTTCCTAGATTCATAGTTTATACATTCCATGTTCCGATTATTAATGGATGTTTGCAGCTGTTTCTTCTCAATTTGAATGGTGCCACATCAGCACATGGAGGTCCTGAAAGACTTATTTATCCATATTATCAAAGTAGGGTCTACTCTGATGAGGCAGCTCTTTCCCTGCCCTATTTTGAGTGCCTTCTGACCCAAGGGGCTCATCTTCCTGCACTGTGTTGGACAGTGTTTCAGAGCTATTCATAAAGTTGCCCAGTAATGTATCAGACAGTATTTCTCTGCTATTCATAAGGTTTTTACTGGCCAATTTTTGAGAAGTGGATGGCCTCCTCCTTCTTCCTAGTATGTCTTTGTCTGTAAGCTGCACTGAAACCTGTGCACCATGTGCAACTCTGCTGGAGTCTGAAACACCAGTAGCACAGCCTCAAGCCTCACAGCAACATACAAGCCCCACAGGATGACAAACTGACAGACAAGTTTGTCTCCCTTAACTGTTGGAAACTTCTGCGCCCTCCCCTTACCTAATTCCTACCTGGAACCTACCACTTTGTGGTCCCTGGCTGCTCCCTCCCTTTCCTGGCTCTAGCGGACTTGGGGACTAACCTTGCCTCCCTCCCCTTTACCTGGATATCCTGCCACTCCAGAGGTTCCTGGCCTCTTCTGCTCCCTCCCTTTCCTGGATCTTGGGGGTTTGGGGCCTAGTCTTGCCTCCCACCCCTTTTTACCTGAATACTCTGCTGCTCCAGAGGTTCCTGGCTGATTTGAATATTAGGGCTAATTATTCTTACCTCACAGAATTAGCTTTCTGGAGAAGAGAATCTAACATCACATACATAAAGTCCTTAGCACAATACCCAATGCAGAAGGCAAATAACGCATGAAAGTTTGCACCTTCGATGACTATGGAAAACTTACTGTAACAACTCAGACTAGCATCAACTGTTTATTCTTTCCAGAACAAATGACTTAGTTTTATTAACCTTTCTTATCTAGCCTTATTCCAACCTTCCATCCTCCCAGCTAGCTTCAGTTATATTGTCAGAAAGATCAAAGACCTGGAGTGGAGGGAATGGAGCATGGTTATAAATGCCCAAAAGCCATTTTGGTAAAGGATGGGCACTAATTTTGTTTTATCCTCATCTATGATGTCTCTATTTGTAAATTTTCATGAATAGGCAACATTTTGTTTGAATTCCTCACAACCTTTCACTTCATCTTGGGTGGGACATTTGTTGGAATACTAACTACAATACATGGCTACACATAATATTTCAGGGACACTGTAGAGATAGGAGTTTACTGATATAGTATCTCACTAACATGGGAGCTTCTTAGGCCTCTTAAAGTTAGCAATGTTGGGAATGCTGCATGCAGAGAAAACAGAGCTGGAAGGAGGGTAAAATCAGTGAAGTTCCAGACTGCCTTGTTCTATTTCTTCCTTCCTCACCCACCAATTACATTTTTGGAAAAGTTAGAATAAGGAGTAAAGGAATGGAAAGGTGTCATCAGAAAAGTCACTCTAGCGTCATTTCCATAGATTCCAAAGGGAGTGAATGAATGAAATGGAATAAAGCTGCCAAGAGAACTGGAGCATGTCTTTCTCTCTTCTCCAACCCCAGAGTTTATTTCACACTCTTGTGGACACATGCCAAAGGCAGAAAGCTTACCCTTACATAAATCTCTCTAGTGTCAATTGTCAGACTATTTCAGTGCACTGTTTTTCTCTGTTAGCTAATTTATAGAATCAGAAGTTCTCAATTATCTACTCTAAAGTAGATGGTAAAGTCTCAATGATATTTGCATTCACTCTGTATATTTAGTAGGATTATACATATATAGGTATGCATCACTTAATGGCTGTTCAGGTAATGTCTGATTACATATATGTCCATGGTTCCATAAGGCCCCCCTGCACAGACAAAGGGATAGTAGCTCACTTTTGTTTATTATTTTTCCTTCATGACTTTAAAGACCCCAAACCCAGATTTTGCAGCACTGGACCATGGGTGGGATACAGGCAGCTGAGACAGAGGATATAGCTCTGGGCATAGGCTCTTGGATTTGGCTGGCTGGTAGCTGGGCGATGTGGTAGGGCCCATGGGCCCGAGCTGCTCCTGCTGCTCAGGTGGGGGTAACAGTGAATGTAGCTTGATGGGAACAGATTCCCTCCTCACTTACTTCCTTTCGCTCCACTCCCACTGCTACCTATTTCTCCTGCCTCTGCTAGCAGTTCCAGTAGCAGCAGAGGCAGCAGCTGTGATAAGGATGACTGGAAGTGGGCTTTCATAAGGTTTTAGTGTGGTTTTCATACAATGTATAATAACATAACATCTTATTTCATAGACCATATCATGAACTTTAAGTGATACATACCTGTAATATAAATGAAACAGAAATAATCACAAAACTCATATCATTGCTATAACAATAGCAGCTCAGCAAGTAATGGCAAAGAGATAGCCTTTGTGCTTTATCCAGGACTTGAAACTTGTCTGCGTGCTTCTTTCATGGCTGAAGAAGTGAAACTGGAATGGACTTGAATTTGTAAAATATGGGTGTACTAGCATGATAACTGGAATGGCGAAAATGACAGGTCAACACCCTGCTAGAAACTTAATCTCCTTCTTAGAAAACAAGAGCAGCATGAGCATTGAACCACAATCAAATCTCTTGACAGTAGAGTCAGAAACATCGCTGCCCTTCTCAAAGATGGCAGCTGACCATGTACCTTTGAGTATGTGTTACTCTCCACAGTCATGGTGATAATCCAATCTCCTGCATCACGCTCCTGTCAGGAACCTTCCGAAAGGGCTCACTATGCCTCTTCCAAGTCTTCCATTCTAGGCTTTGACCCATAATTTTTCCCATTCCAGTTATTGCGCTAGTACACTCACATTTAAAATTTTTTTATCTTTTCCAGTTTTGCTGCATTGGCATGACTGAACTAGTTCAAACCAGTTTGAAGCTCTGGGTTTATCATACACGTAATAAGATGTGTATCAGCAATGTTTTCAGATTGTAGTTATTAGTAATTTTTTTTATTTGTTGTTGTTGTTGTTGTTAAGTGCCGTCGAGTCGTTTCCG
>NW_006921589.1:36811722-36817154 GCF_000298275.1 Orycteropus afer afer | reverse complement strand
GCTGGTGGGTTTGAACCACCAGCCTTCTGGTTAGCAGTCAAGTGCCTTAGCCACTATGCTACCAGAACTCCTAAGATTACATTATAAACATTTTTTTTTTTTCAACTCATTTGTTGCACTTAACTCCATCGTAGGAATCTGTGATAGATACTGGTTGTGGCCTAGCCAATAACCATTTCTCCCTCTCATTCTTAATACAAAAATCATGATTCACTTTAGATATTCCTTCATCTATCACTTGGCCATGTACTTCATAATTAATATAATTATGCTTGTTCTATTTCTCTTTCCAGTAAATAATTTAAGAATGAGCTTATAATGCCATTCTTTCCTTTCAAAGAAAATGGAAAAGAAATCTATTAGAAAATGTAGGAAAGACTTTCTTACTCTTAAAAAGTAACCCAGGGAATAGGCAGCTCTCCTAGGACATAGCTGTGTCTGTGTGTGACAATTAGAACTGTTATTTTGTGATCATGAAGAAAGCTAGCTGGAAGATAGGCTGAAGTGCTAATGTTTGCAAAGTGCAGAGGTGGAAAAACCCTGAATTTTTTTTATTAGACATTTTTATAAGAATTTGAACAAAGCAAACCTGTTTGTATCAAGTAAAATGTGTTGTATCAACACCATAAAAAAATGAGAGAGTGCCATCAACCTTCACATGCCCTTTTAGCAAAATCCAGTCCAAGAATCTGGGTTATTTTGATAACTGGAGCTCTTTTAAGGGATTGGTATACAAAATTTTTCTTTATTTTTCAAGACACTGACTGGAGAGGATTTTGGTTATTTGCATTCAAATGTATACTAACTAGTATAGCATCTTTTTATGTCAATTCATAGATATTAAACTATTCATAGATAGTAAAGTAGTTGCATAGTATATTACTGGATAACTTATTACCTGTTAGTCCATCCATCCATCTATCTAACCACTTAACAACCCACTTTTTTACCCAATCAGCATACACTATGTACCCAACACTGGATATAAAATAATAAACAAAACACTTGGTCCTGACCCTCATGGAACATTATCTATCACCTCCCTATCTAGGTGGTGGTGTTGTTGTTAGGTGCCGTCACGTCAGTTTCAGCAGAGTGACTCTGCGTGCAGAGGAAGGAAACGCTGCCCGATCCTGTGCCATCTTCACAGTCGTTGCCGTTTTAGTCCGTGCTGCAGCCATTGTGTCCATCTTTCTGAGGCTCTTCCACTTTCACTGACCTGCTACTTTACCAAGCGTGACGTCCTTCTTCAGAGACTAATTGGCTTAGTTACTTAGTGCTGCTATAACAGAAATACCACAAATGGATGTCTTCAACAAACAGAAAATTTTCTCTCACATTAACCAAAAAAACCCAAATCACTTCTGTTGAGTCAATTCCTACTCATAGCAACCCCTCCTTGGGTTTCTGAGGTGTTATCTCTACAGAAGTAGATTGCCCAGTCTTCCTTCTGAGGAGTGGCTGGTGGGCTTGAACCACCAGTCTTCTGGTTAGCCATTGAATGCCTTAGGCACTATGCCACCAGAGCTCTCTCTTAAAGTTTAGGAGGCTAGAAGTCTGAGTTCAGAGCACAAGTTCTAGGGGAAGACTTCTCTCTGTATCCCTTGTTCCTAGGAGGATCCCACCAGGGGAACCCTGGGTCCAAAGAACATGTTCTGTTCCTGGCTTCTCTCTCTTGGTGGCAGTAGGTCCCCATACTCTGCTTCTTTCTCCCTCTTTTTATCTCTTTTAAGATAAAAAGTGTTGCAGGCCACACCCCAGGGAGGCTCCCCTTAGGGGTTCACATCAGACTGTGATGGGATTAAGGGTGTTGCAACCCACCCTTAATCCTTGTACACCTGTTCAGTTTATCACATCACACCACATCATGTGGTATCATTACATATCTGCCACATTACATCACTATATAACTTCTAAACCACTGAGAATCAAGGCCCAGCCAAGTTGACCCAAGTTTTGGTGGAACACAATTCAATCCATGACACTGATCACTCCTGATAACATGTCCAAAATATGTGAGATGAAGTGTTGCCATCCTTGCTTCTAAGGAGCATTCCAGCTGTACTTCTTCCAAGACAGATTTGTTCTTCTGGCAGTCCATGATATATTCAATATTTTTTGCCAACAGCTTAATTCAAAGGCATCAATCCTTCTTCAATCTTTATTCATTGTTCAGCTTTCGTACACATACAAGATGACTGAAAATTATGGTGGCTGGTTAGGTACACCTTAGTCCTCAAAGTGACATTTTGCTTTTTAGCACTTCAAAGAGGTCTTTTGCAGCAGTTATGCCAATGCTCCAATGGAGTACATGATGTGATTTCTTGACTGCTGCTTCCACGGGCATTGATTATGGATCCAAGTAAAATGAAATCCCTGACAACTTCAATCTTTTTCCCATTTATTGTGATGTTGCTTATGAGTCCAGCTGTGAGGATTTTTTTTTTTTTTTTCTTTATGTTGAGATTAATCCATACTGAAAGCTATAGTCTTTGGTCTTCATCAGTAAGTGCTTCCCATGGAAAGCAAGTCAGCCAAACAGAGCTTTAAGTAATTTTACGGCAGGTATGTCCACAGAATTATCAAAGGGCAACAGGACTTAAACAGGAGGTTCCAAAACCCAGTCATGTGGGAAAAGAACAAGAACATATTTTATCAACTGAGAGTTTTCCTACAGTAAGGTAAATGCCTTTGCATGCCTATCTGCTGTCTATATACGGTCAATATGAAAGACAGAAAATTCACAAAGATTTTCAGTGACTGATAATTTTAATGAAACAGCTTAAGGAGGCTTGTTTGGTTTGTTAGACTCTTACAATAATAATGAGATTTAAAAAAAAAAATACTCTAGAACATGGTTCTAAACATTTGGTTCCCAGAATAGAATCATCAGCATCACCTGGGAATTCCCCGTTGTTGCTGTTGTTAGGTGATGTAGAGTCAACTCCTACTAATAGTGACCCTGTGTAAAACAGAACGAAACACTGCCTGGTTCTGTGCCAGCCTCACAATCCTTGCTATACCTGAGCCCATCGTAGCAGCCACTGTGTCAATCTGTCTCTCCGAGGGCCTTCCCCATTTTCGCTGACCCTCCACTTTACCAAGCATGATATCCTTCTCCAGGGAATGGTCCCTTCTAACAACATGACCAAATTAGGTGAGAAGAAATCTGGCCATTCTAGCTTCCAAGGAGCATTCTGGCTGCACTAGACGTGCAAATTCTGGCTATAAAGAACCCCTGCATCAGAGGACTTGTTAAAACACATATTACATGGGCCCTACCTTCAAACATTTTGTTCTGTTGTGCATAGGATTGGCCTGAGTCTGAACTGACTTGAAGGCACCTAACAATAACACCTCCCAGAGTATCTGATTTTCTAGGCCTGAGAATATGCTGTTATTGGGGGTGGTGGTGGTAGGGAGTTTTCTTAAAAAATACCTTCTACCCACAGATTGGTAAATGTATTAAAAGAAGATTTTGACTAGCAAAAGAGTATGTTTCATACAATCCTTCGACACTTTCTAGAAAGGTGGATTGTCAACATGAGAAAATAACAATAAAAAAGATTATAACTTAGGCAAGATTTCTCATTTCTAATGTTATTTGCTTTGAGATGGTGGAGTTACATTAAGTCTTTAATAAAACATTAATCCAGAAATAAATCTCAAGAGCTTTCAAAGAGTGTTTCAAATCTAGGGAAAAAAAGCAAGTAAGCACCAGTGTATTAAACAAGAGTCATTATTGTCATTAACCGAAGTTGCAAAGTGATTTCTGATAATTATAAAATAAACAATTAAGTTTGTATTTCAATGCCATTTTGAGAATCCTCTACCTTTAATGTCGATCATACCAGTATCCCTAGGAAAAAATAAAAGAGAAAATGCTTAAATTTCTCATTTTTTAAATGTTTTTATCTTTTTCATAGGCCCAAAAATTATTAGCCATATGCATTCATGGGTTGGTAAGTATTGACACAGATGCACTAAACCTGATGAATTGACTCTGGAAAAATGACTCTTTGGAAAAACATCAATGTATCCGTTAGGGCATTGGGTAGCATTACAGCATCCATTACTGAACTGCTCTTATATCACAGTAGATGCAAGATTTATGTCTGGTAGACACTGAGAGCAGCCGAGCACACACTTTCCTCTTTCCCTAACTGTTCCCACGTGTTATCAATCATTGCTACAGATTCCAGAATGCATAAAGTCAGTGGAGGTACAGTAAAGGAACCAAGAAAAAAAAACACCTGGAAGGGGTTTCTAAAGTGATTACAATTTAGTTGTCGGATTTCCAGTGAATGGTGCAGATGATGAGGTGAGGAAGCGTCTGCTCTCATGTTCCAGCTCTGCGCAATGCTGTGCAGCACACACAGTGCCGACTGCGATCAGTCACGCTCTCCTGGGGCACCCGTCCTCACTCACACATACGTTCATTCAGAAATGCTTGTTGTTGTTGTTATGTGCCATTGAGTCAGACCCGATTCATAGCCACCCCTCCTTGGATTTCCAATGCAGCATCACTACGGAAGTAGATTGCCCCATCTTCCTTCTGAGGATCAGCTGGTGGGTTTGAACCACCAGCCTTCTGGTTAGCAGTCAAGTGCCTCAGGCACTACACCACCAGAGCTCCTTAACAAATGCTTATGCCTAGTAAAATATTTACTAGAAATGTTCAATCAGTATTGATTAGAAACAGGTTTTGGAGCAAATGCTGTTTTCTGAACTTGGTATTCATTACACGGATGACAAGGGTATAAGATACTTTCATACCAACACCTGACAATTGTATGATTTGTCTCACATTCTTAAAGAGATTTTACGTACACTATTTTATCAGCCCATTTCTATTCCTGGGAGTAGACCAGAAGGAAATTATCTCTACAGTGAAGTAACAGAATACTGTATTGAGTGACTGTGTCCAAGGTCTCAGACCTAATGAGTGCTAAGGTAAACATTCAAATGAAGGCTTTAAAATTTTTTTAATAAAACATTTTTAATTGACATCCAAAGATTGTTCATTCTCAAATTCAACATCTAACAATTAAAAAAATAATAAATGCAATATTTTAAACCTGTATATATTATACGTATTAGGAGTCACTTTTGAAATTCAGTTAGTTACAGTAATGGCTCTTGTATAATACAAAGGGTTTGGTTGTTGTTGTTAAGTGCCATCGAGTCATTTCCGACTCATAGCAACCCCATGCGCAGCAGAACGAAACACTGCCCAATCCTGCGCCAGCCCCACAATCCTTGCTATACTTGAGCATTATCGCAGCCACCATGTCAATCCATCTCGTTGAAGGCCTCCCCCTCTTTCGTCGAACCTCCACCCTACCAAGCATGACATCCTTCTCCAGGGAATGGTCCCTTCTTACAACATGACCAAAATACGTGAGACGAAGTCTGGCCATTCTTGCTTCCAA
>NW_006921589.1:36792842-36803057 GCF_000298275.1 Orycteropus afer afer | reverse complement strand
TCCCTTCAGCTGACTGCTCTTCTCTCTGGCTTCTTGGCTTTTAATCCCCTTTCTCTTGTTCTTCCTGCCTGCTGCTTTGGGCGTCCCTGAGTTGTCTCTCCTCACCTGTATCCCTGGGGCTTACTGCTCTTCTGTCTGGGTTCCTGGCTTTTATCCCCTTTCTCTTGCTTTCCCGTCCTGCTGCAAAGGGTTTTACTTACTTCTTTTCCTTAATTGGGAAATAAACTCTTATGCTCTTGCAGTTATTTCTGGATATGATCACTTTCCCTTTCTAGGATATTAAGAGTTAAGCTCATCCATTTTTCCAGGTGTAATATTGGTAAATGAGGACAGGCTTACTTCCAAGTCCTTTTCCAAGGTGGAGCTGGTTTCACTATTAAAGATGGAGGTGAGAGAAGCCTGGCAGTGGTATGTTTTAAGTCTTGAGATCTGAGGCCCTAAATGATGAGTGTGTGGGTTAAGGAACTGAGATCCATATGTGGAGGCCTTGATGTATTGGCTTCCCCCTCCTCTTTACCAGTCCCAGTTGGTCCAATCCAGGCTCAGTCAGGAATGCGCAATTTTTATAAAATTATATGCTGCTTATGAAACTAACTTTCAATGCTGATCCCCTTTCCTTAGATGATGAAACTTACTGTTTCCATTTGGAAAGAGACTAGAAAATAGTCTGTAAGATTAGGGGTGTAGTGTATATTCTGTTTCACTGTCACTTTGGCTGCTGTAAGGGAGTCTTAGAAGGCTCCTTAAGATTTCTCAAATTCCATAGTTAGTTTCATATAAGCTAAAGTGAGACTAGACAAAGGAAAGTGTATTCAATTCTAGCTTGGACTATAAAATAAAACAAAAATAAACAGAATATGATTCAAACTTTTCCTTGAGGTGCCTACAAGTCTCGCACTGAGCATACTAGTATAAATAAAGTCATATTTTTGCCTAGTGATGTAGATAGGTTAGATTTTTAAAACATTTTTTCTGTATGTAGCTAGTAAGAGATATCATTGCATATTTATTTTTAGGAATCTTTGTTTTCAAAACTTAATTTACTGATCATGAAACATGCTAGAAACTAAATACTCATTTTTAAGAAAAACAAAACAAAGCAAAAGGACTTTTACTCTGCCACAGAAGTGCACGCTGTTCTCAAGTCTGAACAGGCGTGTCCAAAGGCATGTTTTTCAAGGTGGACATTGATGTGGTGTTTTTGGTCAGGGCTGGGTACAGAAAGTCTCCTACTTAGTTTAAGCAAAAATAGATTTATTATAGGGTAAAAAACAGCTTGGAGTCCTGGGGAGATGATGCAAAAAGTTAACACAATTGGCTGCTGATTGAGAAGTTGGAGGTTTGAATTTACCCAAAGGTTTGCTTCTGAAAAATTAGCCCTCAAAAACCCAGTGGAGCACAGTCCTATTCTGACATAGCAATCAGGATAATCCTTGGCATACAACCCTTGGGCAGGAAATGTTGCTTATGGTTATTTTGATAATACTCATTGAGGTATCATTGTAACATCTCACACACACCTCCAATGTGATTGACATTTGTGGCAAACAGAGTCCTAGGTTGTTTCGTACAAATAACTAAGTTTCTTGTGTTTGAGCCCTCCTAGGAACTGGAACAGTCACAGAGTTAAAGATAAAATTCCATTTTCCTCTCTGAGGAGCTCAGAATATAAAGGAAATAGATGCACATGCACACACACACACACACACACCCATCTTTAAGGATGACCATAGAGAAACACCTAGAAAAGGAGAGTAGAAATACAGGAGCAACAGTGCTTGGTAGTACAGGGTTCAAATCTTAGAGTGGAGATTTCAGACCAAAAGATGTCCTCACTGGCCCTTCCCCACACTGCTTCATGCTTGCGTATATTATGCCCACCCTCAGTCTTTGCTGACTATTCCTCTATAGGTTAGAGGTTCTACCTGTCTTTCTATAACAATCTGCATTTGTTTTTAACATAGCCTACCGTATTACACTGTAATCTTCATTTATATCTTATGAATACCTGAACAGATCCATTCAATTATTTGGTCACTACCATGCTGGGTCTTCTGTTCTACAAGGTTCTGAGAATGTACCAGTTTGGGTGTAGTCAGGAGATAGAAACCAGACCAGTTATTTGAACAGAGAGAAGTTGATACAGAGAATTGTAAACTAAGTAATTAAGGAAGGGAAGAAAAGAACACTGATATGTCCCAGAGGTAGCAACTACAGGAGGCAGCTATGACCTTAACTAACACGGTAGTAAAAAGGCAGAGGTTAAAATTACTAAAACACAGAAGTTCAGAGGTGAGGCAGGTGGGAGTGAAACTCAAACCCCCTGGAAAAAGAGGTTGTTTAGCTGGTGCTGGTGTTCTGTGTTTGAGGTGGGTGCCATGAGACTGGTGTTTAGAAATATTGCAGACTCTTTTAACCTGGTGCTCCAGGGCTGGAGGGAATTGCACTGCTGGGCTGAAGAACACTGCTGAGGTGACACTCCCAAGGACTACAAATATACAAAAAGCAACAAGAATCAAACAGGAAGGATCAAATCCGTTCCTTGTCTACCAGCCTGGCCATCTTCATCTAATGCCCCTTAAGGGTGGAGCCTCACAAGGCAAAGTTTCAGCTTTGCAGAAACTGGGTTTAGAACCTTACCTCCAACAACATGAACTAAGCATAAAAGGCTTGGAGCTAAGAGACAATACTGTAATAACTGACACATAGTTCTTAAAATACTGTGTTACATTTAAAAAATTACAACCCATAAGTACTGGCTAATCCCAAGACATTTTAAGTCTCTTTACTAACTTCCAAGGAGCTCTGGTGGCATAGTGCCTAAGGCATTTGACTGCCGACCAGAAGGTTGGTGGTTCAAACCCACCAGCCACTCTGTGGAAGGAAGACTGGACAGTCTACTCCCATAAAGACTTACTGCCTTGGAAACCCAAAGGGGTTCACTATGAGTCAGAATTGACTTGATGGCAGTAAGGTTTTTTTTTTTTTAATTTTACTAATTTTAACCAGGGTCTGGTTTCCATAGGTTTCTCAATATTGCATTATACAGAACTGGGAAGACTTGATTTCTTCTTCAGTGTTGCTTTATAACAAGTATTAGTTTAATATTTACAATATTCAGGACCCAAATGATAAAACAACTATTTATGAAATAAGGCTGAAAAGTAAGACACAGTTATTTTGCAAAAAGACTACTTTATGGGTGCTTTTAAGATTCTTTATCAATAGAATGGCCCAAAGTAAAACAAATTGCTTAAGAAACCAGCAAAAACATTTTAATTAGGTTTATAGGACACAATGAAATTTCTTTGTTGAAATCTGTGTGTAGTGGAGCCAGGTTTGTGCTGTACCATGGTCCATTTTCTTTGTTAAATTGCCTGCTGGAGCCAATCTTTGCCATGCAGCCTCATAAACTTTTACAGTAAGTGTCCCATTATTAGACACTGGGGTGGAGAGTAGTGGGAGGAGATGTAATTGTTTTAGCTTTAAATTTACCCTTGCCCAAATTTGTCTTTGACATATAACTTAAAGAGAGCCGGTAAGTCATGAAAATGTTCAGGTCTCTTGAGACAGGATTGCATTTTAGCTGTTCCGGACTGCTGAGGGAAGCTCCCTTTAGGAGAGAGAAGAGGTAATCCCACCACTTCTCTTAGTAACTCATCCCAGGTTTGACAAATCTTGTCACCAGCGTCTAACTTATGTCTCAGCTCTTGCAATTCTCTCCTCCCCACCCTCGTCCCCTCTTTGTTACATCATTAATGGAAATTGGAACCATCTGGCCTCCTTCTTCTGTATAAGAAAAAAGTTTTTATATATGTGAAAATGATCATTTCAGTTTCTCTTTAACCACTTGGCTAAGCAATACTTTCTTCTAATTTTGCTCCATAAATTTTATTTTTCTGACCCTTTAATTATCGTTGTGGTGCTTCTCTGAATCCTTGATAAGCTTATCAAGCTGCTCTAAAATCGTGGGATTCAAGTTTTCACTGAACATTAATATATTTCTAAACATTTTTGAGATTAATAGAAGGATTAGTCATTCCTGTATATTATTCTTTTTAAAATTAATAACATTAAGTCACTTCCTAAATCTTCATGGTTTATGCTGACAGAAAGTCAGTCATCATCCTCACCACTTTTTGCAAAGCTACAAGCCCTCATCACCTCAGGTAGAATATCAGCTTCTCTTTGAGAGATTTTCAATTCATGAAGGAAATAAGATAGAGATAATAGAAAATATATGACTATATATTGATAGAAATGAGGATCAATTGAGATGAGTAAAGATATAAGAGCCTCTTTTTGTATCATAATAATGTTTTTGTTGCATTTTTTTAAAAAAAAATACAAAAAAGAAAGTTAAAAACATTTAAAACTGTACCATTTTGTGCTTTCAGGATTTAATATTTTAATGACCATTCTTTTGTGTTTCTCTTTATATTAACTTTCATATAGTTATGACTATCCTAAATATGATCATATTCCTTTTTATTGATCATATTTAAAAATGTTTTTTGTTTATATTCTTACTTTTACCTGTTCTTCCTCCTCCCTCAAGTAACTAATGTCATTATCCTTTCATTCCTTTTCCGTGCTCACATAATCATATTCAAGTATTATTGAAAGGCTTGTCTTATCTGTGAGTCATCTTGTCCTGCTAAGTGACACCTCTTTCTCTTTAAGTTGGCCACCAGGCCCTCAGCTCTCTTCAGTGCCTGCCGTACACCACTGCTTAGTTGAGGAAGAAAGGTGAAGTGGGTGGCATGGGTGTCTTTCTCAGGCCCTCTGTCTCTTTAGGCCTGCCCTCATTCCATTGTTGCTGTGTTAGAATTTCCCCATGTTAGGCAGATTGCTGAGGTCCTAGGAGAGAAAGTTTCCTGAATTCTTTCTGTCCTTGGAGATCTGGGTGTTTTTTTTTTTTTTTTTTTTGATCCATACCTCCCTTATCTCCGTGTTTTAAACTGCTTGGGGTCAAGAATAAAGTTCTTCCGAGACAACTCTTCACGTCAAACTTTATCTCTGTATTCCAACCAGAGATACTGGGTAAGAACACTGTTCTTACTGTTTTGCATCCTCTCTACAGTGTTCCAGATTCCCAAACTTTGAACTCAACATGTTTTGATTTCCAAAAAACTGACTCTTGAAATAGAAGGTCTGGCTTTTGCATTTTAACTTTCCTGTGATTGCTCATGCTAAGCATTTAATAATAATATTTAGAAATTCATTCACCTTACTTTTTTTTTTTTAACACGGTATCTTCCTTTGCTCAAGGGAAGCACATGCGGAAAGCTGTAACAGTTATTGCTTACATGCTTGGGGAGAGGATAACGAATACAAAAAAGTGTGTCAATGGAGATTATAGAAGAAAGTTGTCCTGAACTTGATCTGGGGCAGAACTTTTTGTGTGATGAAACTTATGACCTCTTTATGGAGGAAACATGACATTACGGATAAAGTTTCTGATAAGCTATTTCTTAAAGAACTTTAATTAATAATGGTTCTGGGAATCCAGTCAGCCACCTACTCAGCAGTTTATCTGTCATGAGTTTAACAGTTTTGATCTTTTTGATGTGAGCTTGTTAAGGGCTCTCCAGCTGGTTCTGACTCATAGTCACCCTTATATACAACAAAATGAAACACTGCCCAGTCCTGCACCATCCTCACAATCCTGTCGCTTTGTTTGAGCCTATCGTTGCAGCCACTGTGTCAATCCATCTCACTGAGGTATTCCTTTTTTTCACTGACCATTACATTACCAAGCATGACATCATTCTGACAATTTGTCCCAAGTACGTGAGACAAAGTCTCACCATCCTCATTCCTAAGGACATTCTGGCTGTGCTTCTTCCAAGACAGATTTGTTCATTCTTCTGGCAATTTATGGTATGTTCAATATTTTTTGCCAACACCATAATTCCAAGGCATCAATTCCTTTTCAGTCTTCCTTAACCATTGTCCAGTTTTGCATGCAGATGAGGCAATTTAAAATGCCATGGCTTGAGTCAGGTTCACTTTAGTCCTCAAGGTGACATCTTTGCTTTTTAACACTTTGCTTTTATAACAAAAGCAGTCTTTTGCAGCAGATTTGTCTAATGCAATACATTATTTGATTGCTTGACTGCTGCTTCCATGGCATTGAGCCAAGTAAAATGGATCCAAGTAAAATGAAATACTTCATAACATCAATATTTTCTCCATTGATCATGATGTTGCTTTTTGGTCCAATTGTGAGGATTTGAACCTAGCAATGATAACCTAACACCACGGTTCTCAATCTGAGGCAATTTTGGCTCCGAGGGTACTTTTAGCAATGTCTGGGAACATTTTTGGGTGACACTGGAGGAAAGTGCTTCTGGGTTCTGATAAGTAGAGGCCAGGGATGCTGTGAAACATCCTACAGTGCAAAGGACCGCACTCCTCCTCCAAACAAAGGATTATCAGGGACAATTAGCAGGGTGTGCTGGGGTTGATGAACCCTGATCTACTCATTTTCCTTTCCTAGAAAATATTCAACTGAATTTCTAAATTGTCCTGTCATAGGCCTTTTCCCTTGCCACAAGATTTAGTAACATTTCAATATCATTAGTTTCTAGCACATTGACTCCAACTTATAGAGACCTCATGTATTAGCAGAATGAAAAATTGTCTGGTCCTGCATATTTTCATGATCTTTGGCGTGTTTGAGTCCATTGTTGCACCATTGTGAATCTGTCCCACTGAGGGTTTCTCTCCTTATTGCTGGTCCTCTATTTTACCAAACATGGCATCCTTTTCTAGCAATTGGTCTCTCTGACGATGTGCCCAAAGTAAGTGTGTCAAAGGCTTGCCATCCTCACTTCTAAGAAACATTTTATTTCTATTTCTTCTAAGACTGATTTGTTTGTTCTTTTGGCAGTCCAATGTTCTTTCTTAATACCATAGTTCAAGTGTATCAATTCTTCATTTTTGAAATATTTTCCCCATTTTTGAAAAATTTTCAAATTTTGATTTCTTCATATAACTAAATGGTTTAAAGACTTTTGTTTGATTACTTTTGAAATAGCCAGCTGTGGAAAGAACCTCTGTTAATACCTACAAACATTATCCCACTACACCAGGTATTAGGCAGCTGAGAGCTGTCTTGCTGTTCATAAGTTCCTTTGTCTGCATAATTTCCAACCAGGCAGGAAACCACACTGTTTGCCTTAAATAATAATTTATGGTGTCAGAGCTGATAATAAACTAGTACTCACCTGATTCACCCTACATTTGGACTCTTGAAGTTAAGCCCAACCACCTGTTGCACATTCCAATTTCCCAATTCTTTAGTTTTACGTATTCCACTTGGCCAACAATTTGTATCTTGGCTGCTTGAATGTTTGAGTTTAATTTTTTGTTCTCAAACATCTGTTCCCAACTTCATCTCTCAGTTACTCTGCTTCTTCTGTCACCAAGGGGAAGCTGCTCTGCTGATTTCTTTCTGACCCAGCATTTTAAGTGTAGCCATTTTTCCCTCTCTCACCCATCAGGAAGCCCAAGTAGGAAGATCAGCTGGTGAGATGGCAAGTAGGGTAGTAGGGAAAGACCAGGAGCATTTCCATCTGCTTATAGGAGAAGTCAGGGAGGAGGTAAGATGGCCTATGAAAAAAGTGAGACTACTTTCTCTCTGAGTTTTGCCAAACACCTAGGAGAGGAGTGAATGTACCAGAGCTTTGTTTTTGCAAGACAGATGGGAAATAGTAGTAATGCATGAGCTCACAACATGAAGCAGACAAAGAGAAAAGGAAAATGTCACAGAATTGTTTGAAAATCTTAGGAAGGTGTATGTTATGAATTGAATTGTGTCCTACAAAATATGTGTTAGAATTTGTGAATAGGATTTTCTTGGTTGTGTTAATGAGGTCATCTCAACATAGAATATGTCCTAATTCTAATCACTTCTGAGTAATAAAAGAGCAGCATAGACACAGACAAGCAAATACAGATGGGGAAGGTATAAGCCATGTGAAGATACCAAGGAATCAAAAGGTGAAATAGATAAGGACCTCTCCCCAGACCCACACCCTGAGTTAAGGCGTCCAAATTTCTATTCTTTAAGGCCACTCACTTGTGGTATTTCTGTTACAACAGCACTAAGAAATTAAGACAGTTATCTTTTCCACATTTTCATGAGAAAGGGTAATATTTTAACGACACAATGCAACTAGTAGAGACCCTTAGTGTCTTAAAAAAAAAAAAGTTTTGCTCTTAAAAAAATGAAAAAACAAAAGTCAAAGATTCATGTATTCAAGAGGATAAAAATTTGATGTGGAAGCTGGAAAAGAACATATTATTTTAATGAGAAAATATTTTCCTTTAAATTGATAGCTTAAACATAACTTTTCCCTGCTGAAGGAAAAGTGAGAAAATTAGAAAAAGCATAGGATTCTGAAAGAATACACTCCCTTACATCTTATTTTGTTGTTGTTATGGGCCGTTGAGTCAGAGCTGACTCATAGTGACCCTTCCTTGGGTTTCTGAGGCCTTATCACTACTGAAGTAGATTGCCCAACCTTCCATCTGAGGAGTGGCTGGTGGGTTTGATCTTATTTGTAATATTCTTTTTCTTTGTTATTTTTTGTAAATAGAAATTGATAGAGCTTATTTCTTTTTCATTTTTCTATTTATTTATTTAACTTTTTGTTATGATTTAGGCAAAAATTTACAGAGCAAATTGGTTTCCATTCAACAATTCATTCACATTTTGTTTTGTGACATTGATCACAATCCCCACAATGAAACAGCACTCTTCCCATCTCTTCCCTGTGTTTCTCATTTCTATTCTCCTTTCTTTCCTATTCCTTCATGCCTTCTGAGCTTTTCCCTGGGCAAATACTACCTTTTTTGACCTCTTATGGTTCTAAGAGGTGTGTACCTCCCTGGTGTTATTTTTCACCTTATAATCCTATATATTGTTTGGCTAAAAGTTGAGCTATAGGGGTGAGTTCAGTTCCAGGCTTGAAGGGTATCTAAGGGCCATAGTGTTCATGGTTACATCAGTTTCTATCAGATCAATAATCCTGGTCTTTTTCTTATTTTGAGATTTGTTCCACATTTTTCTATCCACGACCTTCTACTGTGATCCTTTTCAAAGTGGTTAGCAGTGGTAGCTGGGCACCATCTAGGTCTTCTGGTCTCAGGATCATGGAAGTGGAGGTTCATGTGGTCATTTAGTCCTTTTGACTAATTGTTTACATAAGTTTGATTTTATTCACTCTTTGTTGCTCCAGATGGGGAAAGACCAATAGCTACACCATAGATGGCTTCTTGTAAATTTTTAAGACCCCAGTTGCTACTCACCAAAGTAGGATGCAGAACATTTTCTTTATGGACTGTGTTATGTCAATTGAGCTTGATATCCCCTGAGACTATGGTCTTGAGACAGCAGCCCAAGAGACTTATTCCCCCAAAAGTGTTTGGTTATAACTAAGAAATTTTCATAACTTTGCCCCTTGTATGCTCCACTATAGTAATCATGGATGTATTTAGAACACATATAAATACACATGTAGAAATATGCTTGTCAAAACTTTGTATATTGGGGAGTTCTGGCAAGATGGCAGACTAGGCAGAAAGACTGCACAGACCCCCTCTTCAACAAAGAAAAGGGAAACCAATTAACATAGGCACGGAAGATAATCCTGGACCCCTGAGCCTTGAAGGGAAGGGTATAGAAGTGAATTAAACCCCAACTAGCAGAAGAATTTGCATGAAAATACCAAAAAAGGGGAAATACAGAGCTGTGGTCTGGCAGCAATCCTGAGTGATCCTGACAGCACAGACAGCTTGGAGATTCCCGAGTGGTGGTAGGATTTAAGAATTAACCTAAAAATCAACCTGCTACCAGGGACTCTATGGAGGACTGTGCACGGTGGCTGGGCAACAAACAGAGAAGGTGAAGAGAAAGGTGGGCTGAGCTGTGGATTTTTGCCGGTCTGGAGGATGCTGCCATTTTGTAGGTTTAAAAAGCAGCTTGACTATTTTGGATATTTAAAGAGAGAGCGCTCTTGCAGATTCCTGGGGCTTAAGAACCTGTTCTGCTTTTCAGCAACCCCAAGGACACTCAGGACCTGCAAGACTGACAAGTTTTTTGAAGGTTATTCGATTGTGGTTTGTGTCTAATTGAGTGGGAGACAACAACAGTCCCCATAAGACACAACTACACCCATACCTCCTGCAACTTCACTTACTGAGCGA
>NW_006921589.1:36764144-36790594 GCF_000298275.1 Orycteropus afer afer | reverse complement strand
TGGCAAAATTGTCCCTCAAATATGATGGTGAAATTAGGAGATTTCCAGATAAGCAGAAACTAAGGGAATTTGTTACAACCAGACCAACCTTACAAGAGATGCTAAAGGGAGTTCTTTGAACAGAGAACCAAAAATAGCAAATAGCAACCTACCATTAATACACAAGATGCAATATCATTCCCTCCTCTGGAAGATTTTCTGGCCCTGTAGTATGATCACTACCTTGAGTCATATTGTCCTGTTTTTGTGTGTGTTTGATTTGAAATTGTCTTTTGTGCCTGAGACATTTTAGTATTATTGTATTTACTTGATGATGGTATGTCCATTTGCTGCAACCTGGTTTTTTTTTTTTTGCTTTGTTTTGTTTTAATATATCTTGGCAATGGTTTGGGTGTGTGTTCTGACTACCTCTTACAGCTCTGACAAGAATATACCACAAATGGGATGGCTCGAGCAAACAGGAGTTTATTCTCTCACAGTTTGGAGGCTTTAAGTCCAAGTTCAAAGTGCCAGGCTCTAGGGGCTCTGTGAAAGCCCCTCAACCTTGGGCTTCAGCTCTGCCTCTTGCTCCCAGCCCACTGAAACTAGAAGCATCTCTTCACTCAGGCAGCTACTGGCTGCTGAAGCTAACAAGCCCAAGGTTGATGAATAAAATGGCACAGTCCCAATGTTACCAAACCACACAGTAGACCATTAATTTAAGTTCATTTTAAGTCCCAAGGTTGGCAGAACATGGCAGGCTGCTGAACAATGACACAGCTACATGCAGAGTCCAAGTGTGCCATAAATTGGAGACCATTTCTAAAGCTGTTTCTTATATACAGGAAGCAGACCACATACCCAAAGCAACTACTCAGCTGCTCCAATAGATTCCTCCATGGAGTTAATTACCAATTTCACCATGGGGAATAACTACCACCAGCTGCCCAGCCACCCAACCAGGCCCAGCCAAGTTGATATACATATGTAATTGCCACAGTGTGCTACTCTTATTGTTCGTGTGGCATCATTGGGGTACTTACCACCTGTATCTGAGTGGATTTAGTAGTGGTGGGAATGTGGGTACAAGTCTTTGATCATTGCTCACGTAGGGCAGCCGAGGCAAGGCTGGGAATATAGTCATCACTGTCTGTTGTTGATCCAGTGGTGCTGAAGCCAGTTGTAGCATTCGTCCAGTGGGTGGCATGGTAGGTGTGAGGGGTATGGCTCAGTAGGGTCACTGCCTTCCAACTAATGGGGAAAAATGGAAGGAAGAAGAAGAAAATAAAAGGAAAATGTGGAGAATAGAGTAGAGATAATGATAAGGAAAAAAATAAAATAAAGAAAAAGTTATACAGCACCAGCACAAGCTCCAGCCACTAAACACACAGATGTGGTTGGTATGACTGGATAGTTTTGCTAGCTCCCATCTGATGCAGAAAAATAAATTAAACAGTGGGGGGCAAGAGGGGACGAGGAAGGAAACGGGGGGGGAGGGGAGAGGAGAGAAATAAGAAGAGAGAAAAGTAGTACAGCACCAGCACCAACTCCAACTGCAGATGTTTGAGGTGGTGGGCTCATGATGCTCAGTCTGTCAGAGCATGCCTCGGGCTGCTGGGAGAATGGAGTGACAGGTGGTGGACTGAGGGGAGGAGGGGGAGAGGAGATATGTCTTGTGGAACACTAGATGGGAGTGGGGCTTGACCCACTGTGATGGAAGTAGGGTTTGGCTGCACCTCTAGTCACTGGGAGGTCATGTGGGGTAAAGAAGGTGGTCATACCTCTCTGGTTGCCAGACCCTGGTGTGGGTTCCAGTGTTGTCCTGGGTGAGCAGAACTGGTTATCTGGTCTGTGCCCTGATCAGAACACTGCTTACAATAATACAAAACAGCCTCACTGTGCCAGGCCAGTTGGCAATTCACTGCTCTGTCTATTGTTTGCTGCTTTGTTCAGTTACATTTTCTAATTAGTGTTTGATTTACCTCTTTATTCTTTCCTCCAAAGGTCAGGGTTCCAAGATTGTCATCTGTGTCTGTTTCACTTAGTTTCTCAGGTCTTTGTTGTAGAGGGTCTGGTAGTACCTGCCTAGTCCTTCATTTTTGATCCTCTCCCTTTATTTATTACACAATATTCTTAATAAAAAAAAGTCACAATTCTAGGCAGGGCAGATTAACTAATAAGCAAGGTATGGGCTTCCTTGTGCTTACATACTAATCTGTAGTGAATGATTTCATGTGAGTTTCACCACAACTTCAGTGTTGTGAAAAACATGTGAAACTTGTTTTCTTTTGTATCTATAAGAATCACTTGGAGATCTTGTTAAAATGTCAATTGATTCAGCATATCGGGTAGAAATGCAAATTCTCAGCAGGATGTCAAACAAGGTTTGAAGCCCTGTTTTCAACTTCCTTCTTTTCATATTTCATTTTATTTTCTAGGAATATAAACTTTGATATTCTGCTTGACAAAATTTGGGCTACCTTATTAACATTATCAAGTTTTACTCAATTATCTATTAGTTTTTTTTTTTTAAATCAGATCTGGTCCACACTTTTAAATTCTACTCCAAAGGGATTATTATGTATGATGGCAGTGACATTTCCTTAAACTGGAATGTATTTTTGTTTAAAAAACAAAATACTATATATAAAATATATATTATATATATATATATATATATATATATATAAAATTCTATCTATCTGATTTGGTACCTACATTTTATTACGGATGTGTCTTATTTAGGAACTAACTCAAAATGAATGAAACTACAATATGCCAATGTACCTGTGGAGCAGTGTGTAAATGGTTTACCTTTCTTGAACACTATACCTTACTCTGTGTTGGGAAACAGATCTTAGGCTGCACCTCAGTAGCAGTCTAAATAAACCTGGCCTCTTTCCATCCTCCTTTGGGGTAGAGGTGTTAGTTAAGCAAAACTGCTTTTGAACAGCATCTGAAGTTAACAACTGGAAAATTCCATTTAGTGTTTGCCTTGGGGAACAGAGGCAGAGTGCTTGTGATTCAGTTCCCAGTGGGAGATCTGTGTATGCATATTAAGAAGGTCTTTCAGAAATAAACCCTTGGTAGACGTGGGCTTGGTTCTCTCATGGTGGAGCTCCTCAGTCCTGGCTGTGCCTGAGTATTTGGAGTTGTTGATGCTGCATTGCCACACAAAACTCATTTCTAGGGATAGGACACTGGTATCAGTATTTACAGAAAAAATCTCCCCCAGTAATTTTAATGGAAGCACAGGTTGAGTTACATTGTACCAGGGGTTGGGATGTAGGGAAAATTGACTTTCAATTCATTCAGTGTCTCAACCTCTCAGGAGGTATTTGGGAATGTGTTAGGGTTGTTAGCAGTTACTTGTATCTACTGAGTAGGCAAGCAGGTAGGCAGAGTCTGAAGACAGTAAAGAGGGCCTAAAACTGAAAACTCACTGCCCTTGAGTCTATTCCAACTCATAGCAACTTTCACTGGGTTTCTGAGGTGGTAAATCTTTATGGAAGTAGAATTCCCCATCTTCCTTCCACAGAATGGCTGGTTGAACCACCAACCTTCTGGTCAAATGCCTAGACATTATGAAAACTCTGGCAGAATGATAAACCTGTCTCTTTTGTGCACATGAAAAAAATCTTTGTCAGCATCTTTCTGTCAATTGCTTATGGTCAATCTTGTGATAATCCTGCAATTTTGCTTTATTCAGAGAGAGCAATTATTTAAGCCATTAGAACTGTGGAAAACCAAGATTTTTTTCACTTCAACTACTTGGTTATTTCCACTCCACACCCCTCCTTACTCTCAGCAAAGATAGCCGCAAAGATAGTATTTGTTAGCACAGTAAGATATCCAAAGTTTATGAGAGGTAGCCAGCAGTGGAAAGAAGGGGTTTGTTTGTCCTTATGAAAACTCCACTCTAAAAAACCTGACTTTGTTTCTCATTATAGGTTATAGTTACGTTGTTCCCCTATTCACCACACCACAACATGGGCACAAATAAAAATATAGAAGATTTTATGCAGGCAGTGGTGATTTGTTAGCCAAACATTTTAATAATTACTTCATTTTTTATAGCACAATCCTTAAAAACACTTAAGGATTAAAAATTAATTAATTAAAAAAATAAAAGTTAATTAAAATTATACATAAATATATTTATTGAATAAAAATCAGAAAATACTAATAAAAAAGTAAATAAAACTTGTAACTCAGAAAAAAATGACTAATAATATTCTCCATTCTCCTGTAGAGTTGGACTTCTGGGAGTGGCCTTATAAATAAGCATTTACACACATACATTTTTATTGACAGGTTTACTGCACCAGGCCTTGAACTATTTGTAATCAGACCCCTTCCCTGTTCTTGCCTTGCTCTGCTCTATAGACAAAGATAAGAGGCAGAATTATTCATTTTCCATCATCAGCCTATGAGTTGGCCTTCACTGAATCTGACATATGAGAGGTACTGGTGGGAGAATGGAGGGGAAGAGGAAGGGAGAAGCCGGAGTATTTCTGTCCTACTTCATCCATGCCCCCACCCTTACCTTGAAAACCTTTCTTTCAATTTCTGCCCAATAGAAATTGTTCTGGTTTCCATCAGCTGACATTGGCCTTTAGGGTCTACTGCTACTACATCTTCCATTTGTCTCTCCACTTTAAGATTGGGGTAGTGAGTTCCTGCTCTTGCTAAAATCCAATCTCATTTTCCTCTGATTTTTCGACTGTTATCTCCCATGTATCTAATTCTCTGATTTAAATTCCCTCTCATTTAAATGTTAGTGTAGCTTCTATGTCCCTGGTTAGAGTGTGATTGATACAAGCTCATAATGATATGAAAGAAAAATTTACATTTACCTAAAAGATATCAAAACTACATTAACAGACAAGAAAGTAAAAAGACAACCTACAGAATGGGAGAAAATACTTGCAAATCATATGTCTGATAAAGGTCTAGTATCCAGATATATAAAGAACTCCTAACTCAACGACAAAAAGACATCCCAGTTAAACAATGGACAAATTACTTGAATAGATTCTTACCCAGAGCAGATATATAAATGGCCAAATACATTAAAAGATGCTCAACCTCATTAGGAAAATGCAAATCAGAACCACAATGAAACACCATTTTACACTCACTAGAATGGCAATTATAATAATTATAGAACAGAAAATAACTAGTGTTGGCAAAGATGTGGAAAAACTGAAACTCTTTCATTGCTAGTGAGAATATAAAATGGTGTATCCACTGTGGAAAACAGTTTGTTGGCACTCTTCAAAAAATTGAACATAGAATTAACATATGACCTAGCAATTCTACTTCTAGGTATATCCTAAAAGAACTGAAGCCAGGAACTCAAATAGACAATTGTACACCAACATTCACTGAAATATTATTCATAATAGCAGTATGGGGCATGGGCCTAAAGCTCCCCAAAATTGCTCCCGGACTCCATCTTGTTTGGTCAAGAAAGGGATTTGCTAACTCACTCCATCACCCCTCCCCAAGGCCAATGTGGCCCTTCTTTAGAATAGTTAAGCCCATTAAACTGCTGATGGCAGCATCTTATCCGAGTATAGCACAGGTGGCAGTCACAAGACACTGCCCAGGGTCTCTATCAGCCTGGGCCGGGTGCCATGCTGTCTGGAAACAGATATGCAGCCCACATCCCTGGCTCCTCAAACCCAGGCATAAATATCCCTGGAAAGTGAGAGGGGTCATCAGTTACTTGAATTCAGACCAGCCTGCTGCACCTGGTCCACTAGCTGTCTGCAGACATATGTAAGCTCCCTCCCTGCTTTTACATTGTAAACTCTTTGCTTTTACTTTACTCTTACTTTCCTTATAATAAATTTCTTACATCTCTGAACACAGCTCTGGGTAAGTTTTTCTGTCTTCTCGTACATACTCAAGAGAAAGTCTTAGCCTCCCTTGGTAATTTCCAGAACAAGAGTCAAGGTGGAAGCAACCCAAGTATCCATCAACAGATGAATGGATAAACAAAACATGAGCTATCCATATACTGAAATTTTTTCACCGTAAAAATGTATGACATACTGATACATGCTGTAACATGGATGAGCCTTGAAAACATTATAAGTGAAAGAAGCTAGACACAAAAGGTCATATATTGTATGATTCAATTTATAGGCAATATATAGAGTAAGTAAATCCATAGAGACAGAGAACAGATTGGTGGTTACCAAGTACTAGGCAAGGGATATTGGGAACTGATTAATTAATAGGTAAGGGGTCTCTTTTGGGATCATGAGAATATTTTGAAACTAGAGGTGGTGGTTGCATGATATTGTGAATGTATTAAATACTACTTGAACTGTATACTTTAAAATGATTAATTGTGTGTGATAAAAACTTCACCTCAGTTGAAAAAAAAGTCCAAAAATCTCTGAACACGGTATTTTATTACAGCTGGATCATTGAGTTGAAGACAACTCATAGCGCCCCCATTGGGTTTCTGAGGCTGTAAATCTTTAAGGCAGTAGATTACCCCATCTTCCTTCTGCAGAGTGGCTGGTGGGTTTGAATCGCTGACCTTCCAGTAGCATCCAAATGCCTTATCCACCACTCCGCCAGAGCTCCTCTTAAATAATCAAAGGACTGTATTTTAGTGAGTGACCCTTACTGGAACTAAATGAAGTTTTTCGTTAAAGGGCAGTGGGCTTGTTTTACCCAACTATTTATAGACCAATGAACTCCATTTAATCATATCCCAACTTAACTCACTGCCATTTGAGTTTATTCCAACTCATAGTGACCCCCATTGGTTTCTGAGGCTGTAAATCTTTATAGAAGTAGATTGCCCCTTGTTTCTTCCATAGAGCAGCTGGTGGGTTTGAACCACTGACCTGGTTAGCAGCCAAATGCCTTATCCACTACTACCATAAGAGCTCCTTTCATCATATCTAGAGGGCTAATTTTCAAGCTTACTTAGCATGTTGTTGTTGTTATGTGCCGTCGAGTCAAACCCGACTCATAGCGACCCCTCCTTGAGTTTCCGAGGCAATATCACTACGGAAGTAGGATTGCCCAACCTTCCTTCCGAGGAGTGGCTGGTGGGTTTGAACCGCCAGCCGTCTGGTTAGCAGGCAAGTGTCTTAGCCACTATGCTACCAGAGCATAGCCATGATAAAATTCCTCCTTTTAGCATTTAAAACTCCTCCCTTTTGTCCTTTGGCAAACTGTTCAGTGAATTTTGTCATTGATTTGTGTTCTGCTGTCTAGCATGTTAATAGATACACATGACTTTTTTTTTTAAGCTCTGATGGTTTTGATTTTATTCTTTGACACTAAAATGCCAATTTAAAACATACCTTTTCTTCTACATAATACTTTATGAATAGCTTTCCATATCAAATATATTTACAATCAATGACACAATATCCTTAATCAGTATCTTTGTTAGACATTTGGTGGGTTTTTTTTTTTTTTTTCCTTTTGGCATAATGCCTAAAGCATTTGACTGCTAACCAGAAGGCTGGCAGGTCAAACCCATCAGCCACTCCTGGGAAAGAAGATTGGGCAATTTACTTCCATAGAGCAACTGCCTCGGAAACCCAAGGAAGGGTCACTATGAATAGAGAATGATTCGACAGCAGTGAGATTTTTTTTTTCCCAAAAAAAAATTACTACTTGCTGTATTTAATATACTTGAGTTAAATCTTTGTAAATATGCTCAAATATTTTCTTCAAATTTAAACTTTTTGAGTAACTATCCAGTATATGTTCCAAATGATATCTCAGTTGACATGCAAGCTACAGAAAAAGTAACAGATAATAGAAAAGCTAAATAAAAAATGAGTAATAGTGGGATCTTTAGTGGCTTTTTCATCATCCATCTTCTGTCACTCCCATACACCTTTTGTTGAGATGTCCAACCCTGGGCTACTTAATTGACGTGTCTTGAGAATCTAAATCCACTGAAGCTCCAGGGTGAGTCTGCGGGTTAGTCTGGGATTGGTTCAGGAGTTGCCATATGGTCTCATTTTTGCAATGTGCATAAAGGAGAGGTTTGTTAGGGATGATGGGAAGAGCACATCCTCATCTTTCTGGGTGAATGTCCTCCAAAGATCTTCCTCAAATTCCTCTGGATGGGTGTGAGCAGATGTGTGTTCAGAAGTGCTCAGCCTTTTCACATTAGAGCTAAGTTGTCGTTGTTGTTAGGTGCCGTGGAGTCGTTTCCGACTTATAGAGACCCCATGCACAGCAGAATGAAACCTGACCAATCCCGTGCCAGCTCCACGATCCCTGCTATACCTGAGCCCATCATCGCAGCCACCGTGTCAATCCATTTCATTGAAGGCCTCCCCCTCTTTCGTCAATCCTCCACCCTACCAAGCATGACATCCTTCTCCAGGGAATGGTCCCCTCTGACAATATGACCAAAATAGGTGAGACAAGTCTGGCCATTCTTGCTTCCAAGGAGCATTTCAGGTGCACTTCCTCCAGGACAGATCTGTTAGCTCTTTTAGCAGTCCATGGTACTTTCAGCATTCTTCACCAGCACCACAACTCA
Source organism: Orycteropus afer afer (assembly GCF_000298275.1). NCBI lineage: Eukaryota > Metazoa > Chordata > Mammalia > Tubulidentata > Orycteropodidae > Orycteropus > Orycteropus afer. The sequence goes on along the minus strand of NW_006921589.1, from coordinate 36,782,079 downwards.
AAAGCATCAACTGTTCTTCAGTCTTCCTTGTTCATGTTCATTGTCCAGCTCTCACACACATTTGAGGTGATTGGAAATATCATGGCCTGTGTCAGGTGCACCTTAGTCCTCAAGGAGACATCCTTGCTCCTCAGCATTTGAAACAGTTCCTTCGCAGTTGACTTTCCCAATGCTACACGTCATCTAATGTCCTGACTGCTGCTTCCATTGGCATCGACTGTAGAACCAAACAACATGAGTTCTTTGACAACCTCAATCTTCTCTCCATTTATTGTGATGCTGCTCATTGGTCCAGTTGTGAGGATTTTTGTTTTCTTTATATTGAGATGTAATCCATACTGCAGACTATTCTTCAACCCTCATCAGTAAGTGCCTCAAGTCATCCTCACTTTCAGCAAGCAAAGTTGTATCATCAGCATATCTCAGGTTGTTAATGATTCTTCCTCCAATCCTGATGCCATGTTTTTCTTCATATAGTCCAGCTTCTCGGATTATTTGCTCAGCATATAGATTGAATAAGTGTGAAGAAAGGATACAACCCTGACACACTTCCTTCCTGATTTTAAACCATGTAGTGTCCCCTTGTTCCATTCGGACAACAGCCTCCTGGTCAAGGTACAGGTTCCTCATGAGTAGAATCAAGTGTTCAGGAATTCCCATTCTTCTCAATGTTATCCATAATTTGTTATGATCCACACAATCAAATGCCTTGGCATAGTCAATAAAACACAAGTCAACATCTTTCTGGTATTCTTTGCCTTGAGCCAAGACCCATCTGACAACAGCTATGATATCCCTTGTTCCACGTCCTCTTCTGAATCTAGTTTTCACCTCTGGAAGTTCTCTGTCAATATACTACTGCAAATGTTAGAGCTAAGTAGAAAGCCATAATCACAAAAGTGCAGAACAACAAGGAAGCAGGGACATGGAGTCAAAGACACTGACGACATGAACTCTGAAACCTGTTCAACCTCTGCACCTCCAATTATTTAAGCCAAAAAAATGCTTATTTTTGAAGGCAGATTGAATTGGATTTTCTGTTTCCTCTTACTCAAAGCACCTTAATTTGTACAGAAAAGTAGCAAAGTCCTAAAAGTAACTGTTGTCTGTCCTAATGTTTAAAAAAGAAAGCAGGAAAGAAAAAAACACTTATGTGATAATATACCAGTCAATTTTGAAACATTATTTCCACATAGAACCACTCCAGTGTTCTCTGGAGCCCCTGCCTCCTGTCTTTCCCACACTCCACATTTAGGCTGGGGGTATGGGGGAGTCTTTGAACATTGGAGTGGAACTGAGGTATCATGGAACACACTAGATCTCAAAATCTCTTTGTGCATTAGAAGTATATGGGGAAGTGTTGTTGTGTACCATCAAGTCAATTACAATTCATTGTGACCCTATATGACAGAGTAGAACTACCCGATAGGGTTTTGTAGGCTGTAATCTTTACTGGAGAAGATTGCCAGATCTTTGACTCACAGAGCTGCTGGATGGGTTTGAACCACCCAGTTGAGCACTTAACAAATCAAAATCTCTGGGAGTATGCCCCAAAATCTGTACTTTCAAAGCTTACTCCAGGTGATTCTCATGAGCTATCAGATTAGAAGTCACTGTGGTCTTGCTTTTTATTGTTTTCTCAGAGAGGAAACCAATGTTCAGCAGGGGCCCTAATCAAGGCCCCTCACCTCCTTGGTGAAACAGTAGGAGTCAATGACTACACCTCCTGTCTTCTAGGCTAGTGACCTTTCACTTTTCCGGGCCAATAAACCTTCCGTGCTATGTTACCTCTCTGTTATGCTGACCAACTGACACTGATAAATCTGGGGATTTGGAGAAAACAGGCGAAGCCCTTTTCAAGTCCTGTTCTGCTGTTTAAAAGACAATCATTTTAACCCAAGTCTTTTACTAGTCCAAGTGTTAGGTATTTTACTGTTTCATCTCTCTGATTTAGTGACTTTCTAAAGAAAAAGTTTGCTAAAAATATCTCTTTGCTGCTTTCTGAATAAGTAATTATAATCTTTTTAGATGTCTGTGAGCTATGCTCTAGCACTAGAAGATACAGCCCAACATACATTCCAAACTTTTAACTTTATGATTTAATACTGAAATATTCCTGTGAAATTATACCGAGCAAGAGATTATAAGACTATTGAAATAGTAAGTGGTTTGTTGCCACTACAGAGAGTGTTGACTGAGACCTGCCACTAATTATCCCAGGATGTCTAGAATCACTAGGAGTACTTGTTTACATGCAGATTCCTGGGCCTTTTTGAAGTCTCACTGAATCTGGAGCTGTTGGATGAAGAGGCTGTGAACTTTTAGCAAGCATCTTTTGTCAACTATTAAGAAAATAGCATGACTTTCTATGTGACATTGAACCAAGTCTTCTTGTATGTCATTTGTAAATGGAGGGCTTGAGTCCTATGATTTCAGAAAACAAAACAAACTCACTGCTGTTATCAATGCATAGCGACCTCTCCTTGTAAAATTGATGGTCATCTCATTTACCAGAAAGAGATTCTAGTAATAGAGGCAAGAACAGTAATCATGCCTTTAACTCTTTTATTTGTTTAAAAATACATGTGCATACCACTTTTTGCTGTAAGAATTATAACACATGCTCTTTTCTTGCCATGTGTATTTGGTGAGAGCAGGCATTTGTGCCAGGATGACTGTTTATGTACAACCTCTTGGGCATCAAATGGCACATCATTGAATCCAGATATGTTCTAGACGAGAGAGTGAACCCTCACCTGCTTCATTGGCTTATAGAAGAGAAGGGAGGCCTCATAGGCACTAGTTAAAGATGTAGTCGCATGTTCTTGATGGGTGTTGGTAGGGTTGCTCTGAAGGTAGTCACAATAGACAGGGTCTTTTTCATGCAAGGGAGCTCTGGTATTATCGTGTCTAAGGCACTTGACTGCTAACCAGAAGGCTGGCAGTTCAAACCCACCAGCCACTCCTCAGAAGGAGGATTGGGCAATCTACTTCCATAGTGATACTGCCTCAGAAACCAAGGAAGGGTTGCTATGAGTCGGGTCTGACTCAACGGCACATAACAACAACAACAATTTCCATGTGAGTGGCCTGCTTCCATTGAGTACACCAGTTAGCCGCTTTTTACAGAAGGCTTCTGTTGACAATAATGATTCAGAGTGGTGATGGGGAAAGAAAATTCTGAAAGATTCTCATTCAACTGTGTTAATTGACCAACTTCCATTCATTTTTCTATAGGATCCCAACAAATTGCTTGCTGGCCGAAAATTTGGTGGAGTCTCTAAATATTTCAAGATCAGAAAGAGTACAAAGCTCTCCACAAATTGATGTCATGATAGCTAAGAAGCATGAATTGGAATGAATAAGGACATAACATGATGTTCCCATTGTAATATTGCCAAGTAGATAAAATTGCCTTTTTAATGTCTTTTTAGTAGAGTGTGGGTCATCTTGCCAAGCCATCCTTCATAAGGTACTTATTTTTCATGTTTTACTTCTTGCTTACTTAGGACTATGCAAACTCTCCTTCTACTCCTGCTTGGTTTCCTGGAAGTCTTAACAGAAACATCTTAACTAAAAAATGACAAAGCCTGTTTGTCTGCCTCCCAATGGAAAATAAGTTACCACAAGGAAAACATGTGGTAGAGGCAGGCAGGAAAGGACTTAGCCTCCTAGGATGCTCTTAAATTACCACCAGATTGCATGAACGTTTCCAGGCACAGCCTGTGAAAACGACTTGGTAATGTGTCCTTGCATTTCCCGGGTATATTCTCCATATACCAAAGTCTGCCTCAGTACAGATCTGGAGTATAGGGGGTAATAGGAAAAAGCCCACCACCTCTCATCTACTCATTTAAATACCTCTCACTCCCTTTTCATTAAGGTTCTGTAAACTCAAGTTTAAATAAGATTGAATTAATTCTGAGGTCATAAGGAGAAACAATTTTCCATTTTTTTTTAAAGTGATATTAAGATTAAGAACAGTATAAATGGGTACCTTGTTTTTGCATTTCAAGGATTTCAACTGTAATTGACTCACGAAGTCCTCACGTTGAAAATGTTTACCTGGCTTGCTTTAAAAATGTTGTCTTACTTCCGGTAAGATGGAGGAATAGGCAGATAAGTGACACAGAGCTTCTTCAACAAAGGAAAGAAAAACCAATTGACAGAGATATAGAAAATAATCCTGGAGTCCTGAGCTTTGAAAGGAACTATACAGAAGTGGATTAGGCACCAACTAGTGGAAAAATATGAACGAAAACAGTGAGTACAGAGATGGTTGGAGCTGCGGACTGTCAACTACTCTGATGGGGCCAATAGCTTGAATATTTCCAAGTGGTCTTAGGACCTGAGAATTGACCTAAAGATCAGCCCTGGTCACCAAGGGCTGCAGGGATGACTGCGCTGGTGGTCTATGACTAGGAAGAGAAACAGCAAGGAGGGAGGGAACCTGAACTGTTGACTTTCTGCTGTCTGGAGGGCATGGCCATTTTGATTGTTCACATGTGGCAGCCATTTTGGATATTAAAGGTGACCGAGGGTGCAGCCGTTTTGAATGTTTACAAGCAGTGGCCATTTTGGATATTTAAAGTTACTGAGGGCCCAGCCATTTTGAATCTTTACAAGTGAGAACCATTTTGGATTTTAAAGTGATAGCATTCTCATTCAGATTCCAGAGACCTAAGAATAGGCGCTGTTTGCCAAGGTTGGCAGGGACATACAAGAGGCTGACAACAGGAAAGAAGACAGGTGGTGTGTGTATAAGTGCTGTCAACTAGTGCATACAGGAGCACAGCACAGCACCCTGTTTGCATAGATAACATACAAACAAAACAAAGAAAATGAAAATCGTGGGCAAGTCACTCCAACATACAATCACCAATAAACACAAAAATGTCACAATGCCTTGGAGACAACAGAGTATCACAGTCCACACAAAGAAGCAAGATAAAGCAGGAGAAAGAAGGGACCAGGATACAGACCCAAAACACATCCCTGAGGAAGAGGCAGCATTGGAACTCCCTGATAAGGAATTCAAAAAGAATTATATTTAAGTATCTTCAAAGATTGAGAGACAGATCAAGAAAAACACAGACAAAACTCTAGAAGAATTTTGGAAGACAATACAAGAACAAAATGAAAAATTAGAAATGATGCAAAATCTACAGATAGAAATCCAGAAGATTAATACTAAATTTTTAGAAATAGATAACACATTGAAAGGGCAAAGGCGTAGAATTGGTGCAATGGAAGACACAATTAATAAGATTGAAGACAAATACCAGAATACTTCTTTGGAAAGGGATCAGTCAGCCAAAAGATCAAGACAAAATGAAGAAAGCCTAAGGCTCATGTGGGATACCATCAAAAAGAATATCCTATATGTCATTGGAATTCCCGAACAGAAAGAGAAAAATAAAACCATTGAGAAAATTGTCCAAGAGATTCTGTTGAAAGAGAACTTCCCTGATATGATGAAAGACGTGAATATATCCATTCAGGAAGTCCAACAAACCCCAAACAGGATAGACACAAAAGAAAATTACCAAAACATATCATCATCAAACTCACCAAAACCAAAGACAAAGAATGAATCCAAAGAACAGACAAACGAGCAATGCTGTAAGGTCTAGCTTTCAACAATGGATTATCTAATATAACAACAAAAGCACAAACAACAAAAGACAAAATAACTCTGACCTCATAAAAATTAGAAATTTTTGTTCATCAAAAGACTTTACCAAAAAAGTACAAACATCTTTGGAAACCATATATCCAACAAGAATCTAATAACTATAGATAGATAGATAGATAGAACTTCAGCAACTTAACAACCTAAAGATAAAGTGGGTAAAGGACTTGACATTACATCAAAGAGGACATTCAGATGGCCACCAAACACATGAAAAGATGCTCAACATCATTAGCCATCAGAGAAATGCAAATCCAAACCACAATGGATACCATTTCACCTCTACTAGGAGGGCTAAGAAAAATACACACACAATAAACAGAAAATAACAAATGTTGGCAAGGATTTGGGGACATTGGAACCCTTACCTATTGTGTATTTCATACATATTGTGGAAAATGATGTGGTGGTTCCTCTAAAAACTAAAAATAGAACTGCCATATGATCCAGCAACTCCACTGCTAGGTACATACACCAAAGATTTGAAAGTGGAGATTTAAACAGAGACTTGTATACCAATGTTCAATGAAGCACTATTCATAATGGCCAAAAGGTGAAAAATTAAATGACCATTAATAAATGAATGGATAAACAAAATGTGATACATATACAATGGAACACTACTCAGCCAGTAGGAAAAATGAAGTCTTGATGCATGCTACAGTATGGATGGAGCTTGAAGACAATGCTGAGTGAAATGGGCCAATTTTAAGTTGACAAATATTATATGATCTAATTTGTATAAAAAGACAAGAAAAGGCAAATGAATTTTATCTTTGGGCAAATGCTGTTCTTTTGATATCAAATGGTTGATTGTTGTAAGGAATATGCACCTTCCTAGAGTTATTGTTCATCTTGTAGACCTGTCCATTGACTGAAATTTGAGCTATAGGAGTAAATTCAGTTCCAGATCTGAAGGGTGACCAAGGGTCATAGTCTTGGGGGTTCCACCAGTCTCTGTCTGACCAATAAATCTGGTCTTTCTATGATTTTGAGTTTCATTCCATATTTTTTCTCCCACTCTATTCTTCTAATGTGATCCTTTTCATAGCAGTCAGTAGTTCTGGTCTCAGGGTTGTGGAGGCTGAGATTTGCCTGGTCCATTAGTCCTTTGGACTAATTGTTTCCATGTGCTTTTGCTTTTCTTCACTCTTCTTTGCCCCACATGGGAAGACTTGGTGTATGTTTTGATATGTATATTCTCAACTCATAGACACCCCCATTGGGTCTCCAAGGTTGTAAATCTTTACAGAAGTAGATTACCCTGTCTTCCTTCCATGGAGTGGCTGGTAGGTGTGAATCTGCTGGTTAGCAGTCAAATGTCTTAGGCATTGCACTGTTAGTTATAGTCTCAACTGCAGCTACAAAATAAAATTTAGAGGAAAAAAAAGATTAGGAATGATTTCTAATTAATAATCTCTGAAAGAAAACTATGTAGCCCAGATTACTTGCTGTTCATGAAACATATATAGGGCACCACACAAAACTAAACTCAGTGCTGTCGAGTCAGATCTGAATCATAGTGACCCTCCTTGGGTTTCCGAAGTGGTATCTGATTTTTTTGTTTTCTATTTAGTGTTTTGTTTTGCTAAAAAGCCAAAGCTACAGAAATAGAACAATTGTTGTTAGGTACTGTTGAGTTGATTTCAACTCATAGCAACCTTTTGTATGACTGAATGAAACTGCCCAGGCCCGAGCTATCCTCAAAACTGTTGTTATGTTTGAATCCATTGTTACAGCATTATGTCAATCCATCTTGTTGAGGATCTTTCTCTTTTTTTTTGCTGACTCTCTGGTTTATCAAGCACCATGTCCCTGTCGAGGGACTGGACCCTCTTGAAAACATGTCCAAAGTATGTGAGACAAAATCTTGCCATCTTCACTTCAAAGGAACATTCTGGTCATACTTCTTCTAAGACAGATTTGTTCATTATTCTACTGCTGCTGTTGTTGTTATGTGCCATCGAGTCAGACCCAACTCATAGCACCCCTCCTTGGGTTTCTGAGGCAATATTACTATGGAAGTAGATTGGCCAACCTTCCTTCCAAGGAGTGGTGGGTGGGTTTGAACTGCCAGTCTTCTGGTTAGCAGTCAAGTGCCTTAGGCACTACACTACCAGAGCTCCCCATTGTTATTATATCCCCTAGTTCATGGTATATTTAATATTCTTCAACAACACTGTAATTCAAAGGCATAAATTCTTCTCAGGTCTTCCTTGTTCATTATCCAGATTTCACATGTACATGAGGTGATTGAAAATACCACAGATTGGGTTAGGCACACTTTAATTATAAAAGTGGCATCATTGTTTCTTTTCTTTTCCTTTTTTAAAACCCTTTGAAGAAGTTTTTCAGCAGATTTGCCCAGCGAAATATGCTGTTTTATTTCTGGACTGCTGCTTCCATGGACATTGATTGTGGATCTCAGTAAAATGCAATCCTTGACAACTTCAATCTTTTCTCCGTTTATCATGGTATTTCTTATTGGTCCAGTTGTGACTATTTTTGTTTCTTTATGTTGAGGTATAATCCATATTGAAGGCTTTAGTCTTTGATCTTTACCAGTAAGTGCTTAAGTCATTTTCACTTTGACAAGCAAAGTTTTGTCATCTGCATATTGCAAGTTGTTCATGAGTCTTCCTCACTCCTGGTACCACATTCTTCTTCATATATGAACCAGTGTCTTTGGTTAATATGCTCAGCATACAGATTGAACAAGTATGGTAAAAGGAAACAACATTGACATAAACTTTCCTGATGTAAAATCATGCAGTATCCACTTATTCTGTTCCAATGACCATCTCTTGGTCTATATAAACGTTCTGTATGACCAAAACTAAGTGTTTTGAAATCTCCATTCTTTTCAACGTTACCCATAATTTGTTATGGTGCATACAGTCAAATGTCTTTGCCTGGTCAACAAAACACAGGCAAACAGCTTTCTGTACTCTTTGCTTCAGCCAAAATCCATCTGACATCAGCAATGATATGCCTTGTTCCATGATGTCTTCTGAATCTGGCCTGAATTTCTTGCAGTTCTCTGTTGATGTACCACTGCAACTGCTTTTTAAATTATCTTCAGTGAACATTTACTTGTGTGTGATATTAATGATACTGTTCAAAAATTCTGTATTCCATAGAATCACCTTTATTTCAAATGGTCACAAATATGGATTTCTTCCAGTTGATTGGCCATAGAAGAGTAAGAACTTTTTGCATTGCATATTTTTGTTGAAAAACCTCAATTGGTATTCTGTCAATTCCTGGAGTCTTGTTTTTCACCAGTACCTTCAGTGCAGCTTGGATTTCTTCCTTCAATATTATATGCTCCCTCCTGAAAAGACTGAATATCAATCAGTTCTATTTAGTACAATAACTCTGTATATTCCTTCTGTCGTCTTTTGATGCTTCTACATCGTTGAATGTTTTGTCCATTGTTGTTGTTTTTAGGTGCAGTCAAGTAGTCTTCAACTCATAGCGACCCTATGCACTGCAGAGGGAAACACCTCCTGGTCCTGTGCCAGCTACGCGATCCCTGCCACACTTGAGCCCATCTCCGCAGTCACTGCGTCAACCCATCTCATTGTGGGCCTTTCTTCTCTCTCATTGACCCTCCACCTTACCGAGCATGACATTCTTTTCCAGGGAGTGGTCCCTTCAGATAACATGACCAAAGTAGGTGAGACAAAGTCTGGGCATTCTTGCTTCCAAGGCAAATTCTGGCTCAATTCCTCCAGGACAGATTTGTTAGTTCTTTTAGTGGTCCATGGCACTTTCAGCATTCTGTGCCAGCACCACAATTCAAAAGCATCAATTCTTCTTTGGTCTTCCTTATTCATTGTCCACCTCTCACATGCATATGAGACAATTGAAAATATTATGGCTTGTGTCAGGTGCACGCTGGTCCTCAAGGAGACATCTTTGCTCCTCAGCACTTGAAAGAGGTCTTTTGCAGCCCACTTACCCAGTGCTATATGTTCTGGTAGCGTAGTGCCTAAGGCACTTGACAGCTAACCAGAAGCCTGGCGATTCAAACCCACCAGCCACTCCTGGGAAAGGAAGGTTGGGCAATCTACTTCCATAGTGATACCCCTTCAGAAACCCAAGGAAGGGTCGCTGTGAGTCGGGTCTGACTCGACAGCACAAAACAACAACAACATACTTCGCCCGATGTCCTGACTGCTGCTTCCATTGGCATCAATTGTAGAATCAAGCAATGTGAAGTCTTTGACAACTTCAATCTTTTCTCCATTTATCGTGAGGCTGCTTATAGGTCCAGTTGTAAGGATTTTTGTTTCCTTTATATTGAGATGTAATCCATACTGCAGACTGTATTCTTCAATCTTCATCAGTAAGTGCTTCAGGACACCCTCACCTTCAGCAAGCAGAGTTGTGTCATCAATGTATCGCAGGTTGTTAATGATTCTTCCTCCAATCTTGATGCCATGTTCTTCTTCATATAGTCCACCTTCATGGATTATTTGCTCAGCATATAGATTGAATAAGTATGGTGAAAGGATACAACCCTGATGCACTCCCTTCTTGATTTTAAACCAGGCAGTGTCCCCTTGTTCTGTTTGAGCCACAGCCTCCTACTCTATGTACAGGTTCCTCATGAGTACAATTAAGTGTTCTGGAATTCCCATTCTTCTCAATGTTATCCACAGTTTGTTATGATCCACACAATCAGATGCTTTTGCATAGTCAATAAAACACAAGTAAACATCTTTCTGGTATTCTTTGCTTTGAGCCAAGATCCATCTGACATCAGCAGTGATATCCCTTGTTCCACGTCCTCTTCTGAATCCAGCTTGCACTTCTGGAAGTTCTCTGTCAATATACTGCTGCAACCATTTTTGAATTATCTTCAGTAAGATTTTACTTGCATGTGTTATTAATGATATTGTTTGATAATTTCCACATTCTGTGGGATCACCTTTCTTTGGAATGGGTACAAATATGGATCTCTTCCAGTCAGTTGGCCAGGTAGCTGTCTTCCAAATCTCTTGGCATAACCGAGTGAGTGCCTCCAGTGGGGCATCCATTTGTTGAAACATCTCAATGGGTATTCTGTCAATTCCTGGACCCTTGTTCTTTGGCAATTTCTTCAGCACAGCTTCAACTTCTTCTTTCAATATCATTGGTTCTTGATCATATGCCACCTCCTGAAATGGATGAAGATTGACCAGTTCGTTTTGGTATGGTGACTCTGTGTATTTCTTCCATCTTCTTTTGATACTTTCTGCATCATTCAATATTTTGCCCACAGAATCTTTCAATATTGCAATTCGAGGCTTAAAGTTTTTCCTCATTTCTTTCAGCTTGAGAAATACTGAGTGTGTTCTTCCCTTTTGGTTTTCTAACTCTAAGTCTTTGAACATTTCATTATAGTACTTGGCTTTGTCTGCTTGAGGTGGGCTTTGAATTCTGTTTAGGTCTATTATCTTGTCATTTCTTCCATTTGCTTTGGCTACTCTCTGCTCAAGGGCAAGCTTCAGAGTCTTTTCTGTCATGTATTTTCATATTTTCTTTTTTTTCTAATCTTTTTAATGACCTCTTTCTTCATAGATGATGTTCTTGATGTCATCCCACAATTTTCTGGTTTTCAGTCGTTGTTCAATATATCAAATCTATTCTTTACATGGTCTCTAAACTCAGAAGGGATATAATCAAGATCATATTTTGGCTCTCATGGACTTGTTTTAATTGTCTTCAACTTCAAGTTGAACTTGCATATGAGCAATTGATGGTCTGTTCCACAATCAGCTCCTGGCCTGGTTTTGGCTGAAGATATTGAGCTTTTTCATTGCCTCTTGCTACAGATGTATTCAATCTGATTCCTGTGCATTCCATCTGATAAAGTCCACATGTATAACTGACATTTATGTTGTTGAAAAATGGTATTTGCAATGAATAAGTCATTGGTCTTGCAAAATTCTATCATGCAATCTCTAGCATTATTTCTGTTACCAAGGCTAAATTTTCCAACTACCTTTTCTTTTCTTCTTTGTTTCTCACTTTTGCGTTCCAGTCACCAGTGATAATTAAAACATCTTGATTGCATGTTCAGTCAATTTCAGACTGCAGAAGTTGATAAAAATCTACAATTTCTTCATCTTTGCCTTTGGTGGTTGGTGCATAAATTTGAATAATAGTTATATTAACTGGTCTTCCTTGTAGGTGCATGGATATTATCCTATCACTGACAGCATTGTACTTCAGGAAAGATCTTGAAACATCCTTTGTGATGATGAATGTCACACAATTCCTCTTCAATATGTCATTCCCAGCATAGTATATCATATGTTTGTCTGATTCAAAATGGCCAAAACTGGTCCATTTCAGCTCACTAATGCCTAGGATATCAATCTTTATGCATTCCATTTCATTTTTGACATCTTCCAGTTTTCCTAGATTCATAGTTCATACATTCCATGTTCCAATTATTAATGGATGTTTGCAGCTGTTTCTGCTCAATTTGAGTTGTGCCATGTCAGCAAATGAAGGTCTTGAAAGCTGTACTTCATCCGTATCACTAAGGCTGGCTCTATTCTGATGAGGTAGCTTTTTCTCAGTTGTATTTTGAGAGCCTTCAGACCTAAGTGGCTTGTCCTCCTGCACTGTATTAGTGTTTCTGGGCTATTATTCATATAGTTGCCTAGTAATGTAACAGACAATGTTTCTCTGCTCTTCATAAGATTTTCTCTGTCCAATTCTTTGAGAAATGGGTGGCCTCCCCCTTCTTCCTAGTCTGTCTCAGTCTGTAAGGTGTGCTGAAACCTGTGCACCATGTATAACCCTGCTGGCATTTGAAACACCAGTGGCACAGCCTCAAGCCTCACAGCAACACACCACCAAAGCACGACAAACTGACAGACAAGTTTGTCTTCCTCAGCTGTTCAAAACCTCTCCACTCCTCCCTTACCTGGATCCTGCCATTTACTATCTCTGTCCTGGATGCCCTGGCTTTCCTTTCCTTTCCCCTCTGCTTCTCCTGCCGCTTGGGGGTTGGGACCTGGGTCCCTCCCCTTACCTGGATCCCTTTGCTGCTTGCTTGTTCTGTGCTGGACACCCTGACTTTCCTTTCCTTTGCCCATTGTTGTTATTGTTGTTGTTATGTGCCGTCAAGTCAGACCCAACTCATAGCAACCCCTCCTTGGGTTTCCAAGGCAGTATCACTACAGAAGTAGATTGCTCATAGATCCTTCAATATTTACAAGTTGAGGCTTGATTTATTTTTCCCCCCATTCTTTCAGCTTGAGAATACAGAGCAGGTTCTTTCCTTTTAATTTTCCAATTCCAGGTCTTTGCACATTTTATTGTAATACTTTACTTGTTTTCTCAAGCTGTCCTTTGAAATCTTCTGCTTATGTTTTTAACTTCAGCATTTCTTCCCTTCATTTTAGCTATTCTACATTCAAGAGCAAATTTCAGATTCTCTTCTGACATCCATTTCTGTCTTTCCTTTATTTCCTGTCTTTTCAATGACCTTTTGCTTTCTTTAAGTTTGATGTCCCTGATGTGATCTCACACACAACTTGTCTGATCTTTGGTCATTGGTGTTCAATGTGTTGAATCTATTCTTAAGATGGTCTCTAAATTCAGGTGGGATATACTCAAAGTTGTATTTTGGCTCTTGTGGGCTTATTTTAATTTTCTTCAGCTTTAACTTGAACTTGCATATGAGCAATTAATGGTCTGTTCTGCATTTGTCTCCTGGCCTGTTTTGGTTGATGATGTTGAGGTTCTCATAATCCACAGATGTAGTCAATTTTATACCTGTGTATTCCATTTGGCAATGTCCATTTTACAGTTGACATTTGTCTTGTTGAAAAAATACATTTCTAATGAATAGATTGTTGGTGTTGCAAAATTCTAACACATGTTCTCTGACGTTCCTATCACCAAGGCTATATTTTCCAATTACTGATCCTTCTGGTTTCCAACTTTTGAATTCCAGTCACCATTAATTATCAATGTATATTGGTTGCATATTTGATTGATTTCAGACTGCAGAAGCTGAAAAGAAGTTTCAATGTCTAAGCCCATTAAAAAGAACATGTTTTAATTTAGTTACATGTGCTGTATCTTTTGACAAGCACCCACCTAAGGATTTTATTAAATGGAGTTCCTCTCTCCTACTAAATTAAACAAAACAATTAACAACAGACACCTTTGCATGCACCAAGTGTTCTTTCACCCACTTCAACCATCATTTCCATAGTCATACCTTTGATCTCATGTACAGCATAACTGGACTCTGAAAATCTTGACTTGCAGCATCTAGTCCACTCTAGGTGCCACATTCCAGGAATTCTTTGACTTTCATGAGACCATTAGTCTAGTGGCCTTAACACTTTCTTATTATCAATTAACCTCCACCCCCACTGTGTCCTCTTTTTCTTGTTTATTTAAGTTAGATTCCAAGATCTATCTCTATAATATTACATTCTTTACCCCTCTATCCCTCCAGGGTTGACAGAGTTACAATCCTGGTGAAACCAAACATCTCTACTTCCTTCATGCCTTTCTCCCAAGCAGCTGGAGAAATATTTTAATTTTGCTAACTCTTCTCACTTCAAATTCACTACAAATCTGAAAAGATCATTGGACTCAGCTGACAATTATACTATACTTCGCTCATATACTTGCTTTTCTACTTTCCAAAATGATTATTTCAAGACTACTGTTCAAGAATTTCTTCAGACCCCTCTTCTCACCCTAGCATATAGCATTGCCTCATATTTCATTGAGAAAATAAAAGCTTTGTAGGAAATATCAACTACTAACCATCATAATAAGGAGCTCTGGTGGCATAGTGCCTAAGACATATGACTGCTAACCAGAAGGTTGGTGGTTCAAACCCACCAGCCACTCCATGGAAGGAAGACCAGGCAATCTACTTCTGTAAAGATTTACCACTTCAGAAACCGAAAGGGGGTCACTATGATTCAAAATTGACTTGATGGCAGTGAATTTGGTTTTGGTTTAGTTAACCATTATAATCAGAACTTATTGGTGCCTGCCTTGTCTCTAACTAACTAACTAACTAAATAAATAAATAAATAATCCCAAACTCACTGCTGTGGAGTTGGATCCGACTCATAGCGACCCCTCCATGGGTTTCCAAGGTAGTATCACTACAGAAGTAGATTGCCCAACCTTCTTTCTGAGGAGTGGTTGGTGGGTTTGAACCGCCAGCCTTCTGGTTAGCAGTCAAAATGCCTTAAGCACTATGCTACCAGAGCTCCCAAATAAAATGCCCATTCTCCTATAAAAGGCACATTCCTCTTCATCTATTCTGTAATCCTTCCTTCTTGCCTACCAGAAGACACAACCCCTTTCTCAAGTATTATTATTTTTGTCCTAACTACAGTGTGTTTTTCTATAGAATGTAAATATACTTTAATATCTTTCATATTAGAGAAAGTCCTCCCTCCAACCTGTATCTTTCTATAACTTTGTATATATAAAATGGAATATAGACTCATTTTCTTATGATGCAATTAACTATGAGTATGGAATATTTAGTTTTTCCTCTGGTTTAAGTTTATAAAATAGCCTAGTTTTTTAAAATAATTTATTTTGAAACAATTTCAAATTTTCTAAATATACATAAGGATAGGAAGCACTACTGGATCCCTTCACCCACATACCACAGTTGTTAACATTTTACCACATTTGCTTGCTCACTCTCTTTCTGGCTCCCTGTCCTCTTTTTCACTTATTGTTTTTCTTTTTTCTAAACAAATTTGAGAGAAAGTTTCAGACAAAATGCCCATTACACCTGAGCTCCCCAGAGTGGCAAACTTGTTAGTTGCCATCATATTGGTTCCCATTCATAACAACCTTATGTATAACAACAAAATGTTGCTGGGTCCTGCATCATCCTCATAATCATTGATATATTTGAGGCCATTGTTGGAGCTGTTGTGTCAATTCATCTCTTGGAGGGTTTTCTTCTTTTTCGCTGACTCTCTACTTTATCAAACATGATGTCTTTTTCTAGCAATTGATGTGTCCAAAGTAAGCAAGACTAAATCTTACTATTCTCACTTCTAAGGAGTGCTTTCTCCAAGATTGATTTGTTAATTCTTCTGGCAGTCCATCATGTGCTCAATAATCTTCATTAAATTGAAAGTGTCAATTCTGCAGTGTTCCTTTTTCCTTGTCTAGCTTTCACAGGCATATTCAGGAACTGAAAATACCATGGCTTGAATTAGACACACCTTAGTCATTAAAGTGACATATTTACTTTGAAGGTTTTAAAGAGGTCTTTTGTAGCAAATTTGCCCAATGGAATATGTCATTCACTGATATATATTGCCAACAGTTTTCCAATGTGGTGGTACCAATTATAATACTATCAGCAATATATAAAAATTCCAATCGCCCTATATCTTTACTACCATTTTGTATCATCATTCTTTTCAACCATTTCACCCATTTGGGCAGTCATAAGACTATTATGTTTTCAAAAGTGAAGTTACTCAAAAGTCTATGTCAATTAAAATGAAATTCACAAAAGCAATGTCTTAAAATTAAAGGAATACATCAATATTATCCTTAATCATATCATCAGTTATCTAAAATATCTCCTATTTCAGAAATCAAAATTTCAATTGGAACTTTAAAGAATTTGACTGAGTTTTACATAGAACTTATTCTTTTACAGGGTTTAGTTAGAAACTGATGTTCTGCTAACATGAATTCATATAAAATGTTCCATGAGATATATGGTCAGAAGTGTTTCTCATATGGTAAGGGTGATTCTTTCCAAAGAACTTATCATTCAGAGGAGTGTGAAGAAGCACTTCCCTTTCCTTTTTTTTTTTTTTTAATCACACTGAATCCTATTGTACTACAGACCAAAAGGTGACTAGTATTTAAAAGTGAACATGAGAAGGTTACATTGCTCTTCAGGCCAAAGAGTAGATCTCAGGGGAGGAAATATAAATGAAATGTGGTGAGAAAATACTAAAGGCTTCAGAAGAAGGAAAGTTGGATAGAAATTGAGAGACAAGAAGTTTTATGACTGTCTTGCAGAAAAACCATGTAGAAAAGTCTTGAGAGTAAACTCAAGAAATCTCATAAGGACCATGAGCACAAGGAAAAGAGACTATTTCTGTGTGATCCAATTAAACTTGTTACTATTTCAGTGAAAATTCTGAAATGAGACACTAGAAAAGCATTTCTATTTGAGACATCAAGTGTTGGCAGTGGAGACCAAATTGATCTCAAGAGGGATAGCTACAGAAAATCAGTCAGAAAAAGGATCTTTTTCCTCAGAGATAAGGTGTTCTGAGAGAGAACTCTCTTTGAGTAGGGGTAGAACTGGGAGTAAATCTAGGAAGATATATATGAGTGAGTTACACCATTTTAAATCAAGACAATTAATTGGCTCATACACATTAATCATCTATCATTTGCCAAGTATTTTTCTAGGTAGCAGGTAATAGTAAGATGATTAATTTGTGTGCTTGATGCTACTTGTGTGTATACTGCTTTCCATGGCAGAACCTGCATTCCTTCTAGATTCAGACATGCATAGGCATATTTGCAATACTAGAGAGGAGAGTCTGTCATAGATTTGCATGAGTGATCAAGTAGCTGAGGTTAGCATTGATTGCTTCTCAAGTATACTGCCTCATGTGTTTATTCAAATAAATAAAACATGCATAAAGTGTCCTGGATGTGAGTGAGCACTAGCATTGTTAGTTGCTGTTGTCCTGTAGACTTCATGTCTGACAGGTTCTGTTGACTCAATGAAACACCCTTTCCTGCACCATCTTCACAATAATCTGCACATTTGAGTCCATTGGTATGGCCATTTTGCAGTGCTTTCTAGCTTATGGGCTCTTCTTCTAGAACTGGATCAGACATATTCAGTTGTGATCCATAACGTTTTCATTGGCTAATTTTGGAAAGTAGATCTTTAGGCATTTTATGTTAGTCTATCTTTGTCTGGAAGCTCTGCCGAAATCTGTCCACCGTGAGTGTGACCTTGCTGGTATTTGCTTGCAGCCTCATAACAACATGCAAGCCATCACAATATGACAAACTGATAGACTTGTTGTTGTTGTTGTTAAGTGCCATCGAGTCGTTTTCAACTCATAGCGACCCCATGCACAGCAGAACGAAACACTGCCCAATCCCGCGCCAGCCCCACAATCCTTGCTATACTTGAGCCCATCATCGCAGCCACCGTATCAATCCATCTCCTTGAAGGCCTCCCCCTCTTTC
>NW_006921589.1:36744568-36762134 GCF_000298275.1 Orycteropus afer afer | reverse complement strand
CGTCGAGTCAAACCCGACTCATAGCGACCCCTCCTTGGGTTTCCGAGGCAGTATCACTACGGAAGTAGGATTGCCCAACCTTCCTTCCAAGGAGTGACTGGTGGGTTTGAACCGCCAGCCGTCTGGTTAGCAGGCAAGTGTCTTAGCCACTATGCTACCAGAGCTCCCTATATTATTAGTAGTGATGAAAAACCAGGGGATTTTCTTAACATTGGTGAAATATCAATTATTTTATTAACATAGTTTTAGAAATTGTTAGGTTAGGCTCCCCAGCTATCCAATTAGTGAAATTTAGTTACCTATTTAAAATAATTCATTTAACTAATCTCACTGAGCCCTTTCTCTGTACTAGTCACAGTGCTGGGGTCAGAACTAGAGATATATAAGGAAGGCCATTTCTGGAGGTGCTAAGTCTAGTTGTGGCAGCAGCTACATGGGAAGTTGATTACTCTTATCATATGGTAAGCCATTTCAAATGATTAAAGCAGCAGTGGAACTGCAGAGGAGAGAGGGATCAGTTGCCCAGGTGATTAGAAAAGGATTTCCAGTGGAGGGAGTATTTTGGTCTTAAAGTACAAGTAATTTGGACAAG
This sequence comes from Orycteropus afer afer, assembly GCF_000298275.1. Lineage (NCBI taxonomy): Eukaryota > Metazoa > Chordata > Mammalia > Tubulidentata > Orycteropodidae > Orycteropus > Orycteropus afer. The sequence goes on along the minus strand of NW_006921589.1, from coordinate 36,761,542 downwards.
TTAGCAGAGCCACTGAGTTGGAAAGAGTAGGCGTATCTAAAGAGCCCTGTCCTAGGGTTAGGGGTTAAGGCTGGTCTGAAAACAATTGTCAAAGGCAGTGTGACTGGGGCTGTGCATATATATACATAGCTAGAACACAATGCTTGACTATTTTTAGTGTCCTTGCTAAATGACTGAAGTCCGTACTCAGAGGTCTGAAAAAATGAACACATTTTTGAAGTGCACTAGGTTAGCCGACCATTTGGGGTTACCAAAAGTTTGATGTGAGTTTTAGAAAATGGTTATAGTTAGCTTCTCCTTCCCACATTTCTAGTGTCCTCTCTTAATTTTCACCTTCTAGGTCGGTAACAAATTTTGGAGAAGAGCACACATTACATTACTGACACATTCCTAGACTCAGTGAAGCAGAATTACATCCACATTTCAACTCAAAAGTAGGAGGTAACTTTTAAATCTGCTGTTTGCTTAAATTAAAGTTAATAGGTGTGTATCAGTAACCACTGATGTATATATGTTGTTGTTGTTGTTGTTATGTGCTGTCGAGTCGGCCCCGACTCATAGCCACCCCTCCTTGGGTTTCCGAGGCAGTATCACTACAGAAGTAGGATTGCCCAAACTTCCTTCTGAGGAGTGGCTGGTGCATTGAACCGCCAGCCTTCTGGTTAGCAGTCAAGTGCCTTAGGCACTATGCTATCAGAGCTCCTGATGTATATATACATATATATACAATGCAGAGATGTAGTCGATGTAGTCCCATTTGTAGTTTGAAATTAAAAAAAATAATAATAAAAATTAAAAAATAAAAAGTCAAGACCAAGTGTTTAAGATAAGAGCAATAATGAGAACATAAGGACAACTATTAATTTTGACAAATGTACCACATTTGTTAACTTTAGAGGACACTGGGTGAAAGGTATATGATAATTCTATATAATCTTTGAAATGTAAATTAAAACTTATTCTAAAATAAAAATATTGTTAAAAAATAATGCTACATAACCAAAAGTCTGACAGTACCCTACCATACATATCTATATTCAACTACATCCATATGTGTGTGTGTGTGGGAAATCTCTGTGTTATAGAAAAATAAAACCCTCATCAGACCAAACCAAGTCCTAACAGCTTTATTCAAATAAGTGCATTTGAATATTTTCTAGATTTATAAATTCATTCAAATATTAACTAGATTTTTCAGGACTCTAGAAAAAGTGTTATTTTCATAAAGATAATCTTTTAGACCAAGAATAATGGATAACTTGGGATCTCATCAGTGGGTGAGTTTCAGTGAAATTACATGAGCATCAAGTCCTTAAATTACACAGGTTCTAGAGCCCCCACTGGATTGATTATAGTCTTCAGGAACCCTTTTCAGGGTTCTTGCTCTTCACTATCTCTTGGGGTATCCCTATGAGAAGAGGTATCTCACATGTGCTCTCACTGTAGTTCATGCTACTACCTCTGCCTCTGGACTAGGCCCCTGCCATGCATCACAGATTACAAAAAAAAAAAAAAAAAAAAAAAAAAAAAACCAAGAGGGTGGATTGTCTATAGGCAATTTCTGAGTTCAACCAACTCAACTAATTGGAAGAAATCCATATTCAAGCTCATTTCAAAGATAGATGAAAAAAAAAAAAAAAAAAAAACACTGCTGTGAGTAAATTCCAACTCATAAGGGACCCTATAGGACAGAGTAGAACTGCCTCATAGGGTTTCCAAGATTATTATGTGTTTACAGAAACATAACCATCTGTGTCCTATGGAAGGGCTGGTGGGTTCAAACTGTTTCCTTCTCAGCAGCTGAGCACTTAACCACTGAGCCACCAGGACTTCTTCATCACAGATTGCCTCCCTGCTAATTTCCTGTGCTGTGGGGCTATCCCAAGCATGCAAGAAACCCATCCCTTAATTCCCTTTAATCAACTTTAGACCAGGTCACAACTTCTTCTTAAATTGTCAGTGATAGCTTCAAGAATTTTAGGGCACTAATATTAGGCTGTATTGTTAGGAGCTCTGGTGGTGTAGTGGATAAGGCATTTGGCTGCTAACCAGAAGGTCTACTAACAACAAAATTGATAAGGAGCTCCACAGAAGGAAGACGGGGTGATCTACAAAGAGTTACAGCCTCGGAAACCCAATGGGACTCAGTATGAGGTGAAATCGACTCAATGGCAGTGAGTTGTTTTTTTTTCCCCTTTGGTTTTTGTTAGGCAAATGTGTTAAATAACATTTAACATTATAATCATATTGACCCTTTTACCTTATGTAAATGTCTTTTTGTGTTTCTAGTAACAATTTTTGTGTTGCAAGTCTATTTTGTCTGATATTAGTATGACTGTCTGGGACATTTAAAGTTTTCCATATTTCGTATGAGACAACCTAGACTTTGAGAAATATACTGATTTAGGGACATTATGATCTGAGGTGATTAACTTATTGAGGCCAGAGTATGAGGTCACACCCTGCAAGCAGAGTGGGGGGCTTTCCTTAAGGGACATGTTATTCTCACTGTCAATCGCCTGAGAAGAGGCAGTTCCAGAAATGAGAAGGAAACCCTTAAGCTTAGCTGAGGGCAGAAACTTCTTGCCTGTATCTTGCCTCATGACTATTTGTAGTGGGTTTATAAGGAAGAGACAAATTCTTTCGCTTGTATAGCAAAGAGGAGCAGATAGTATGTTCTTGCTTGAATTTCATTAGGTTCTTTTCTGTCCTTTTTCCAATTTGTCTTGAAAACTCTGTGCATACTTCCCTAGGTTTCTTGGTCTCATTTGTGTCTACTAGTCTCTGCTCAAATAAGAATACAATTCCTTCACACAAACTAGAGATGATTTCTGGGCAGAGTGTACACTAAATTCTAGTAAGAAAAAGAACATTTTTTTCTGCCTGGCTTCCCAGAAAATAAGCAACAGTGTCTGCAGAAGCTCTATCCAGTTCAGTGGTGTCACGAGGGTTGGTACCACCCGTTGTGGTAATTCATGGTATCAACCCCCACCCACCCAATGGACCATACCAGAATCCTTACTAATGTTTATTATCAGTTTTAATCATAGAATAATATGTGATAGGTATAATGGTAAATTGCTTAAATGTAATATTTCTTATATTATATGAATACTACTAACACCCACCTCTGGTAGTGTAATGCCTAGGGCACTTGACTGCTAACCAGAAGGCTGGTGGTTCAAACCTACCAGCCACTCCTGAGAAGGAAGATGGGGCAATGTACTTCCATAGTGATACTGCCTCGGAAACCCAAAGAGGGGTCGCTATGAATCAGGTCCAACTCAACAGCACATAACAACAACAACAACAACAACAACCAGCCACTCCTGGGAAGTAAGGTTGGGCAATCTACTTCTGTAGTGATACTGCCTCGGAAACCCAAGGAGGGGTTGCTATGATTTGAATCTGACTAGATGGCAAATGGGAGCTCTGGTAGCATAGTGCCTAAGGCACTTGACTGCTAGCCAGAAGGCTGGTGGTTCAAACCCACGAGCCACTCCTTGGAAGAAAGATGGGGAGATCTACTTCCGTAGTGATACTGCCTCAGAAACCCAAGGAGGGGTCGCTATGAGTCGGGTCCGACTCGACAGCACATAACAACAACAGTAGATGGCAAATAACAACAACAACAACTAACAACAAATTGATAAGGAGCTCTGGTAGTATAGTAGTTAAGGCATTTGGCTGCTAACCAAAATGGTGGTTCGAACCCATCAGCTGCTCCACAGAAAAAAGATTTACAGCCTTGGAAACCTAATTTTGGGTTGCTATCAGTTGGAATCAACTTTTTTTTTTTTAAGAGGTATGTTAATACCTGTAAGATGGACTTACGAAAAATGTTTTTGTTGTTATAACTACCAACAGGATATTTTAATAAAAAATAATAAATTTCTGCTGAAACATTGCATAAAATGTTATAGACAGGTACATTGGTGTCACCTCCTGATAGTGTCACCCAGTGTGATCTGCACCCTCTGTCCCCCCACTGATGCCACTGATTCGGTTACATCAGCACACTGAATTCTAGCTTCTCATTTATATACCAGCATAAGAGTTTATGGGGCTTCAGAGTTTTCTCCAAAGAAAATGTATTGATATTTGGTTTATATTTTTTTTTTAGCTAAGGATACCATTCAGAAATAATTAAGAACAGGGAAATGACAATTCTCAGAAGAAAAATCAAGTTATGTGATCTTGCAAGATATAATATTTTTGCAAGTTTTAAATGTTAGTTTTCATTTCTTTACATATACTACCCATAAGAGTTTGAAAATTCTTCAGGATATGCTTTTAAAAGGGTCATTTTGTTACAAATGCACTATTTCAAAAAGTTAATCTAAACACACAGAAAAACAAGAAGAAGGGTGATCTTTGGGTGAAAATAAAATAGAGTTTGTCTTCTCCAAAATTACAAAGAAAATTGTGAAACAGTGATTTAATATTTATTATCAATTTTAATCATAGAATAATATGTGATAAGTATAATGGTAAATTGCTTAAATGTAATATTTCTTATATTACATGAATACTACTAACACCCACCTCTGGTACATCCATCTCTCTCATTTGTTTGGAGGAAATTCAATCTCCACAATCGTAAATTCCATGTTGAGTGTTTGATATTATAAGGCATTACAGACCTGACAGATGGAGACAGGAGTATGAACTACTGCAACACAAGTTGGAGTCTATGGTATCCAGGCAACAGTCATACAGTATAATATTCCCTTTAAAAAGAGTAGAGAGAGCACCAAATTGAACTTCTCAGGGAATGCTGTAACAATGAGTATAATGTCCAGCTGAGGACACTCTCTCTGTGGGCAAATAGGTGATGGCTCCTTTTATAGTAATAAGCACAAATTGGACACAATCGCATCTGCCATCACTTCATCTTCTCTGTGCCCCTGTGACTTCAGCTTTGGGACGTCTTGTACTGAGTAGTTAGAGAAAACCTTCAACAAAGCATTTAGCAAAAACGCAAAAATCCTATTTTAGAATTGAGAGAGACTGGTTACATTTTTGCTTTACTCTGTAACCTACTTCACATAAACGGAATGGAAAGTTTTGTTCCGATTCCATCAAAAGTGATGGAGCACTTTGATTCTAGACTCATCTTCACAATTTCTGCTGTCCAATTTATCATTTCTGTGAACTGCACTATAGTTAGTTACAGCATGCTAATGTCCTCAATCACAGAGAGGAATTAATACCTGATATTTATGCATTTAAAGAACAACTGATTAAAACATATGTGCAAGTCTTATAAACCAAAAACCAAACCTACTGTCATGGAGTCGATTCTGACCAATAGAGACCCTATGGGACAGAGTAGAACTGCCCTAAAGAGTTTCTAAGGCTGTAAATCTTGATGGAAGCAGACTGCTTTATCTTTCTCCTGTGGAGTGGCTGGTGGGTTTGACCCACTGACCACTGGTTAGCAGCCCAATGCTTCAATCACTGTGCTGTCAGAGCTCCTTGCAAGTCTTACAGGTTTTCTATAACACTTCAGTTGTCTGAGTTAAGGAAACTTAATACAGGGAGCTCTGGTAGTATAGTGGCTAAGGCACTTGACTGCTAACCAGAAGGCTGGTGGTTCAAACCCACAAGCCACTCCTCGGAAGGAAGGTTGGACAATCTACTTCCGTAGTGATACCACCTTGGAAACCCAAAGAGGGGTCGCTATGAGTCGGGTCTGACTCAACGGCACATAACAACAACAATACATAGACCATAGTCTTTGTGACTGTAATTGTTATGGTAATATGCTCATGGTAAGCATTTAATAAATATCTGTTGAATGAGTAAGTGAACTGAATGTCAAACCATTGCATATCTACATTGTAATGCAGATAGAATTCACATAAAGAGTTAGCTGTCGTAAAAAACAAAACAACTACAAAAAAAAAAAAAATCCAAAGTAACCCATAAAAACTCTTCTTTTCGTACTGAACTCTGTAAATCAATGATCACCTTTCTTTTTACTACAAAAAGTCTGTGTCGAATGAATCCCATGAAGCTGCCACACCCAAAAGGCAGAGGAACAGTGCCTGCCAGGCCAAGGGGGTGAGGTAACCACTCAGATAGTCTAGGACACTTGGGCCACGCAATGAAGGAGATCTGTAGAGGTGCCAAGCTGACAAAGGGTGGAACTGTGGTAGTTAAGATCATATGTCAGCTTGGCTGGGCCTGGTTTTTGAGTGGCTGGGCAGCTGGATGTAGTTATTCCTCATGATGAAACTGGTAATCAACTCCACGTTAGAGTCTGCTGTGAACAATTGAGTAGGGATGTAGTCTGCTTCCAGTATATAAGACGACACTTTGAGAAAGGTCTTTAGCTTCTTGCCACATCTGGATCCTGTATTTTACTGAGTCATCAGTGGTTGGCCATGTTGTCTGCCAATCTTGGGATTGTTTCTGGGCTTGAACTAGTGGCTTGCCACGTTGCTTGCTAATCTTGGAACTGTGCCATTTTACTTACTGACCTTGGGTTTGTCAGCCTCAGCAGCCAGAAGCTGCCTGAGTAAAAAGGTGCCTCTAGCTCTAGTGGGCTGGAGCAAGAGGCAGAGCTGAAGCCCAGCTGGCACTTTGAACTCACACTTCTAGCCTCCCAAACTGCAGAAGAATGACTCCTGTTTCTTAAAGCTGTACATTTGTGCTATGTCTGTCACAGAAGTACTAGATTACCAAAACATAGGATATTAGAAATTTGAAAACTTCCATATTGAATTTTCTTTCTCAGTTTTTTGAGACTTGCCTGTCTAAAATTTTCTCCACACTGGTTGGGATAATTTAGCTGCATAGATATCTATAGAATTTTTCTTTTTTTCTGGTTGTAGGGCTGTAGATTCTTAAGTAGGCAACTATCTCCACCCCCCATCAAGCTCCTCTCTCCAAGCTATAGATCTAAGCTGTGGAGTTGAGTAGAGGGATGAACAGTAGGGAGCCAGGGTGAGTTGTATTGAATTTTCTTAACACCTCACATTATTTTTCTCTGCATTACAGAGAGGATTAATTATAGTAGATAGTGTCAAGGTCCAAGAAGAAAGGCTTTTGCATGATTTTTCAAGGTCAGCCACACACATGCTCTTCCATAACCTTTCCGTTCCAAGCCACCTTGGCCTTCCAGCTCTTGAACTTTGATGCTCTTTCCTGCCATAAAATCTTTGCTCCTTAGATTCCCTTTTATGAGAATGCTTTTTCTTCCCCTCTTTACTTAGCTTAGTCCTGTTCTTCAGCTCATTTAGGGAAGCCTTTTCTATGCCTAAATGATTGTTGTAGTTAAGGTTGCATGTCACTTTGTCTGGGCCTGGTTGAATGTCTGGGCAGCTGGATGTAGTTACTCCCCATGGTGAGATTGGTAATTAACTCCATGGTGGAATCTACTGGAGCAGCTGAGTAGCTGCTTTAGGGATGTGCTCTGCTTCCAGTCTATAAGAAGCAACTTTGAGGATGGTGTCCAGCTTGATGGCATGTTTCAACTCTGCATATAGCTAAGTCATTGTTCAGCAGCCTGACATGTTGCCCTGCTGATCCTGGCACTTTTAATGGACTTGAATTAATAGCATGTCTTGTGGTTTGGTAATATTAGAACTGTGCCTTTTCAGTTGTTGACCTTGAGTTTGTCAGCCTCAGCAGCCAGCAGCTTTCTGAGTGAAGAAAAACCTCCAGCTTCAGTGGGCCGGGAGCAAGAGGCAAAGCTGAAGCCCAAGGTTGAAGGCCTTTCGCCCAGCCCCTAGAGCCTGACACCTTGAACTTGGGCTTCTAGCCTCCAAAATTGTAAGAGAATAAAATTCCTGTTTGTTAAAGCCACCCTATTTGTGGTATATTCCTGCCAGAGAGGCACTAGGTACCAAAAACAATAATCTTATAGAATCATATTCCTCTTCATAGTTTGTTTCTATTTGGTAGATGAATTAATTAATGTCTGATTTTCCTCTTGACTGTAAGCTCCACAAGGGCAAGGATGGCATGTTTTGACCACATTGGATTTCCAACATAGTATTTGAAATAGAGTCTTTGTAAGGACAGAAGAGGAAGTGATTAATTTTGGCTGAAAGCCTGCAAAAAAGAAAATAAATGTGGAACATGAAACAAATGGTGCATCAGTTGAGTTTGGCAGATAATATTACGTGAAATATGGAACATATTCCAAAAGTGGGAAGCACATGAGTAAAGGAGTAGAAGCAAGCAAGTACTTGATGTACTCAGAACCCAGGGCATGGTGGAGGAGGGGGTGAGTGGAGATGAGCTTAGAAAGGCAGATTGGGACCAGACTGTTTAGAGTTTGGGGATTGTAATGGAGTTTGGACATTTTCTAGGCAGTGAGGAGCCACTTGAAGACTATTAAGCAGTAGAATAACAAAATCCCATCTGTGTTTCAGATATAACTCTAGCATCAGTGTGGAAGGCAGTGAAACTAAAAATAGGATTATAAGTAATATGCTGATTACTTTTCCCCTATTTGCACAATAACCCAATTTTTAGCCTTGACACACATCCTGTTTGCACAGGAAAATGCCTAAGTCTGAATAAGTAATTCCTTTTTCTATCTTAAGAAGAATTTTATTACAAAGCAAAAGAGCTAAGTGACCATCAGCCATGGGTATTGTGTTGTGTGTTGATAAGTGTCCAATAATGAAATCATTTAACAAAAGTAATCAATGAACTAAAGTTAGATATGGTTTACACATGCTCAGAAACAGACCTTTTTAAAACATAAATAATTAGGAAACATTTCTTAATATTGGCTCAGGTCAGTCCTGGTTCAGGAGGTAAGTACTGGAATCACAGGCTATTAGAAATTCCAGTTCACAATGTATACACAGAGACCTGAAGTTCTAGCACAGAATCTAATTTCCTGCGTATTGTTATAGTGTTGATTATACTACTTTTAAACAACTATTTTTTTAGGCAGTATACAATTAATTTTTTTTTCTGGTGCTCTGTTCCTAGAATTTATGCTTTTAAATTAAAACTAAATAAATCTATATTTTCTAATGTCTCACTTTGTTTATGTCTTACTAATCTTGCAAAACCTCTTCAGATACATCTGAAGCAGTTTTATATGCTCTTTCTTCATGTTATATTTGAAAGTATTTTCATGTAGAGCCTGGCAACTTTTGGTGGCTTTGAGTAATGCTTTGAGCATCAGTAATGCTCTGAGTTATTATAATAAAGGAAAAAAAAAATCAGAATACTAAGTGGCATGAGCTATTGTAATAGAGCCCACATAAATTAAAAAATGAGAAAAGGTGAAACAGATTTTAATTTTGTTGTTGTTATGTGCCGTGAGTCGCCTCAACTCATAGCGACCCCTCCTTGGGTTTTCCAAGGCAGTATCACTACGGAAGTAGATTGCCCAACCTTCCTTCCAAGGAGTGGCTGGTGGGTTTGAACTGCCAGCCTTCTGGTTACCAGTCAAGTGCCTTAAGCACTATGCTACCAGAGCTCCTACAGATTTTAATAGTAGTAATCATTTAAAAAGCATTGTCACATGTGATATTCTCTTGATCATGATAACTTAATTTTATGCATACCTTAAATACTTGACTAAAATGATTAAAGGTAGTATAAAGAAATCAGTGTAAGCTATTAGGATACACTACATTTTTAAACCATAGGATCCCAAGTCCTCAATGATCATGTAGTTCAAGTCCCTGTACAAGCAAATGTACAGTTACCTCAGGATTTATAAACTCAAACTCCTATAGAGATCAGACATTGATCCCCTTCTCTTCTTTCTTGAAACCACCTGAACTCTGTATTTTATTTTAGTTTTTCTTTCCTATTTTTGATAAGAACATGGTACAGGAAAACCTTTCTCTACTGTAAGGAAAATTACAATGCAATTCAGATGATAAACAACAGTGCAGACCTTGACTCTTGGTGGGTGCTGCAGTGCCTAAGCATTTGACTGCTAACCAGAAGACTGGCTGGTGTACACATACACACATACACACACACCACAACCGCCACCACCACTCACCCACCTACCCAATCACAGCCAAATTCACTGCCGTCCAGTTGGATTCAAAACATAAAGACCCCCTCCTTGGGTTTCTGAGGCAGTATCACTACAGAAGTAGATTGCCCAACCTTCCTTCTGAGGAATGGGTGTGAGCCACCAACCTTCTGCTTAGCAGTCAAGAGCCATAGGCACTATGCCTTGGAACCCCATTGGAGGTCACTATGAGTCGGAATTGACTAGATGGCAGTAGGTTTAGTTTTTGGTTTTATAGTGGAACATGCTGGGAAGGAAGGTTGGGCAATCTATGTCCCCCGTAGTGATAAGGCCTCGGAAGCCCAAGAAGGGGTAGCAATGTGTAGGATACTCCTAGACAGCAGTGGGTTTAGTAGAACTGGAGACTCCACACTGCCCTCTGCCGGCCCTTCTCTCAACCAATTGTACCTTCTAAGAATTTATCTCTGGTTGCGTAGTGGCAAAGACACTTGCCGGCTAACCAGACGGCTGGCGGTTCAAACCCACCAGCCACTCCTCGGAAGGAAGGTTGGGCAATCCTACTTCCGTAGTGATACTGCCTCGGAAACCCAAGGAGGGGTCGCTATGAGTCAGGGCCGACTCGACGGCACATAACAACAAGTGTCAAATTCTTTATCAGTTTAAGTACCTTCTCCCCCCTCCCTTTTTTTTTTTTTTTGATCAGTGTGGTGAATATATATATAACAAAACTTTTGCCATTTAAACATTTTTTACAGGTGCAATTCAGTGGCATGAATTACTTTCATCATATTGTACAACCATCACCACTATCCATTTCCAAATTTTTCTGTCACCCTTAACAGAACTTCAGTGCCCAGTGCTTTGAGATACCAAACCCAAAACCAAACTCACTGCTGTCGTCAGTGAGTGGTAGAGTGGCTGGTGGGTTTCAACCTCAGCCTTCTGGTTAGCAGCCAAATGCCTTAGGCACTATACCACCAGAGTTCCTGCTTTGAGATACAAGCAATTGAAAATATAATTAGATGAAATTAAATAATACAGTATTTTTTTCTTTTTGTCCTAGTTTCACAAAACTTGCTTTCCAGAGTTGTATGGGTTTCAGGGGTTTGATCAGGGGTCAGGGGTCTAGATCCATAGCTCAGTGTTCATTTTAGCTATGCCCTCCCTTGTTCATTGATTTTATCCTTGTGCCTTTTTTTTTTTTTTTTTACTTTTAGGTAGTCAAATGGCTATAGCAGTTTCAGATGTCATATCAGTACATCATATTGTCCAGAATAAGAGAGAAGTTCTCTTTTACCTTAGCCACCAAACAGAAGTATAGGAAATTCCACTGATGGAACTGGCTGGCTGTTCTGGCCGGGAGGATGAGATAACATGCATTTGTTTATACCTTTTGTTTGAGCCCTTCCCTGGACCTGGGACTCGAGCCTGTCCCTATAAACTATGGCTATTATTGAAAAAGGATGAGGAACCGTACAAAGCTTATAAGGTCCTCATAGTTCACAATCCCAGAGAGAAGAGAAATAGACACTCAAGATCCATATATTGTCTATACTGGGAGCTCTGGTGGTGTAGTGCCTAAGGCATTTGACTGCTAACCAGAAAGCTGGCAGTTCAAACCCACCAGCCACTCCTCGGAAATAAGATGGGGCAATCTACTTCTGTAGAGATACCACCTCTGAAACCCAAGGAGGGGCCACTATAAGTCAGAATTGACTTGACGGCAGTGAGTGAGTTTTGGTGAGATTTTGACCCTCTGTCAAGGTTTAACCTTGTTTGACCCTTGCATCATTCTCAGTCTGGAAGGTCATGACTGGCACAGCTCGGGTCACTTGCTCAGTCTTATGGTCAGAGGTTAGGAAAGGCCCTAGAATTGACACTTGATCCCAAATCACATGGATCAGAGAGAGGCACTTTCCCAGTGAAAGGAGGGAGGCTAATGAAAAAAAGAAACAACAGATGCTCACTTAACCTTGTATTCAGTTTTCCTGCCCTTCAGAAAGGAGTCAACATCTCCCAGAGATGGTACCTTGTTCCTAGGCCTTATTTTTAAGGATAGAAACTGAATATGAAACCAGTGTATTTTTAAAAACACTATGAGAACACATGGAATTTTATATCTAAATATATCTAACAATTGTTTTATGTCTAAACACATCTAACAAGTAATATTGTTTGGACATACTACATACCACAAACTATAAACCACGAATCACTCTAGGTATTCATGCATCTTAGTATATTTCCATATTTCAGTTCTCAGCACAATGGCTCATCCCATCTCACCTTTTTTTATCTACAATATGTAAGCAAAAAACGAATCAGAGATTCCAGAGACAGAAGCTGGCCTCTCATTTCATTCCCTGAATAATTTCTCTTTGCCTTCCTAGCATAAGCAGGTGATCTTTTATGCTTGGTTTTTGGGAATCTGTACCATAAAGATTGCAGAGATAGTCTTAATTTTTGGGCAGCTTTATCCAGATCTTTGTCCATTCCAAGACGAAAATTAGATCTGTGTCAAGAAGAAACACATGGATTCTGGCGAAGTTCCTACTTACACTTTCCTCTTTGTTTAGGAATCATGCTGATTTGCTTCTTATACTTCTAACAGAAACCTGCCCCTCCAAGTCCCAACTGATTTAATGGGTGCGATGGGATCTCATAAAGGGGTCACAGTTTTTGTCCTATGGAAAGTAGTAAAAGGGGGCACAGCACCTTCTACCCGCTCACCTGGAATCTTTGCCTGCAAGTATACAGGGATGTTTGTATGCAAGTTATGAGCAACTCCTCTGCCATCTGTCCCAACAGTCCAGTGAGGAGGCCAGTTCTCAAGCCTAGAACTGCTTGGATGTTGAAAGAAGCCCACTTTCAGGGAGAGTTCAGGGCAGGACAAGTACCATCTAGACCAGTGTTGTCCAGAGGAAATACAATACAGGGTTCAAATGTGAGCTATGTTGTAATTTTAAGTTTTCTAACAGTCACATTAAAAAAGTAAACAAGTATTACTGGGCATTGAATTTGACAGAGATTAAAGGGAAAATGAAATCTTTTGACTGATCTTTCTTGACAACTTGCAATTTCCAACTCACATTGATTAAAAAAGGAGTCTGGTGGTGTAATGGTTAAATGCTTGGTTATTAACTAAAACGTCATTGGTTCAAACCCACCAGCCATTCTGTGATAGAAAAGACCTGGCAATCTGTTCCCCTAAAGATTATAGCCTAGGAAACTGTGGTAGTTACATTTGTGTGTCAACTTGGCTGGGCCTGGTTGAGTGCCTGAGCAGCTGGACGTAGTTATTCCCTATGATGAGACTGGTAATCAACTCCATGGTGGGATCTGCTCTGAGTAGCTGAGTAGCTGCCTTAGGGATGTGATCTGTTCCTCTATATAATGAGAAGCTTTGGGATGGTCTCTAGCTTATGACATGCTTGAACCCTGCAAGTAGCTGTGTCATTGTTCATCAGGGTGCCAGACTTTCAGTGGACTTGAATTAATGGCCTGCCATGTGGTTTGGTAACATTGGGACTGTGCCTTTTTACTTTTCAACCTTGGGTTTGTCAGTCTCAGCAGCCAGCAGCCAGCAGCCATCTGAGTGAAGAAAAGCCTCTAGCTTCAGTGTGCTGGGAGCAGGAGGCACAGCTGAAGTCCAAGGTTAAGGGGCTTTCACCCAGCCTGACACTTGAACTTGGACTTAAGACCTCCGACCTGTGAGATAAGTAGCTTCTGTTTGTTCAAGCCATCCCATTTGTGGTATATTCCTGTCAGAGTGGCACTAGGTAACCAGAACAGAAACTCTGTGGAGCAGGTCTACTTTATTATTTAGGGTTGCTTTAGACTACAGCCTGCAGTAAGACTACACCTCAACATAAAGAAGATGAAAATCCTCACAACTGGACCAATAAGCATTATGACAAATGGAGAAAAGATTGAAGTTGTCAAAGATTTCATATTACTTGGTTCCACAATCAACACCAACGGAAGCCACAGTCAAGAAATCAGATGATGTATTACACTGGGCAAATCTGTTGCAAACGATCTCTTTAAAGTGCTGAAGAACAAATATGTTTCTTCGAAGACTAAAGTGAGCCTAACCCAAGCCATGGTGTTTTCAGTAGCCTCATATGCATGTGCAGGAATACTGAAAGTACCATGGACTGCCAGAAGAATGAACAAATCTGACCTGGAAGAAGTACAGCTGGAATGCTCTTTGGAAGCTAGAATGGCCAGACTTTGTCTCACTACACCCTCAATGAGATGGATTGACATAGTGGTCGCAACAATGGGCTCAGGTATAGCAAGTATTGTGAGGCTGGTGCAGGGCTTGGCTGTTTTGTTCTGTTGTACATAGTGTCACTATGAGTTGGAGCCAACTCGATGGTACCTAACAACAACAACAGGAGTCAGGATTGACTCAATGGCACACAGCAATATTGGTTTTTTTTTTTTGTTTGTTTGTTTTTTAAATCTTGCCTGGAGAAAGGGGGCAAGTCTTAGTGTTTGGTAAATGCTAAGACCAAGCCCCAGACTCCCTATATGGGATGCATAGCAACACTGCAGACAGGGGTTTGACTGTACGTTGTTCTGAAACTTTGTAATGAAGGGCACCATAGAATGATTCCTACAGTAGATTGGGAGCATAACGGGAAGAAATAAGTCACATAGGTCTGAAAGTTCCGACCTACAAAGCTTTATCTTATAAAGATGTCTGAACTGAAGGAGAGTAAATATTTGAAAATTCGAGTACTTGTATAATCAGGTCATGAACAGATAAAATGTTTGTTTTCAACTAAAAGTGACATTGAGGATTATTTTTTAAGGGTTTAAATCTATGTGCAAAGGGAGACAGCCTTCTAACAGTTAAGAAGAATAAAAACAATCTCTTTGCTGTGCTAATACCCCAATCACACTTGTTTTGGTGATAAATTGAGAATCTAGGCTTCTATAAATTAGTGTATTCAACAAAGATTGCACTCATTCAGTGGCCAACCTCAATTAAAACTGAGATATTGAAATTGATGCTGATTCAAACATCTAGAAATTTCAATATCCTTAGTTCTAGCAATGATGGCTGTATTTCCAAGTACCATTAAAAGTGAACATAAACAATTGTCTCTACATTCATGAAAGGAGGGTTGGAGGAAATATTAGATGTTCCCTAAATTAAACAAAAATTTCCAAAAACCACCTACCTATTCAGGAAGCCAATCAGGTTTAAGATTTATTGTTAAAGTTGCTATGGAATGAAAGCAAATTGAATGTTCAATAGCTGAACCTTCACATGATTAATTTTCTTTCACCTCTTTTGATTGTTGTCTCATAGGATTATGTAACCTGGGAGATTTGTTGCTGTTGTTGGATGCTGTCACGCTGAGTTGATTCTGACTCACAAGGACCCCATGTGACAGAGTAGAAATACCTCATAGTTTTGTTTTTTTTTTCTGTACGCTGGAAGAAGATTGCCAGATCCTTTTCCCATGGAGCCACTTAATGGGTTCAAACGACCAACTGCCACCAGAGCTCCTTTAGATTTAGAGGAATAATAAATCTAAAGTAAAGTTAAATAAATGATCCTTCGTTACTCAGATTTTTTTTTTTAATTTTTATTGTGATTTGAGTGAAAGAGTACAGAGCAAATTCATTTTCCATACAATAATTTCATGACATTGGCTGCAGTTCCTCACAAATTGCTCTGAATTTTTACAGTGCTCAATGATTAGAATTCCAGCTGATGTGGATGATATTTTTCTTTAAATAAATGAATACATCGTACTAAACACATCATCTTTTGATAGCTAGAATTCCACTGCTCTACTCCTAAACAGGAGTAAATACTCAGAGGCATCCCTCTATTTCTGCCCTTGCTGTCTCCAAGGCCTATTTCTTATGGCTGGGATATTCATGAGCAAAAAGTAGATGTTTTTATTTCCTGTCCTAAGCTCTGGTGTAAATTGGCATGTAGAGAATATAAGGATATGCTTTTATTAAGTGGAAAATATTTCATTTATTCTTCCCATTCAGAATCTTTATTGAGCACCTACACATAGGTTGCTATCCAACAGAATCAATTTGAGGGCAACTAACAACACATAACAACTATGGGTTATGAATCATGCTAGCTGCTAGAAGTTACAAAGATGAGTGAGAGAAAATCCTGTACTTGAGAAGCTCACAGTCTAGTTAAGGATGAAAATGTTTTTGTTAGGTGCCATCAAGTCAGCTTTGAGTCATAGTGACCCTGTGTACAACAGAACAAAACATTGTCAGGTCCTGTGCCAGCCTCACAATACCCATCATTGCAGCCACTGTGTGAATGCCTCTCATTGAAGGCCTTCCACTTTTTCGCTGACCCTCCACTTTACCATTCATGATATTCTTCTCCAGGAAATGGTTCCTTCTGACAACATGACCAAAGTAGGTGAGACGAAGTCCGGCCATTCTCGCTTCCAAGGAGCATACCAGCTGCACTTTTTCCAGGACAGATTTGTTAGTTCTTCTGGCACTCCATGATACTTTTCAGTATTCTTTGCCAACACCATGACTCAAAAACATCAACTCTTCTTCAGTCTTCTTTATTCATTGTCCAGCTTTCGCATGCAAACTGATTGAAAACTCCATGCCTTGGATTAGGCACACCGCAGTCTTCAAAGACACATCTTTGCTCTTCACTTGAAAGAGGTCTTTTGCAGCAGATTTGCCCAATTCAGTGTGTCATCTGATTTCTTGAGTGTTGCTTTCATTGGTGTCGACTATGGAAACAAGTAACATGAAATCTTTGACAGCTTCAGTCTTTTCTCCACTTATCGTTATACTGCTGATTGGTCCAGTTGTGAGGATTGTTGTTTTCTTCATGTTGAAGGATGAAACATAGACTTGTCATAATTGCAATTTGGTCCAAATAATAAGGGGCTTTGAAAACATTTTATGACAGCGGGCATCCACTATTGATTTTTGGAATGATTTAAGGTTATAACATCTTTTTTTTTTTTTTTTACTTGTACTTTTATTTT
>NW_006921589.1:36732275-36740403 GCF_000298275.1 Orycteropus afer afer | reverse complement strand
GGTCCAAGATTATCTTCTGTGTCTGTGTTAATTGTTTTCCCTTTTCTTTGTTGAAGAGGGTCTGTGCAGTCCTTCTGCCTAGTCTGCCATCTTGCTGGAACTCCCAAGGTTATAACATCTTGTTTCATCAATACTTCATCTAAAACCACATTCTGTGTTAGTTTTCATTGTCACATGAAAGAAGGGAGTAGGCATCATAGGCGTTTATACCTGGAGAGGGAGAGGAATAATTAGGGGGCATTAGCCGACTCGACGGCAAATAACAACAACAACAACAAAAGGCAGCACATAGTGAGGCAGGTTTAGAAGAAGTAATGATACAGACAACTCTGGGCAGGCAAGTGGTACTTTAAGATAGCTAAGAATTAAATGGGATGACCAAGTTAATGTTGAACATGGGAAGCAGAGAGGCACCTATTTCACAATTTTAGCTAAGATTGTCCTTGAGCTGGTCTTTTTGTTTTGTTTTCAACCCACATTCTCCTCAAGCATAAAGAAAAGCTTAATACTGTGAGGCTACAGGTCTTGCAGAGAGCAGGGAGTCCATGGCTAAACACTCATTGATATGCATGGCCAATGTTCTGATGAATATGTTGTACATGATGTATTTCAGGTTGACTCAGAACAGTTGGAGCCAGGGCACAGCTCATTTCTCTGAAAACTGATAATTAAAAGAAAAGAACTAAGCATTCATCTGTGTTTCCTTGTATACACTTTTTCATGGTAATCAAATAACCTTGATGCACAAGGGAAAGTATTTCTGTACAGAAGAATTTCAGCTAATTAATGTAGAAGGAATAGTAGAATTGAGGGGAAAAACTGACCATTTTGTAAGCTTTAATGAAATAACTGATTCAGGTAATGGTTACCAACAGAGAGTGAAACTATTAGGTAAAGTGTTGATGGGGAAATGAACCCCCTGGTCAGTCTTAGCATCACTAAAACTCCATTAATGAAGTACATGGTGCCACTTACAAATTAGTCATGTCAAAAAAGTTAAACGAGAATTAATATAAATTAGGTTATTTAATTAGGAATCTAACTTCCATTTCATAGAAAACACTAGAGATAAAACCAATTCGACATCTGGCAAAGGTCATCAACCAGATCAAGGATGTGGGATGTTCTCTGTATTAACTGACCCAGTTTGAAGTTTTAAATAATCTTTTCCCAAAGGATGGAGTATTTGAAGTAAATTGATTTTAGAAAAGCTGACTATACTTCTGTAGGTTTATATATTTTAAAAATTATTAGTGGTTGTATATCAACACAAATTTCAATTTTTACAAACCTGAGTGCAGTAAAATGTAGAATGCAGTTTTGTAAGATGTAGAATTTTTCAAATGTAGACACTTGCAGAGAAGCTGCTCACAAACTTACTTTTCTGAATTCTGGCTTCTTGTCAGAAATTGGGGAAGGGACAAAGAAGAAACGTGATGCAGTTTTGAAGATGAACTGATTATTCTTCCCAGTCCACCAGATTTAATCTTTTGTCAATTCACTAAACTAATACTCATGTTGTGATTACAGCAAGTAAAGCAGAGAGACTGATATGAACTTCTTAAAAATACTTACAGTGTTCAAGCCTATATTCGATTTTGATAATGGAGCTTAGGGTCCAGGAGGGTGTATCAACTAGGATATGATCCAGCTATAGTGATTGAGAATAATAGCAGCTTACACAAAATAAGGTCCATTTCTCTCTTAAAAATAAGAAGACTGGTGTTGGAATAAGAGCTCCAAGGAGACCTGGTGGCATAATAGTTATGTGCTGGGCTGCTAACAGAAAAGATCAGTGGTTCACACCCACCCAGCAGCTCCTGGGGAGAAAGACCTGGTGGCGTAGTGGATAAGGCATTTGGCTGCTGACCGCAAGGTTAGATGTTCAGACCCACCAGTTGCTCTATGGAAGGAAGACAGGGTAATATAGTTTCATAAAGATTTGTAGCCTTGGAAACACAATGGGGGTCGCTATGAGTCAGAATCAACTCCACAGCAGTGACTTCGGTTTTGGTATCTGACTCCATAGACAGTGTAGCCAAGAAAACTCTGTGGGACAGTTCTACTGTGCCACATGGAGTCACTATGAATTGGGATAGACTCAAGAGCACCTAGCAACAGCAACACAGGAGCTCCAGGTCATTGGCATTCTGGGGTTCTTTGATTATGCCCCACCGTTTTAGCTGCATCTCCACCCACTTGTTTATGATCCAGCCAGCTGAGACAAAGAAGGGAAAAGGAACAAAATGTTCCCACTCCCAGCTGAATCAATTTCCTTTGAGTACTCTTCTCAGAAGTTCCACATAAGAGTTCTAATTACATTTCACTGACTCCTTAGTTGCATGACCATACGTAGCCACAAGAAAGACTGGAAATGGAGCCTTTAACTGGGCACATTGCTGAGCCAAATAAATCTGAAATTCTGCTGCTAAGGAGGAAAGGGTGGTTGGATTGGGAGTCTCTGTCAATGAAGAAAACAGACACTTAAGAGAAAATTACAATTACTGTTTAAATCATTACTTTTTTTTTTGCAAAATGCTATGAAGTAAGGCATTCTATGGTAGACCTAATTTTGCAAGATATTTTGTGTTATTTTTAACATTATGCCAGATTTGGTAATTACAAGAGTGTTAATCTGTTGTATGTACCATTTAAAATGCTTTGGAAAAGCCAGATGGCCCTTGTTAGTGAGTATGATTTTATACATGTTACAGATGGCACAGTGGTTAAAGTGCTTTGCTGCTAACTGAAAGGTCGGCAGTCCAGCCACATCACAGAAGAAAGATGTGACGGTCTGCTTCCTTAAAGATTTATAACCTTGGAAACCCTCTGGGATTGTTCTACTCTGTCCTATGGGGGTACTATGAGTCAGAATCAACTCAACAGCAATAATGGGTTCACATCCATTTTTGATGACTTCATATCCATTCTTTTGCTGCACGCTCTTGGGTGATTTACTAAAAAAATATACTGAGACTCCATGAACGTCACCATTTTTCCTTTCTTATCCTACCTCTATATATAGCTTATGATCTCCCAGCCAAAAGTGGTAGAGACAGATCAAAGTAATGACCTTTGCAAATCAGAGATTGTTTAATAATAGTTGAGGAACGCTGTTAAACTTTCTTAAAACTGGCAGTGGTCTGGTCTGTGGGTTGGTTTGTTTTGTGTCCATTGCTGTCAGAGATCAGTCCTTTGGGGAAAGTGCATGCAGAGGGGGAGATCTGTGCAGACTTCCAGTCTTTGGGATCTATGGGTATAGGATTTCTTAGCCTTATTCTGCAGAACTACATAGTGCAGCTGGAATGCTCCTTGGAAGTGAGAATGGCTAGACTTTGTCTTACCTACTTTGGTCATGTTGTCAGAAGGAACCATTTTCTTGAGAAGGATATGATGCTTGGTAAAGTAGAGGGTCAGCGAAAAAGGGGAAGGCCCTCAATGAGATGGACCGACACGGTGGCTGCAAGAATGGGCTCAGGTATAGCAAGGATTGTGAGGCTGGCATAGGACCAGGCAGTGTTTCTTTTTGTTGTACATAGGGTTGTTATGAGTCAGAGACGACTCAACGCCACCTAACAACAGCAACAGCCTTACTCTGCAGAACTCCATTGATTATTGAGGCAGCTTAGGATTTTAAATTAACCAAGAAGTTTCCTGTAGGGACAAATTCCTAGGGAACTTGTCCTGCTTTCAAATGCCAAATAATACAGAAATGTATTAAAGTTTTATTTATTATGTCAGAAGCTGAGTTGTTCCCTTAAGCCAATAGCCCTTTTTTATTTATAAATCACTGCTTTGTTTGACGTAACTGACTTAATCTATAAACATACAGAAAGATACATCATTTACACATGATGTTTTAGTGAGTGAAACATAGGCTTTGAAGTTTGGAGACTAAAGAGTCCTGATTCAGGGGGCAGGAAGGCAGTGTGCCCATGACCATGTATAGGGTTGGCAGACAGTGTTTCTACAAGTGAATTTGTATGTTCTGTAAGAATTCCCAGGTACATAGTAAAGCTGACAAGGGACAAGGTTGTAGTCACTTCTTGGCCATAGCCACCTATCCAGAGGGAGCGAGCACTTGGACCTTTGGGCTTGGGACCATAGTCTCAGGGGACATCAAGCTCCATTGGCATAACACACTACACAGAAACATTGTTGCACATCCTACTTTGGTGAGTAACGACTGGGATCTTAAAAGCTTGCAAGTGGCCATCTAGATGCAATGTTGGGTCTTTCCTCATCCAGAGCAAAGAAAAATGAAGAAAACCTAAGATGCATGGAAATAATTAGTCCAAATGACTGGTATACCATGTGATCCTCAACCTGTATGACTGTGAGACCAGAAGAACTAAATGATGCCCAGTTACCACTGTCAACCACTCAGAGGGAGATCTATATAAGAGATCCTAGATAGAGTAGAAGAACAATGTAGAACAAAACTCAAAATCATTTAAAAAAATAAAAAGAAAAAAGGACTAGGTTTGCTGGTCTAGAGCCTGATGGAACCCCTGAGACTATGGCCCCTAGCTGCCCTTCAGGTCTGGAATTGACCCCACTCCTATGCCTTCCGGCCAAACAAAAGACAGGCATATGAGGTAAACATTTATACTAGGTAGATACACTCCTTAGAGAAATCAATCATGGGAGAATAGTAGGTTGCGTGTGTACAGGGTGACAGCTGGGAAGGGGGGCAAGAATTCATGGGAGGGAAAGACACAGGGAAGAGGTAAGTATGGAGAGGAAATGGGAAGGGAGCTGTTGCATTGTGGGAAATTGCAGCTAATGTCATGAGACAAAGTATATGTGAGCTGCTGTATGGAAAGTGAATTTACTCTGTAAACTTTCACCCAAATCACAATAAAAATTAAAAAAAAGAAAAAAATCTTGATTCTGTTCTGCTCCAACTTTGTGAAATTGGGCAAGTAAGGAGCTCTGGTAGCATAGTGGCTAAGACACTTGCCTGCTAACCAGACGGCTGGCGGTTCAAACCCACCAGCCACTCCTCAGAAGAAAGGTTGGGCAATCCTACTTCCGCAGTGATACTGCCTCGGAAACCCAAGGAGGGGTCGCTATGAGTCGGGGCCGACTCGACGGCACATAACAACAACAACAACATACCTTCTCTGAGCTTCAGTTTCCTCATTGCCACTTCTAGCTGAGATCTTATTTTGATTGTCAGACACTGCTATGTACCAATCACTGTAGTAAGGACTAGGGAGCTATGGTTGTGAACAACTAAAATTAGTTGATATAACTAAATAAATAAACAATTATATTAATGAGCATCTGCAGTGTAGTAAATTACCTGGTATGGTTTTTCTGGCCATAAATCTTTGTAAACTCCATGGTGGAATTTGCCAGAGCAACTGAGGAGCTCCTGATTTTTAAAGTTATCCACCTGGGGTATTTCTGTTGCAAGTAGCACAAAGCAATGTTCTGGGCAGTTCACTATCTCTCAGGTGTTTAGAATTCGGATGTTATGATTGGTTAATTTGGCCACTCTACCAGGCTCAAAAGGAGCCCTCCTAGAGGCAGAAGGGATCTTTCTGAGTGCTGGCTGAGAAGGATGTGCTGCTGAGAGACACCTAGAGACACACACTACTGGGAGAGGGACGGAGAGAGACTGTTGGCTGAGAGACAGTGGGCTGAGAGTGACTGAGCATTGTTTCTGAACTTGAATTGTAGCCTGGTGCTTCCCTAATAAACCCCATAATCTGTGAGTTGTGTGTGGCCACTGCAGCAAATTATCAAACCCAGCAGAGAGGTGATGGGTGCTTTGGGAAGAACAGTGGGTGAAAGGGCTGGAGGGAGACATGTCTGGCCTTTCAGGAATAGGCCTTCAGCTACTGATGGTGATTCTGTCTTCCTCTTGTGGGGGTTAGAGGAGGTCAGGAGATGCAGCCTTCTTGCCCATTTGGCAGCATTTTATAAGTTGATATAACTAAATAAATAAACAATTAATGGGCATCAGCTATGTGTTGGACACTGGGCTATGCACTGGAGCCCCAACAGTGGACAAGGCAGAAGTTGTTCTTACCCTTGTGGAATTTATGGTGAAGTTCAACACCAAGCACATGAATAAGTACTTATTTAACTATAATATTAGTCAATACTACTGTGGTATTTGGGAGCTCTGGTGGCATAGTGCCTAAGGCATTTATTTGACTGCTAACCAGAAGGCTGGAGGTTTAAACCCACCAGCCACTCCTCGGAAGGAAGATGGGGCAATCTACTTCCCTAGTGATACTGCCTCGGAAACCCAAAGAGGGGTTGCTATGAGTTGGATTGACTTGACGACAGTGAGCTTGAGCTTCGTACTGTGGTGTTTGCCCCAAAAATTTGATGTTTGTCCTTGGTTCCTGAGAGAGAACTTCTAAAACTTGCAATTTCCCAAGTGAGAGAAGTATCTCTGGTGAGGGTTCCAAACTATACCTACTTTAACAGGTTATGCTAATGAGGTGTAATTAGGTGGGGATGGTCATGTCGGAAAGACCAACTTTGTGATATCTGAACTCAAGGGAGGGGAGCATGATTCAACTGATTATGACTATGTAATAGGCCCTAATAAAGACTCTGAACATGGAAGCTACATGGACTTCCTGATTGGTGAAGTATACTGCACATGGGATACTAGTGCGTCTCTCTTTGGGATCCCCTTCCCCCTAGACCTTATGCATCTCTTTATTGGCATCTTTTTTTTTTTTTTCCTATAATAAAACTGTAACAATAAGTGAGGCATTTGCCTGAGTTCTGCGAGTCATTCTAACAATTACAGAGCCCAAGGGAGTAATTGGAGTCAGCAGGTCGGAAGTGACCTGGTCCCCAAGGTCCCCTCACACTTACCACTGGATCCTGCAGTAGTAGAGGGAACCCTTTAATTTTCAGGCAGCAGGTCAGATATGATGTGATCCTGGTGAGCCCACACTTAACATTGTCATCTGAAGAGGGTATTGAAAAACCCCCAAATTTGTACCCAGCAGTCAGAAGTGAGACTGTCAAGGGAACTTACAAGTTTGTTGCTGCCATCTGAATTCTTGGGCAGACTTGGCAGTCTGGAGAACTGTGTCCTTTAATTTTCAAGGTCTGATTTAGCTCTTGAGGTTAGGATGAGTTAAAGAAGCACTGCATAGGATCAGAATATCAGATGTGTGAAAGTAGAATCTACTGTATTTCATTATAATGATGATCTTTCTTGATGCTACAACATTTCTGATGCAGAAAAGTAACATTTCAATGATTTTTGAAAAATTCAAATTCAAAATGTTCTCGGTCAATTTGAGTTTTCCACCTATGCATTCTTCTCTTTCTCTTCTGCACCTACATAGTGGAGTGGACTTCAGTATCAGACTGTGTTGGTGGGATGGATTTCTGAACTTGAATGGCCCTTTTTCATCTACTTGGTATCTTCTTATTGGGTGTAGCAATCAGCATAACCCCACAGGCACCCACTAAGGCAGTTAATTCTCCCAGTAGTCTGACTCACATAGTTCACATATTGTATGTACAGTATTCGCTTACTGTGGTGTATGGCACCTCATCAGAAATGCAAGACCCATCCACACCTGCTGCTTCTCAGCATCCCACCCCTGTTGCTGCTCTTGGCTTCCAGAGAAAACATCTGGTTTCCACTTCACATCCCATCAACAGCTGGTGGACTTTCTGGGTAGCTTCCCAAGACCTCTGCATACCATGCAACTTTCTCTCTCCCATGCAGGAAAGCACAGGGTATTTGTGGGGCTGGCTGTCATTGCAAAGCCCCAAACACAGTGTTTTGTTTCCATCTCTTGCCAGTGTAGGGCTCTTTCTCTTAGAAGCTCACCACTTCCCTAGGTTTCAACCCCAAAGGAAAGCACGGTGGTCTTAGCTCTGATTCTCAAACTTAAAGGGAGTTCTCTGGTGCTTCTCTTTCTCTAAGACTTAGCCAGGGTTGAGTAGGACACAGTCTCTAAGTTTTTCTTTTCCCAGTTCTGAAAGCCTTGCTCTAGATCAGGAATAAACTCTGTCTCATCTGTGGAGGCTGGGTGGTCTGGCTTTTCTCTAGTCTCCTTCCAATCTTTTTTTTTTTTTTTAATTTTATTTTGAAGATTTACAGAGTAAATTCACTTTTCATACAGCAGTTCACATA
>NW_006921589.1:36700573-36724967 GCF_000298275.1 Orycteropus afer afer | reverse complement strand
ATTCTGTATCCTACCCTTCAAGGCTCAGGGGTCCAAGATTATCTTCTGTGTCTGTGTTAATTGGTTTCCCTTTTCTTTGTTGAAGAGGGTCTTTGCAATCCTTCTGCCTAGTCCGCCATCTTGCCGGAAGCCCCTCCTTCCAATCTTTTGTTATTGCAGGAACTCTGTGCCTAATTTCCTTTAAGATTTAACCTTTCATGTTCCAAAATATTGGATCTTGTAGATCACAAGTGTTGGCTTTCAAGACCATTGCCTCTATGTTGAAGGGAAAGATCAGCACAGGAGAGGAAGGCAACACTGAAATATGGTGGTGTTGTTATTTTTGTTGTTGTTGGGTGCTGTCAAATCATCTCCGACTTATAGTTACCCCATGCACAGCAGAACAAAACACCACCAGATCTTGTGCCAGCTCCACAATCCCTGCTATACTTGAGCTCATCGCTGAAGCCACTGTGTCAACCTATACCATTGAGTGCCTTCCCTTCTTTTGTTGACCCTCCACCTTACCAAGCATGATATCGTTCCCCAGGGAATGGTCCCTTCTGATAACATGACCCAAGTAAGTGAGATGAAGTCTGTCCATTCTTGCTTCCAAGGAGCATTCCGGCTGCACTTCCTCCAGGAGAGATCTGTTAGTTCTTTTAGCAGTCCGTGGTACTTTCAGCATTCTGCACCAGCACCACAATTCAAAAGCATCAATTCTTCTTCGGCCTTCCTTATTCATTGTCCAGCTCTCACATGCATATGAGGTGATTGAAAATACCATGGCTTGTGTCAGGTACACCTTAGTCATCAAGTCATCATCTTTGCTCCTCAGCATTTGAAAGAGGTCCATTGCAGCTGACTTGCCCCATGCTATATGTTGTCTGATGTCCTGACTACTGTTTCATTGGTGTCAATTGTAGAACCAAGCAATGTGAAGTCTTTGACAACTTCAATCTTTTCTGCATTTATCATTTATAGGTCTAGTTGTGAGGATTTCTATTTTCTTTATATTGAGATGTAATCCATACTGCAGACTGTATTCTTCAATATCCATCAGTAAGTGCCTCATCATCCTCACTTTCAGCAAGCAAAGTTGTGTCATCTCCTTATTGCAGGTTGTTAATGATTCTTCTTCCAATCTTGATGCAAGATTCTTCTTCATATAGTCTAGCTTCTTGGATTATTTGCTCAGCCCACAGATTGAATAAGTATGGTGAAAGGATACAACCCTGATGCATTCCCTTCTTGATTTTAAACCATGCAATGTCCCATTGTTCTGTATGAATGACAGCCTCTTGGTCTATGTATAGGTTCCTCATGAGCACAACTAAATGTTCTGGAATTCCCATTCTTCTCAACGTTATCCACAGTTTGCGATGATCCACACAATCAAATGCTTTTGCATAATCAATAAAACACAAGTGAACATCTTTCTGGTATTCTTTACTTTGAGCCAAGATCCATCTGACATCAGCAATGATATCCCTCATTCCACATCCTCCTCTGAATCCAGCTTGCATCTCTGGAAGTTCTCTGTCGATATACTGCTGCAACCATTTTTGAATTATCTTCACTAAGATTTTACTTGCATACAATATTAATGACATTGTTTGATAATTTCCACATTCTGCGGGCTCACCTTTCTTTGGAATGGGTACAAATATGGATCTCTTCCAGTCAGTTGGCCAGGTAGCTGTCTTCCAAATCTCTTGACATAACTGAGTGAGTGCCTCCAGCACAGCATCCGTTTGTTGAAATATCTCAATGGGTATTCCGTCAATTCCTGGAGCCTTGTTCTTTGCCAATTCCTTTAGTGCAGGTTCTACTTCTTCCTTCAGTACCATTGGTTCTTGAACATATGCCACCTCCTGAAATGGATGAAGAGCTCCCAGTTCTTTATGCTAGTGACTCTGTGTATTCCTTTCATCTTCTTTTGATGCTTCTTACATCATTCAATATTTTGCCCATAGAATCTTTTAATATTGCAACTTGAAGCTTAAATTTTTTCCTCAGTTCTTTCAGCTTGAGAAATGCCAAGTGTGTTCTTCCCTTTTGGTTTTCCAACTCCAGGTCTTTGAACATTTCATTATAGTAATTGGCTTTGTCTGCTCGAGCTGCTCTTTGAAATCTGTTCAGCTCTTTTATCTTGTCATTTTTTTTTTCCATTTTATTTAGCTACTCTCCATTCAAGGGTAAGTTTCAGAGTCTCTTCTGACATCCGTTATGGTCTTTTCTTCTTTTCTTGTCTTTTTAATGACCTCTTGTGTTCTTCATGGATGATTTCTTGATTTCATCCCACAGTTCTTCAGTTTTTCAATCATCGGTGTTCAATGCATCAAGTCTACTCTTTAGATGGTCTCTAAATTCAGGAGAAATATAGCCAAGGTCACATTTTGGCTCTTGTGGACTTGTTTTAATTGTCTTCAACTTCAAGTTGAACTGGCATATGAGCAGTTGATGGTCTGTTCCACAATCCGCTCCTGGCCTGATTTTGGCTGAAGATATTGAGGTTCTCCATCACTTATTGCCACAGATGTAGTAAATCTGATTCCTGTGTGCTCCATCTGGTAAAGTCCACATATATAGCCACATTTTGTTTTGTGGAAAAATGTATTTGCAATGAATAAGTCACTGGTCTTGCAAAATTCTATCATGCAAACTCCAGTGTTATTTCTGATACCAAGGCCAAATTTTCCAACTACCGGTGATTCTTCTCTGTTTCCAACTTTTGCATTCCAGGCACCAGTGATAAGCAACACATCTTGATCGCATGTTCGGTCAATTTCAGACTGTAGATCTTAATAAAAATCTTCAATTTCCTCATCTTTGGCTTTGGTGGTTGGTGCGTAAATTTGAATAATAGTCATATTAACTGATCTTCCTTGTAGGTGTGTGGATATTATCCTATCACCAACAGCATTGTACTTCAGGACAGGTCTTGAAACATCCTTTGTGATGATGAATGTCACACCATTCCTTTTCAAATTGTCATTCCCAGCATAGTAGTTCATATTGTTGTCTGATTCAAAATGGCCAAAACTGGTCCATTTCAGCTCACTAATGCCTAGGATATCAATCTTTATGCATTCCTTTTCATTTTTGACAACTTCCAATTTTTCTAGATTCATACTTTGTACATTCCATGTTCTCATTATTAATGGTTATTTGCAGCTGTTTCTTCTCAATTTGAGTTGTGCCACATCAGCAAATGGAGGTCTTGAAAGCTTTACTTTATCCACATCAGTAAGGCTGGTTCTACTCTGATGGTGCAGCTCTTTTCCAGTCATATTTTGAGAGCCTTCTGACCTAAGGGGCTCATCCTCCTGCACTGTATTGGACAATGTTTCTGGGTTCTTCATAAAGTTGTGCAGCAATGTATCAAACAGTGTGTCTCTGCTATTCATAAGGTTTTCCCTGGCCAATTCTTTGAGAAGTGGATGATCTGTTCCTTCTTCCTAGTCTGTCTCAGTCTGTAAACTATGTTGAAACCTGTGCACCATGTGCAACACTGTTGGTGTTTGAAACACTGGTGGAATAGCCTCAAGCCTCACAGCAAAATGCAAGCCACTGTAGTACAACAAAGTGACAGGCAAGTTTGTCTCCTCTAGCAGTTCAAAACCTCTCCACCCTCCACTTGCCTGGGTCTCTGCCAGTGGTTGCTCTGTTGTCCCCCTGGATTTTCCTTTTCCCCGCTTTCCTGCCTCTTGGGGGTGGGACCTGAGTCCCTCCTCTGACCTGGATCTCTGCTGCTGTTTGAAATATTGTGGTAGTGGGGGAACAATAGTGTAAACCATTGTTTACACCTACCTTGGATCTTCCAGAAGCTAGCCCATAATAGACTAAATGCATACTAGACTAGGTAATCATTAAATAAATTAAGATATTAACAAATCAATAAATCAGTGAGTTAATAAAAACCTATAAAAAGAGTTGAAATATGTCTGACAACTGTCCTGCCTTACCCTGGGGGAGCTGGGCAGTTTGATGGGACAGTCCAGATAGTTATTATATTGTTGACTGCAAATAAAACACTGCATTACATAGCCTTGAGTTCTACTCAGAAAGAGAATTGTTAGGGGAGAGAATGTGGACAAATCTGCTTCAAGGGAACACATTTGGTTGATATAACCCTTAGGAAATTAGTGACCCCCCTCTGTTCTAGTTTGAAGGATACTTTGGGACTGTAATGAAGATGGAACCTAAGCCAAGCTACTAGAGTTTTCTTACAAGCGTGCGTTGCAGCTGCTAGCCCAACAGTGAGAAATGAATCATTGGAGGTTGTCCTTTCCTACTTGCTTTTGTCTTTAACAAATTTCTGTCTTGCTTACTGTTGAATGTCCGTTTTGATTTTTTCCCCTTGTGTTTCTGCAGTATTCAGAATTGAAAGTGGAAAGCACTCTAATGGAATGAGTCTGCTGATGATAAACATTTGGAAGCATTACAAATAGTTTAGGAGATGTTCTTAAAATGCAATTTGATCCTGATAAATGGAAGATACAGGCTGAAATCAGTAAAAGGAAATTTAATAAAGTAGCTCAGGTGGGAGGAATGAAAACATAGTATCCAACTTGGCAAAATCTATCAATAATACTTCCATGCAGACTTTTGAGGATTCAGCTATTAATAAAATGATTATGAATCATGTGAGGGTGTTAAAATGACAATAAGTGTATTGTTTTATATCAGTAGAAATGTCACTAATAAAATTAGAAAGAACATTCACTATATACTGGACAGTTATGTGATAGCTGTAATTGAAGCAAAAATATTAGATTTGGAAAAGAATTCACATTGGTTGCCTAATATTCTTGGATACCTCGAAAAAAAGGTGAGAGGGAATATGAGAATTTAGGATGACACTACATCTTTTCTTTTCTTTTTAAATTGTTATTTGGGTAAAAATTTATAGAGCAAATTCATTTTCCGTTCAACATTTTATACGCATTTTGTTTCATGACATTGATGCAATCCCTATAGTGTAACTGCTCTCTTCCTACTTCCTCCCTGTGATTATCTTTTCCCTGTGTCCTCCTTTCCTATGCATTCCTGAACCCTGAGCTATCTCCCTGTGCAAATATTGCCCTTCTGTTCTCCTGTGATTGATTGATCTAAGGAGTGTATCTACTTGATATGAATGTTCACCCTATATGCTTGTCTGTTTGACTGGAAGCCACAAGAGTAAGTTCAATTCCAGGCCTGAATGGTAACTAAGGCTATAGTCTCGGGGGGTCTCACCAGGTTCTATCAGATGAGTAAACTTGGTCCTTTTTTATGGTTTTGAGTTTTGTTCCACATTGTTCTCCTCCTCCGTCCAGGATCTCCTTTACTGATCTCTTTCCAAGTTGTTGACAGTAGTAGAGGGCACTATCTAGTTATTCTGGTCTCATGGCTGAGGTTCACTAGAATCTTTGACTAATTCTTTCCATGGGTCTTTGGTTTTCTTCATTCTTCCTTGCTCTGGACTAGGAGACACCCATAGTCACATCTAGATGGCTGATTGCACGCTTTTAAGACCCCAGTCACTACTCACCAAAGTAGGAAGTAGAACAATTCTTTTTGTGTAGTATCTTATGCCAATTGAGTTTGATGTCCCCTGTGACCTTGGTCCTGATCCCACATGTCCATCAACTCACTCCATGGTTGATTTTGCCTAAGAAGTTATCGTAACTTTGCCCCCTGTTAGTTCTAGTCATATGGACATTCTTACAGCACATACAAATATGTATATTGAAATACTGTCTGCCAACCTTCTATATGATCGTGGGTATATTCCCTTTTGCCTAGACATACCTGATCATTCAACCTATATATCCATCTGTTTACCCATAGATTAATGTTTGTTATCACTGATAATGCAGTATTGTATATATAAAAGGGTTTATCTTGGTTACCTGCACCTCTCTGTGTCTTTCTTTTCCTTGGTATTATTGTGTTGGTACTCGCTTTTGGTATATGACTTTTCCATTCACCTAAATCAATACTTGTCTCTTACTTATCTTGCAGTTTTCCTTCCCCTTCTCTCCCATCCTTGGTAACCAACAAAGAAAATTTTCTTCCATGTGTAAACCTTTCCTTGATTTTTTACAATAGTAGACTCATACAATATTTGTACTTCTGTAACTTACTTATTTCATTCAGCTTAATGTCCTCCAAGTTTACCCACATTATGAGGTGTTTCATGGATTCTTCATTATTCTTTAGTGTTGCATAAGATGCCATTGTGTGTATGTACCATAGTTGGGTTATCCATTCATCCATTGATGGGCACTTAGGTTGTTCCCATCTCTTTGCTATTGTGAATAGTGCTGTGATGAACATGGATGTGCATGTATATTCATGTCCTGATTCTAACTTCTTTAGGATATATACCTAGTAATAGAATGGCTAGATCAAATGGTATTCCTATTTCCAACTTTTTAAGGAAGTGCCGTACTAATTTCCACAGTGGTTGTATCATGTTACAGTTTCACCAGCACTGTATGATATACTAATCTCTCCACATCCTTGCTAGCAATTGTTATTTTCTGCCTTGTTGAACTTTGCTATTAGTGCTGGGGTGAGATAATATCTCATTGTTATTTTGACTTGCATCTCTAATGGCTAATGACCACAGCATTTCTTCATGTGTTTGTGGATAACCTGAATATCTTCTTTAGTGAAGTGCCTGTTCATGTTTTCTGCCTATTTTTTAATTGGATTCTTTGTCTTTGATGTTGAAATATTGGAGTTTTCCATAAATTTTAGAGACAATTAAGTCTGTTGTCAGATATGTCATTGACAAATATTATTTTCCAATCTGTAGGTTCTCTTTTTATTCTCTTGAAGAAATCTTGATGTACATAAGAATTTAATTTTTAGGTCTCAGTCATCTAGTTTATCTTCTGCTGTTTGTGTATTCTTTACTTATGTTTGATAGTCTATTTATGCCATAATTAGAGCCTCTAAGTTTGCCCCATTTTTTTCTTTGATGAACTTTATACTTTTAGGTTTTACATTTAAATCTTTGATCGATCTTGAGTTTGTTTTGTGTATGGTGTGAAATATGGATCTTGTTTCATTTTCTGCAAATGGATATCAAGTTTTGCCAGCATCATTTGTTAAAGACACTCTCTCTTCCCCATTGAATGGATTTTGGCTCTTTGACAAAGATCAGCTGTCCCTAGGGAATGGATCTATTTCCGGGTTCTCAATTCTGTTCCACTGGTTTATGTGTCTCTTGCACAGCAGTTTTCTTACTGTCTATATAAAATGTCTTCAACTGCCTTTCTTGTAACTATAGGACTTTTCTCTCTAGCTTTTGCTTCTATCTTTATAGCAGTCTCCTTTCCTCTTCTTCAATTGTTCTATTTATTATAGTTGTATAATACATGTAAAGACTATGGAATTACTTTATCTTTTTGTAGATTCTTGTAGGACTGATCAGTAGAATTTATTCCCTCCCCACCCCTCTTCCACCACTGGAAATATACTGAAGGTGGCATTTTTGGACATTTCTGAAATACACAGATGTAGGTTAATCATAAATGTGATTCAGAACATACTTCCAACATAGATCTACTCGTAGCTCCTCGCAGTATTTAGTTTTTTAAAAAATTTCTTTATAATGTAGTAAAACAACTTGCCAACCCACTACTTGAAAGACAAGGTGGGAACTTGAAGTGACCCCAGGTTCCACTCCATCTTCCAGCCATCCTGCCTTGTAGGCCTGAGAAGGTCATTATGTGAAACATGATGTTTATTATTTCTTTGTTTTTTATCTATATAGTTTAGCTGTATTTATTTAGAACCCTAAAAGATATATTTCAAATTTTTGTTGTTTTTTACTTTATAAAGAGCACCATGACATACACCATTGTTTGGAGCTTACTCCTTTTTTTAACCTATATTGCCAAGATTCATCCATATTTTTTGTTTTACTGTAGTTCATCTAGGAGCAGGTGGTGTAGTGTCTAAGGCATTTGACTGCTAACCAGAAGGCTGACAATTCAAATCTACTAGCTACTCCTTGGAAGGAAGATTGGGGAATCTACTTCCATAGATATACCGCCTTGGAAACCCAAGGAGTGGTCCCTACAAGTTGAATGGACTTGACGGCAGTGAGGTGTTTTTTTTTTTTTTTTTTTTTTTTGAGAGTTCACCTGTTTTTACTGTTGTATAATATTCCATTATGTGAATATACCATAATTTATTCATCTTCTCTCCTATCAATGGATTTTTTAGTTATTTCCATGATTTGTTATTGTGAAGAATATTACTATGTACATTGTAATTTTTTCTGTTGTGTGTGTACAAGTGTTTCTCTTGAGTAACTAGATTATTTTAATTTTCAGTCTATCATTCTCTAATGTCTGTTATGCTAAATCCATTTGTCCTTATTCTTAACCCACATTCCCTTGCAACTACTGTTTGATCTCTGTGTTTTCCACAGCTAACACTCTTCAGAGTTGTTTACCCAATGTTTCCATTTCCTCAGTTTCTACTAACTCATTAGCTCATTCTAACTGGCTTCTGCACTAACCACTCAACCAAAACTGCTTTTATCAAAGATTTCCATGTTGCCAAATCCCATGGACATTTTTCAACAATCTCTTTACAGCTATCAGCCATGTTTGATTCAGTTGCACGTTCTCCCCTCTAAAAATAATCTCTTTTCTTGGTGTCTGTGTCACCACACATTTCTGGATTTCCTTTGTCTATCTGTATTTTGGTTTCTCCTCCTTCACTTGTTCTGTAACTATTGAAATTCCTCTGAGATCAGTTCTAGGTCTCTTCCTCTTCTCCTGGTATATTCTTTCATAGGTGGCCCTGTTTATGTCTGTTGTCTCAGCAAAATTTTAATAGCACCCCCTTTCATCCTTAAAAATGTCCCACTTTGCAGTTTAAAGTGTATAGTCTCTCACATTAGACACCAGTGACTCCCAGTTCATTCATGATTTCTCATATATCACATTTTCTACTAATCATCTTTCCTTAATATTTTACAAGAACTTCAAATTTAAGATTTCTAAAACTAGACTTTTGCTTTTACTTTTAAAACTTGCCTCTCCCCAGTGTCCATCTCAGAAAAGCCACCTCCATCTGCTTAGTTGCTCAAACTCTAAACCACGGAGATTCCCCCTTCCCCCAATCTTTAGCTCTAACCCATCCATCTATTTGTTGTTGTTGTTGTTATGTGCCATGGAGTCGGACCCGACTCATAGCAACCCCTCCTTGGGTTTCTGAGGCAGTATCACTACGGAAGTAGATTGTCCAACCTTCCTTCCGAGGAGTGGCTGGTGGGTTTGAACCGCCAGCCTTCTAAGACTCCTCAATTCAAACTCAATTGTTGTCATCAAAACCATGATCTTAACTGCAAAGGCTCTTAACTGACTCCTGGCTTCCATTCTTGACACTTCTCTCACCCCTATTCATTCTCCTACTGTGATATTTTTTTAATCCAACAACTTCTCCTTTGCGTAGAAATAGATCTGACCAGTTGTTTTAAATGGGAGGTTGTTTTTTTTTTTCTCTATACATGCTTTTTGCTTTTTTCAAAAATGGTATAATACAATATATATAGATTAGAAAACAGTACAATCCATTGTGAACATCTGTGTCAAAACATCACAAGGCATGCTGTTGAGTCAGGTCTGACTCATAGTGACCCTATATACAACAGAATGAAATGCTGCCTCAACCCATGTCATCCTCACAATCTTTGCTATGCTTGAACCCATTGTTGCAGCCACTATGACAATGTATCTTGTTGAAGGTCTTCCCTTTTTCACTGACCCTCTACTTTACAAGCATATATCATGCTCCAGGAATTAATGTTTTCTGACAACATGACCAAGGTTGGTGAGATGAAGGCTGGCTATTCTCATGTCTTAGGAGCATTCAGGCTGTACTTTTTCCAGGACAGATTTGTTTGTTCTTCTGGCAATCCATAGTATTTTCTGTATTCTTCTCCAATACCACAATTCAAAGGCATCAACTCTTCTTCAGTGTTCCTTATTCATTGTCCAGCTTTCATGTACATAGAAGCAATTGAAAATACCATAGCTTGGGTTAGGCATACCTTAGTCTTCAAAGTGACATCTTTGTTCTTTAACACTCTACAGAGTTTCTCTGCAGCAGATTTGTCCAGTGCAATGTGACATCTGATTTTTTGACTGCTGCTTCCATGAGTGTTGATTGTGGATCCAAGTAAAATGAAATCTTTGACAAATTCAATCTTTTCTCCATTTATCATGATGTTGCCTATTGGTCCAGTTGTGAGAATTTTGTTTTCTTTATGGTGAACTGTAATCCATACTGAAGACTGTAGTCTTTGAGCTTCATCAGTAAGTGCTTCAAGTCTTTTTCACTTTCAGCAATCAAGATTGTGTCATCTGCATATTGCAGGTTGTTAATGAGTCTTCCTCCAAGCCTGACTCCATGTTGCTTTTCATATAATCCATCTTCTCAGATTATTTGCTCAATATACAGATTGAACAAGTTTGGTGAAAGGATACAATCCTGATGGACAACCTTCCTGATTTTAATCCATGTAGCATCCCTTTGTTCTGCTTGAACGACAGCCTCTTGGTCTGTGTACTGGTTCCACATGCACACAATGAAGTGTTCTGGAATTCCCATTATTTTCAATGTTATCCATAATTTGTTATGATCCATACAGGTGAATGCTTTTGCATAGTCAATAAAACATAGTCTGGTATTCTCTGCTTTCAGCCAAGGTCCATCTGACATCAGCAATGACATCCTTTGTTCCATGTCCTCCTCTGGATTTGGTTTGAATTTCTGGAAGTTCCTTGTTAATATACTGCTGGAGCCTTTTTTGAATTATGTTCAGCGACATTTTACTTGTGTGTGATATTAATGATATTGTTCAATACTTTCCACATTCTGTTGGATCACCTTTCTTTGGAATGGACACAAACAAATATGGATGTCTTCCAGTCATTTGGCCAGGTAGATGTCTTCCAAATTTCTTGGCATAAGCAAGAAAGCACCTCCAATGCTGCATCTGTTTGTTGAAACATCTCAATGGGTATTCTGTCAATTCCTTAGCCATGTTTTTTGCTAATTCCTTTAGTGCACCTTGGATTTACTCCTTGGATATCATTGGTTGTTAGTCAATGCTACCTCCTGGAATGGTTGAATATCAACCAATTCTTTTTGGTACAATGACTGTGTATTTCTTCTGTTTTCTTTTGATGATTCCTGCATCGTCCAATATTTTTCCCATATAATTCTTCAGTATTACAGTTTAAGGCTTGAATTTTTTCTTTGTTTCTTTCAATTTGAGAAATGCTGAGCATGTTCTTCCTATTCGGTTTTCTAATTCCATGTGTTTTCACATTTCATTATAATACTTTACTTCGTCTTCTCAAGCCATCCTTTGAAATCTTCTGTTCAGATATTTTATTTAATCATTTCTTCCACTTGCTTTAGTTACTCTGGTAAGAGCAAGTTTCAGAGTCTCTTCTGACAGCCACTTTAGTCTTTTTTATCTTTCTTTGTCTCTTTAGTGACCTTTTGCTTTCTTCATGTATGATGTCCTTGATGTCATCACACAACTTATCTGGTATTCGGTCACTTGTGTTCAGAGAGTCAAATCTGTTCTTCAGATAGTCTCTAAATTCAGGTGAGATATAATCAAGGTCATATTTTGGCTCTCTTGGCCTTGTTCTAATTTTCTTCAGCTTCAACTTGAACTTGCATATGAGCAGTTTGATGGTCTATTCCACAGTCTGCTCTTGGCCTTGTTTTAACTGATGATATTGAGCTTCTCCTTTGCTTCTTTCCACAGATGTAGTTGATTTGATTCCTGTGTATTCTATCTGATGATGTCCATGTGTATAGTCACTGTTTATGTTGCTGAAAAATGGTATTTGCAATGAATAAGTTGTTGGTCTTGCAAAATTCTGTCATGGGATCTCTGCCATCATTTCTATCACCAAGGATGTGTTTCCCAACTACCCATGCTTCTTTGCTTCCAACTTTTACATTCCAATCACCAATAAATATCAATCCACCTTAATTGCATGTTTGGTTAATTTCAGACTGCAGAAGTTGGTAAAAAAAAAAAATCTTTAATTTCCTCATCTTTGGCATTAGTGATTGGTGTGTAAATTTGAATAATGGTCATATTAATTCATCTTCATTGTAGGCATATGTATATTATCCTATCACTGACAGCAGTGTACTTAATGATAGATCTTGATATGTCCATTTTGATGAAGAATGCAACACCATTTTCTTCAATTTGTCATTTCTGGCACACAGGCCATATAATTGTCTGATTCAAAATAGACAATATCAGTGCATTTCAGCTTACTAATGCCTAGGGTATTGATT
The DNA here is from genome assembly GCF_000298275.1 of Orycteropus afer afer. Classification (NCBI taxonomy): domain Eukaryota; kingdom Metazoa; phylum Chordata; class Mammalia; order Tubulidentata; family Orycteropodidae; genus Orycteropus; species Orycteropus afer. The sequence continues at coordinate 36,712,643 of NW_006921589.1, read as the reverse complement.
TCTATTCTTTCCATTTCATTTTTGACAGCTTCCTATTTTCCTAGGTTCATACTCTGAACACTTCACATTCATATTATTAACGAATGTTTGCAGCTATTTATTCCCATTTTGAGTCATGCCCCATCAGCAAATGAAGGTCCCAAAAGCTTTACTCCATCTATGTCATTAAGATCAACTCTACTTTGAGGAGGTGGCTGTTAAACTGACATGTGAGTAATGGGCATAAGATATAGATAGAAAAATGCAGCATGTTAGAAAGTACAATAAGAAATAGAAAGGAAAAGGAAAATACAGTATGTTTTACTTTGAATAAAGGACTGTGGGGTAAGCATGTTTTGAATGCCTGTTAGAAATGCAGATTTTCAGAGCTAGTCAATCCATATCTGCATTTTGATCCCTAGGATATACATGAGACACACTGGAGTACGATGTTTACAGTGCCTTAATAAGAAATAAATGGCAACTTCTATTTTTTCTTCAGTGTAAAATCTATAACACCATTCTAGAAATTTACATGGCTACTCATGCGTTCTTTGAAACAGTCATCTTTACTTATTAAATGTGACTCTGAGGCCCACAAGCAAAATGCTTTTCCAAAATGTGGTGTCTTCAAAAGCTCTTCTTTACCTCTCCTAAAGTGAACAATAGAGTCTGTGAGTTTCACATTACGTTTTTATACAAAATTGTAATAACAACTTACAATTAAAAAATTAATATAAACCATCTCTTCTTGTCTTTCCACATATTTAGTATAAAATTCTAAATTCTGAGCAATATATATATGTATGTATGTATATAGTTAAGACGAAAATACCTTTTGCCTTTACTCACTGCTCATAGCTACACTCATAGCATTGGCAGAACATACTTATTTGATCAGATTGAGCTGAATGCTATGGTATGGCCTGATTTGGAAACCCAAGTAAGTACAGGAAAAACAAAATTCCACTCCTGGTTCTCATGTTGCAGATGATTATAATGAAGTGAACTACTTCCACCTTCGGGGGCGAAAAAAAAAAAGTTGTTAACTTCACAACAATATCATTACTAATGTGTTTCATTTCAGAGTCCATGGAAACTGTTAATTAGTGAGCTGCTGTTAAGAAGTAGCTGGTGAAAATATGTATTTTTTCAAACCCCTCAACTGAGCATTGTCCAGATCATTTTCTTATTCATGTTAGAAAGGTTTCAGTTCTCCAGTTGGCGAAAGCATTAAGTGTGTGCATGCTTCCAATTAGAAGCAAGATTTTCCCAATGCATGGTCCAAGATTATGCCGTGTTCTACAGAAGATTTGTGGGGATCTTTCCCTCTTTGTCTTCTCATTTTCTGCTGCCATTATGTGGACACTTTGCAGAACTCTGGCTGCTGAACAAGATGCAAACATTTTTAAATCTGAATTCATTGGGAAGTAGCAATTCAACCTGAACAAACAGAATGCAGTATGTAAGATTTTTTTTCTTCTAGGAAATAACTCTTACGAAGTCATCAAGTTAAGAACCAAAAGGGAATTTTCACAAATGGAAGCAATTTGTTCATGTATCGGAGAGAATTGTTTTCTAATGTTCCTTTTAGAACAGAACAGAATTAAATAATACACTTTGAAAATTTTTACTAAGTAATACACTTACAAGCATAGTGCCTAAGGCACTTAACTGCTAACCAGAAGGCTGGCGGTTCAAACCCACCAGCCACTCCTCGGAAGGAAGGTTGGGCAATCCTACTTCCGTAGTGATACTGCCTCAGAAACCCAAGGAGGGCCGACTCGACAGCAAATAACAACAACAACAACACACAAGTTTTCTCAAGTTGTAAAAGGAGGAGAGAAAAGCCAATGGAAGGACTAATGGTATCCCTTAAGTCAAGCTTTCATTTGTAATGTAAAGAAATCACCCTTAAATAGATCTTGAGGAGACAAAGAAGACATTCAAATATTATACATAGGTATCAGGAAAAGAAAAACTTCACAGTTGGGCCTCAGTGTGTCAAACATACTCTTGAAAAAATCCTTTAGCATATTTTCTTGTTACAATAGGTCATATAGTGATTGGAAATACAGAGTTAAATCTGTGCGTGGAAGGTGCTTTCACAGCTTTATAAGACATCAGGGAGCAGTTATTATTGCAGAAATCAAAGGAACTTAACCTGAAATAGGAAGGAGAAAGAATACATCTCCAAATGTTCAGCAAGGAGAAATGTTCTTCTGGCAAATTTTGTTGTAATTTTTTTTATCAATCACTATTTTTTTTTTTTTTTTTTTTGGCTGGTCAAATAGGAAGTCCAACTACTAATGTTATAAAATACATGTTGTATAAAACTCATAGAGACTAGAAAATACTAGTATTTGTTGAAATATAAAAAATTAAATTTTTTGAGGAGTATCCCAATGTCTGTCATATATAAAAGTTTAGAATTGATGAAACCTGTATTTTGATCCAATTTCTTTGTGATTTGTAATTATCATTTATATCCCAAAATAGCTAGGGATTGGAACTCACATCACATGTATACACCCCTGCTTGAGGAGTTTTCCTCTTTTTAGAGTATGGTACTGTGCCCTTCCTCATCAGTGTACCTGCATGAGTGCACCCACACATACACACCCACAAACAGAACACTGATGAGGATTCTTTTTCTTTTTTTAAAAAAAAAAATTAAAGTGGAACCTACTGGAATAAGAATGTAAATATCCTTGTTCGCCCTACTTGTGGTGGTAGAAATTGATTAAGACACTTTTTTCCTATCATCCTGCAAAAGGGACAAGGAGGCCACATCTCATGACCTCCTCTAACCCCACAAGAGGAAGACAGAATCACCATCAATAGCCCAAGTCTTATTCCTGCAAGGCCAGACATGCTGCCTCCCTCCAGACCTTTCACCAATCCTGACACCAACTGTTCCTCCCACAGCACTCACCACATTTCTGCTGGGTTCAATAATTTACTGCAGTGACCACACAGAACTCACAGATTATGGGGTTTATTAGGGGAGCACCAGGTTACAATTCAAGTTCAGGAAAAATGCTCAGTCTCTCTCAGCCCGCTGTCTCTCACCCAACATTTTCTCATAATCTCTCTCCCAGCAGTACCATCTCTCAGTGTCTCTTTCAGCAATGCATGTCTCTTGCATCTCTTTTCCAGCAGCGCGTGTCTCTCAGAAGCATGTGTCTCTCAGGAGTGTGTTTCTCTCAGGAGCACGTTTCTTCTCAGCAGCATGTCCTTCTCAGCCAGCAGCCAGAGAGAGTTCTGCCTCTAGGAGGCCTCCTTTTGAGCTTGGCAGAATGGCCAAACTATCCAATCATAACATCAGAATTCTAAGCCCCTGAGAGATAGCGAACTTCCCAGAACATTGCTTTGTGCCAAGCCCAATGGAAATAGTCCAGGTGGATGACTTTTACAATCAGGAGCTCCTCAGTTGCTCACAGCAAATTCCACCACTGAGTTTACAAAGACTTATGGCTAGAAAAGCCATACCAGGTAATTTACTACACTGCATATTCTTACAAACTCATTTATTAGAATGGCCTCCTGAAGGGAAGGGTGACTTATTCCCCTCTCTACTCTAAACCTTCACCATCTTTCACTTCCATTGCTGCCACAACCTTCCAATTCATCTTTCTGCTTCCATGCTTGTCCCCCTCCAATCCTCCTTCACAGAAAAGCCAGAGTGAAATAAAAATGAAACCATGTCTCTGTCTGCTTAAAACTCTCAATGACTATTTGTTATGCCTTGTCATGGTCCCCACATCCAAACAGATCTGCCCCTCCTTATTTTTCTGGCCTTTATCTTGAGTTTTCCCTTGCCCACTCACTGTATGTTCCACACACACTGATGTCTTTTGGCTTCCCACTGTTGTTGGTTGCTGCCATCCAGTTGACCCTCAGCTCATGGTGACCCCATAGATGGATGGTCATGTGCAATCCTCATGATTCATTGTGGATCAAACCACTGTGATCCATGTAGTTTTCCTAGTTAAGTTTTGGAAGTAGACTGCCAGGCCTTTATTCCTAATCTGTCTTAGTTTTAAAGCTTGGCTGAAACCTGTCCACTCAGGACATTTTTACATTTGTTCCTTCCTATGCCAGGACTACCCTAATCTTTCAGTTTGCATGTGTGGCTGCTGACCATCCAAAGGTCTACCTCCATGAGAAAACATCCCTAACCATCCTTTGTAAAGATCCTCCCATTGTTTATTTCCTTTCCTGTACCTATCACCATCTATGGTTTCATTCTTGTTCTATACCTGTCTCCAGCAGTAGAATGTAAGCTCCACTAGGATGGAAACAGTGGCTATCTTTACTGTTGCTTCCTTAGAGCCTGGCAGGTTCATCAAAAGTATTCAACAATTTGGGAATTAAGTCACAGCGAATCAATAATCAAACTGAAAAAAGGTCATGGAAATTCTTCCTACTTGTAAATTTGTCCTTCTACAAATGAAATGTATGTTCAATTTCAAATCTTTACCTTAAAGAAATCTAAATGTTAGGAACAATTATATGTGTGAGATAAGATCTTATTCAAGGTTTCATGTTTCTATAATGAATCAGGATCTGGAGAGCATACATAGAAGCTGGGATAGAGTACAGTTTCAGCTATGTGGAAGAAAGGTCTCCTCTCTCCCATCTCCATTTTCCTTTCTCTTTATGGAAACATACTACATTAACATCTTGACTTCAGTGGACAGTGCCTGCGTTTCCCTATGTGGGGTGTAAGGGCAGGTCCTGGGAGATGGAGATCTCCACCTGCAGAGAGGTCTGCAGTCATGCTGAGCTCTGCTACCCTGGGTTCCAGTAAGAATGAAATATTTTTATATTCATTAAATGTTCCTCATGTGTCTTCTTTCAAGGCAAGCATCAGCAATTTATCTCGTGAAGCCTGGCCAAGTCCCTGAACTTAGTAAAAGAATGATGGGATATATAATGTCCATACTTTAAGGCCTTATCAAAGAGGTTTATACCCAGTAAATGCATAGCACTAATTGATGCATTGGAAGACTAATGCTGAGCCAATTTTGTGGTCTGTATTTCAGGCAATCAGTGGATGAAACAGAAGAGCAAAGACCATTAAGTCATCTTTGTGGCTTAGCATTACTAGCACTTGACAAAGTTGTATACCCTGATGTTTCAAGTACTCTCCAGAGTTGGGGAGAAAAAAAAAACAATAACCTTTAGGCCATTTTGATTAGCTGAGAAAAAAGAAATCTAAAGCATAAAATATCAAAATTTCCCTTTTGATGTTGTAAAGTTGGAAAATGTATTTTCCAAAAAGTCTGTCTAGCAAGCTCCTGTCCTTTAAAGCTGATGCCGGGACATTTGTCCAGAGGTAACTCAGTCCACTGAGGTTGTCTTCTGATGTGTATAATAAAGCTACTTCCTCACCTCTGCCAATGGAAAAGGAAGGCTGAATGTTTACTGTCAGGTAGCTTGGTAAGTGCACTTGATTTATAAATGACAATACCAAACAATTAGAATTTCATAAAATATAGTTTCACAATGTAACTCACTTTATTTTTAAGACTGTTATTAAAGATGGTGTATTTGCAATATTGTAACAATTTAATCAAAACAAGCTTTATAATACAGTTATATAAATATATAAAATAACATTTTGACCCACTATAATATTTGTTGTTGTTGTTGTTTTTATGTGCCGTCGAGTCGGCCCCGACTCATAGCGACCCCTCCTTGGGTTTCCGAGGCAGTATCACTACGGAAATAGGATTGCCCAACCTTCCTTCCGAGGAGTGGCTGGTGGGTTTGAACCACCAGCTGTCTGGTTTAGCAGGTTATAAAAATAAGGTTTGTCTACAATGACATTCAGACAAGGAGGAAAACCTCATGTGTTTCTATAAATGTATGAGTCCTTTCAAGAAGAAAATAAATAATTCCCCTCCTCTTTTTATGTTTTAAGGAGCCATGCTTCACGTAGGTGAGATTTGAGGCATTTTATCTGTACCATTTAAGATAAAAGTCTTAAAAGCCCTGAATGATCTGAGCAGGTCTCCCACCCATCCCAGCAACTTTAGGAAAAGGAGAGGTTTCACTTGAATGAGACTTGAAGAAGGAAGACTCTGCAGCGCATGGAGGGGACTGATCAAAGGAAACCCTTAGCTTCTTTCTCTTAATGATAAAGTGATGGCATAGACTAAGATCATGAGTGTGGGGACCTTGTTGAATTATAGAAATACCAGTGATCTTGATGAACCACTGAGCCTTGGAAACCTAAACTTCAGACAGACCAGGCTGGAAGTGGCAGCTATGGCTGCCAGCCGGAACAGGTAGGAGGGAGAGCTGCCAGGCAGGAAGCTAAGGGAGATAAACTTGTCTGTCAGTTTGTTGTACTGTGGTGGCTTGCATGTTGCCGTGGAGGCTGTGCCATAGGTGTTTAAAATGCCAGCAGGGTTGGCCATGGTGGGTGGGTTACAGTGGAGCTTCCAGACTGAGACAGACTCAGAAGGAAGAGACCATGTACTTCTCAAAAAAATTGGCCAGGGAAAATCCTATGAACAGCAGTGAAGCACAGTGTGATATATCACTGGACAACTTTATGAGTAGCCTTGAAGCATTGACCGATACAGTGTCGGAAGATGAGCCTTTCAGTTTGGAAGGTATTCGAGATACGACTGGGAAAGATCTGCCTCATCAGAGTAGAGCCAACCTTAATCATATGGATAAAGCAGAGCTTTCAGGACCTCCATTTGCTGATGTGGCAGGACTCAAATTGAGAAGAAACAGCTGCAAACACCCATTAATAATCAGAAAATGGAATGTACGAAGTATGAATCTAGGAAAATTGGAAGTTGTCAAAAATGAAATGGAGTGCATAAAGATTGATATCCTAGGCATTAGTGAACTGACATGAACTGGTTTTGGCCATTTTGAATCAGACAACCATATGATCTACTATAATGGGAATGACAAATTGAAGAGGAATGACGTGGCATTCATCATTACAAAGAATGTTTCAAGATCTGTCCTGAAGTACAATGCTGTCAGTGATAGGATAATATCAATATGACTACAAGGAAGGCCAGTTAATATGACTATTATTCAAATTTATGCATCAACCACTAAAGCCAAAGATGAGGAAACTGAAGATTTTTATCAACTTCTGCAGTCTGAAATTGACCGAACGTGCAATCAAGATGTGTTGCTTATCACTGGTGATTAAAATGCAAAAGTTGGAAACAAAGAAGAATCACCAGTAGTTGGAAAATTTGGCCTTGGTGATAGAAATGACACTGGAGATTGCATGATAGAATTTTGTGAGACCAATGACTTATTCATTGCAAATACTTTTTTTCAACAACACAAACAGCAGCTATACGTATGGACCTCACCAGGCGGGAGTACACAGGAATCAGATTGACTACTTCCGTGGCAAGAGGTGATGGAAAAGCTCAGTATCTTCAGCCAAGACAAGGCCAGGAGATGACTGTGGAAAAGACCATCAACTGCTCATATGCAAGTTCAAGTTGAAGTTGAAAACCATTAAAACAAATCCATGAGAGCGAAAATATGACCTTGAATATATCCCTCCTGAATTTAGAGACCATCTAAAGAATAGATTTGATGCACTGAACACCACTGACTAAAAACCAGAAGAATTGTGGGACAACATCAAGAACAGTGTCCATGAAGAAAGCAAAATGTCATTAAAAAGACAGAAAAGGAAGAAAAGACCAAAATGGATGTCAGAAGAGACTCTGAAACTTGCCCTTGAATGAAGAGTGGCTAAAGAAATGGAAGAAATGACAAGATAAAAGAGCCGAATAGAAGATTTCAAAGGGCAGCTCAAGCAGACAAAGCCAATGATTATATTGAAATGTGCAAAGACATGGAGTTGGAAAGCCAAAAGGAAAGAACACGCTTGGTGTTTCTCAAGCTGAAAGAACTGAAGAAAAAATTTAAGCCTCAAGTTGCAATATGAAAGATTCTATGAGCAAAATATTCAATGATGCAGGAACATCAAAAGAAGATGAAAGGAATACACAGAGTTACTGTACCAAAAAGAATTGGGCAATGTTTATCCATTCAGGAGATGGCATATGATCAAGAACCAATAGTGTTGAAGGAAGAAATTAAAGCTGTGTTGAAGGAATTGGCAAAGAACAAGGCTCCAGGAATTGACGGAATACCCATTGAGATATTTCAACAAACGGATGTCATCCTGGAGGCACTCACTCTGCTATGCCAGAAGATTTGGAAGACAGCTACCTGGCCAACTGACTGGAAGAGATCCATATTTGTACCCATTCCAAAGAAAGGTGATCCCACAGAACATGGAAATTATCAAACAATATCGTTAATATTGCAGGCAAGTAAAATCTTACCGAAGATAATTCAAAAACAGTCGCAGCAGTATATTAACAGAGAGCTTCCAGAAGTGCAAGCTGGATTCAGAAGAGGACATGGAATGAGGGATATCCTTGCTGATGTCAGATGGATCTTTGTTCAAAGCAAAGAATACCAGAAAGATGTTTACTTGTGTTTTTTTGACTATGCAAAAACATTTGATTGTGTGGATCATAACAAACTGTGGAGAACATTGAGAAGAATGGGAATTCCCGAACACTTGATTGTGCTCATGAGGAATCTTTACATGGACCAGTAGGCTGTCGTTCCAACAGAACAAGGGGACACTATCTGGTTTAAAATCAAGAAGGGAGTGTGTCAGAGTTTTATCCTTTCACCATACTTATTCAATCTCTATGCTGAGTAAATAATCTGAGAATCTGGACTATATGAAGAAGTACATGACATCAGGATTAGAGGAAGAATCATTAATAACCTGTAATACATTGATGACACAACTATACTTGCTGAGAGTGCAGATGACTTGAAACACTTACTGATGAAGAATTGATTGAAGATTGAAGAAAAGATTGAAGAATACAGTCTATACTATGCATGAAACCTCAATATAAAGAAAACAAAAATGCTCAGAAATGGACCAATAAGCAGCATCACTATAAATGGAGAAAAGTTTAAAGTTGTCAAAGACTTCATATTACTTGGTTCTACAATCAACGCCAAAGGAAGCAGCAGTGAAGGTATCAGACTATGTATGTTGTTGTTGTTATGTGCCATCGAGTCAGATCCGACTCATAGCGACTCCTCCTTGGGTTTCTGAGGCAGTGTCACTACGGAAGTAGATTGCCTCATCTTCCTTCTGAGAGTGGCTGGTTGGTTTGAACTGCCAGCCTTCTGGTTAGCAGTCAAGTGCATTAGGCACTATGCTACCAGAGCTCCTAGACTATATATAGCACTGGGCAAATTGGCTGCAAAAGATCTCTTTCAAGTGCTGAAGAGCGAAGATGTCTCCTTGAGGACTTAGGTGTGCCTGACACAAGCCATGATATTTTTAATCACATGCACGTGAGAGCTGAACAATGAATAAGGAAGACCAAAGAAGAATTGATGCTTTTGAGTTGTGGTGCTGGCAAGGATGCTAAAAGAACTAACAAATCTGTCCTGGAAGAAGTGCAGCCAGAATGCTTCTTGGAGCAAGAATGGCCAGACTTCATCTCACCTACTTTGGTCATGTTGTAAGAAGAGACAATCTCTGGAGATGGATGTCATGCTTGGTAAAGTGGAGGGTCAGCAAAAGAGGGGAAGGCCCTCAACAAGATGGATTGACACAGTGGCTGCAATGATGGGCACAGGTATAGCAGGGATGGTGGGGCTGGCACAGAATTGGATGGCATTTCGTTCTGCTGTGCATAGGGTCTCTATGAGTCAGAGATGACTGGACAGCCCCTAACAACAACAACAACATGAGGATAATTCTCTCCCTGCCCCTCCTTGTATGCAACAATAATGTTTCAAACAAAATTCCCTTCCAGGGAGCCCACAAATGAATTTTCCTGTCAGATTGCTCCCAAGTTCTGTTGAAGAACATGGGTAGATGTTAATGAAACATGACTCTTGGTGAAGTTTAATGTCTGGAGTGTACACATGCTGTCCATTCTGATTATCATGATAAAGTGAGACAGATTACAAGGGAAACATGCATATCAGTAGAAATAATCGGCTAAAAACCCCTAAAAGACATAGAGCAACCTGAAGTCATTAGTGGCGTAAACTTAAGACAAATACTGACTGAAGTGTTCATGCAAGGAAATATCTCAGAGTTGATTTATATGGAACAAAAGGTGGCAAGTGGAGTTTGGGGCTGATTTTGTGTTTTAATTAAATGTGGCCAATTGGGCCTAAGAAGACATCCAAGTTCCCCATTATTTTTTTTTTGTTCTTCAATTTGAAATATTCAGTACACTCTTGGGGACTGCTGGGCTCCAGAGACAGGAACATGGATTTGTGGTGGTGTAAGTGGGAGGTGAACAAGCCCTGGTTGTGTAGTGGTTAAGTGCTTGGCTACAAACCAAAACATCAGTGGTTCAAACTCACCAGCTGCTTTGTGGGAGAGAGACATGGCAGTCTGCTCCTGTAAAGACTACAGCCTTGGAAACCCTATGGGGCAGCTGTACTCTGGCCTATAGGGTTGCTGTGAGTCAGAATGGACTCAACGGCAGGGAGATTTTAAGTGAGTGATTAGACCAGAAAGCCCGTTTCCATTGAAATCCACTCCCCACATAGCAGGCAGTGAGAAATTATGAAGATATCAAGCAAATAAATTTGTTCAGGAGTCTGAGTCTTCGCTATACGGCATGTGATGTATAATTGGATTTGGAGTAAAAGTTGGTCCCATATATCTGAATCTCAGAACCACACAGCTAGTAGCAGCAGAGTTGTACCAAATCTAGGCCTAGAAGGAGGAAGGAGGCCTGTAAAGTTGCTGTCTTTAAGCAAGAGTGACTTTTAGAGAGACAGTCATGCCCAGACAACATTGCAAGGAGAGAGCAAAGGGGCATGGGTCTCCTCCCTCTCTTTAATGTCTGTCAGGACTCCCCACTGGCTCAATACAGCCAGAATCCAGAGGGGTGGAAAGTCCTAATGATGGAGCTCCCCAAGGCAGAGAGCAGGTGGTGGAAGGTGCAAAGTGAATGTGGAGGTGCAAAGCAAAGATTCTGGGTGCAGGAGGTGCCACTGAGCAAGACAGACCAAGAGCCTGATCTTGTGCCAATTCTGGAAAAAAAGGTGCCAGTACCGTGGCTGATGATAACAGGGCCTTGGGCAAAGCCTCAAGGGGAGCATAGAATCTGCTTACCCTTTGCCCTTCATGTTTTTCAAGAGTTGAGCACTTGTTGCTGTTGGAGATGGGGAGAGGCACAAAGGGAATTGGGTACAGTATTGGTGGATGCTGTCACTTGGTTAAGCCCTTGAAACAATCACTCCATACGGTAGGAATTATTCTGTGGTAAGTCTATGCTGCCATCTAGTGGAAGAATTGTGATATAAGCAGAGCTTAGAACTGTTTCTTCCCTGTTCAGTCACGATCCGCAAAGTGAAACCTTAACAGACCCCAGTTAGTAAAATGTAGGTGTTTTAGAATGATGACCAAACCAAAAAAGCAAACTCACTGCTTTCAAGTCGATTCGACTCATAACGACCCCTCCTTGGGTTTCCAAGGCGGTATCTCCACGGAAGTAGATTGCCCAGTCTTCTTTCCCAGGAGTAGCTGGTGGGTTTGAACTGCCAACTTTCTGGTTAGCAGTCAAATACTTTAGGCACTACACCACCAGAGCTCCTTCAAATATTCACATACTACTTTTCAAAAATTATTTTATAAATTTTTTCCCAAGATTTAAGCACTAATTGTATACTTAATCAAACACTTTTAAACACTTAAAATCACAAGTGTAACAGACCCAATTATCTTAAAAGGATTTTAAACTTTTAAAAACAGACCAAGTAAAACCTTACAAGGGTTATAAAAGTGCTCAGCACACCATGAAAACAATTCCTAGGAGGCATTATCCTTTTCTTTATGTTTGTTGTTGTTGTTAGGTGCCGTTGAGTCGTTTCCGACTCATAGCGACCCCATGCACAGCAGAACGAAACACTGCCGATCCCGCGCCAACCCCACAATCCCTGCTATACTTAAGCCCATCATCGCAGCCACCGTATCAATCCATCTCCTTGAAGGCCTCCCCCTCTTTCGTCGACCCTCCAC
>NW_006921589.1:36694444-36698083 GCF_000298275.1 Orycteropus afer afer | reverse complement strand
GAAGGTCTCGAAAGCTTTCTCTTTTCCATGAGTAAGGCTGGGTTTACTCAGATGTTGCAGCTCTTTCCCAGTCCTATTTTGTGAGCCTTTTAGCCTAAACGGACTATTCCTAAAGTTGCGCAGTAATGTACCAAACAGTGTTTCTTTGCTATTCATTCTTTATGTTTACTGCTGCGTTTATCCTTATTCTCATTTATTTCTGAGGCTGCTTTCCTAGGATATCAGTAACTATTTGTATCATTGGCTAAAATCTCAGTGACCTTACTGACAGGTATAAAAAGCAGAGGCTGCAAGACCTAGGGCGTCCAGATCCACAGCATTTGGGTGGGTCTGGGATGACTTATTCATTCCATAAGCTTCCAAACCACATGCTAATCATTAGAACATCCTTTGATAATCAAGTTTTCCATGTTATGTATTCAGTCCCCGTTTCACACATAGATTTTAATTTTTTGAAATTTGATCTTTTTCTCAAAAATAAGGGGTCTTAGTCTGGGTTCTCTAGATGAGCAATATGACTGAAACATATATAAAAATAAAATTGTAACTATCAAGATATATATATATATAGATAGAGAGAGAGATTGATTGATTGATTGATTGATTTACTTCAAGGCAATAGCTCATGCAATTGTGGGGGCTGGCAAGTTCCCCAACAGATTTTGTGGGTCAGGTAGCAGGCCTAAGGCTTCTGCTTGCTCATGTGGTTGCCGGGGCTGATAAACCTTAAATCTGCAGGTCAGGGACCAGGCTGAAGACTTCTGCAGGCTTACATCCCAAGAACCAGAGGTCAGGCAACAAGAAGAGTACAGAATTGGAATGAAGAGTGAGCTTTGCCAGAATGCCCAGGTACATATGGAGGCAGGCCATACTCCCCTTCAAATGACTGGTTGCTACATTAGATCACAAAATGGAAGGTCATTACATAATGTCTGCCAGACCACTGACAATCATAGCGTAGCCAAGCTGGCATATAACATCAGCCATAACATAAGGTATCCCTTCAACATCACATAGCTGAGTACTTAACCCTTGTCCTGCCTTTATGACACACTCTGTTAGCATCATTAAAACATGTATTCTTTATTCAAAACAAAAAAAAAAAAACACCTCACTGTTGTTGAGTCAGACCCTATGCATACCCACCCCTGCTTGGGTTTCCAAAGCAGTGAGTCTATGGAAGTAGATTGCCCAGTCTTCCTTCCAAGGAGTGGCTGGTGGGTTTGAATTTCATAATTTATGGACTATCTACAGGTTTTAACTCCTAGGAGACAAGGAAGTCAGTCTGCTTAATGAGACTTCATCTTTCTAGTTTATCATATTACAACATACTGTTGAACCTTCCTTTTACTTCATTAATTTGTGAGACCATCAGAGATGGTTAAGTGTAGGTCTCCCACATCATTATATAAGACCAAGGTGATGTCCAGCCCTTTGTGTTCTGGGTAGAATTCATTCTATTTCTGTATTAGCTCAGCTCACTCATGATTCTTTTGTCTACTCTTCTTCCTTACCTACCAAGAACACACACACACACACACACACGTGCACTTATCAACTAAAGTGTGAAGGCAGCAGCATTTATACATGCATTTGTAAATGCATGTATATACAGAGATGCATATACACACGGGATATATATATATATATATATATACACACACACACATATATATATCCCTCAATGAAATCATTACGAACTTAAACATAAATCCTTTTTTTCATCCTGTGTTATAATTTCTTTCTTTCTTTCTTTTTTCAATCATAACATTTCTCTTTTGGCTCTGTTTATGAACTCATGTCTACTGTAGGTCAAGTAATTCTAAATAGTAACTATTATTATTTAATGTTCAAATTATCACAGCTTTTCAATGAGAATAGTAATTATTATTATTTAATGTTCAAATTGTCACAGTTTTTCAATGAGAACCCATGAGGCAGAATCATTGTATCTTTTATTATTGTCTCTGGTATTCATGGCATTGTCCTCACTTTCTGATACCCACAGGTTATTCCTGGTCTCCTGAGTGTTTTCCTTTAGCGCATCAGCTCTAACTTCTCCCACTCTGTGCAGTCTCCCTGATCACCCCTGAGGCCATAGGCAGTTCCACTTTGTGGCCTAAACATCCAGCCACCTTCCAACGGAATGGCTTTGCCTGTGATTCAAGCAGATCTCAAATCACTTTCACTGGCTCTGTTTGAACCTTGCTTTTCACTGCACAATCAATTTGTAGTCTTTTTTGTATTGTATTGCATTCAGTGTACTGCTCAGCATTTATAATAAAAGACAATCTGGGAAAAACTAATGGGCAAAGATTTGAGTTTATGTGTGGGATGCACCCTGGTATTAAGTCAGGAGGGCTGTTGGATCAGGAACCAAGTTTTATAATAATGATCGGGTTAAAAGTGAATATTTCTTATGATGACCTTGCTTTCCTAAGAAATCTAGCCACTTCAGAAAATCAGATAACTAATGATTAAATAACCAGGACCTATTACATTAAATAAATTCGGTAGACGAAATTCCAAGACTTCCATCTGAACCCTCTACTCAAAATGTGAAATTAAGACTTAATCTCATTTGTCATTTGGAAAGGTTGGGCATTATCCTTCGGGTCTTTTCTCTAAGACTGGGTGTTGCCTAGGCTGTGAACATGGAAAGACTCTCAACCTTCTAAAGCTTTCCCATCCACGCCTTGGCTTGTCCTGCTTGTGCTCACCCTTTCCTGGAGAAGGTAGCTTCTTCTCTTGAAGACATGAAGCGCCAAGTAAGGTGTAAGCAGTAGGGGCTCTCAGGGTTCTCTCTACCCCTTGGTATTAGAACAGAGCTGATCAGAACCATTACACAAAAGATCTTATTTATTTACTCCATAAAAGAGATAGTAGGAGGATAACTCCCCTGAGAAAAGGTAGTTAGCCAACCGCATTCATTAGCAGAGTCAGTGGATGGGTATTTTTGAAGTCCTGGATGGCCCTAGGGTAAGGATGCCTCTCTTTGTAGGAGGCTTTGGGCTTTAATAGTCTGAAGCAAAACTGGGCTGCATTTCAGTTCTGGAGTTCCTAGAGAGAGAGCATGTAACCTCTCTGGAGACTTTCCTTCCTGTCATTCACAGAAAAGTGGTCCCTTGTGGATTTCTCCTTTGCCAGCCATCTTTAAACCCTGCATCCCATTAGTTTTGCCCCAATTATTACTTAAGATATACGAAGATATAACCCTTATGCACTACATTCTACAAATTTAACTAATAAAAATGTTGTTTTGCAAGAGCTTTTTGAAGTCCAAGAAAACTTTGGAATAATTTTTATGAGACTTCAAAATCTTTCTTCTTATAGGCAGGAAGTTACATTTTACCAAGGGTAAATGAACTCAAATAGCAAAAGGGATTGGGCTTGGCTTGAAATGCCAAACCCACAGTGTTTCAGTGGCTTCTTAACGGGGCCAAGTGCATTTTCCCATTCCTGAGAGTCAAGGCTGGTATCTAAATTTTCGGGCCAGCATGTTATTACTTATAAATAATTATTTTAGCATGCTAGTTACTTTTAGGAGCTCTGGTAGCATAGTGGCTAAAGCACTTGACTGCTAACCAGAAGGCTGGCAGTTCAAACCCACCAGCCACTCCTCGGAAGGAAGGTTGGGCA
>NW_006921589.1:36664206-36693699 GCF_000298275.1 Orycteropus afer afer | reverse complement strand
AAAAAAAAAAAAAAGTAAAATAATAGCAATAAATTCATACCTATGGATAATTACATTGAGTGTAAATGGATTATGTGCACCAGTCAAGAGACAGAGAGTAGCAGATTGGATAAGAAAACATGACCCATCAATATGCTGTCTACAGGGGACACACCTTAGACACAAACAAAAACAAGCTAAAAATTAAAGGGCAGTGTGGTAGTTAAGGTTATGTGTCAACTTGGCTGCTGGTGAAGAATATTGAATATATTGTGTCTGAAATATAAGAACAAACAAATCTGTCTTGGAAGAAGTACAGGCAAAATGCTCCTTAGAAGCAATGATGTGAGAGTTCGTCCCATTTACTTCAGACATGTTAGTCCTGTCCCTGGAGAAGGACGTCATGCTTGGTAAAATAGAGGGCCCTTCAGACATGTTAGTCCTGTCCTTGGTAAAATAGAGGGCCGGCAAAAAAGAGGAAGACCCTGCACAAGATGGGTTGACACAGTGGCTACAACAATGGGCTCAAACGTCGTAGCAATTGTGAGCATGGCACAGGAGAAGGCACTGTTTCCTTCTGTCATTCTGAGTTGGAACTGACCTGACACCATTATGTGTTGGAACCAATCAACAGTACCTAGCAACAAGGTACTCACGAGCCTAACCCCATTTTTCTCCTAGAGTCATTGTTCAGGATTTGGTGACTCAGGGTTTGTGGTAACTATAAAGCACAACTAGCAGGAATAACAAGAATGGGCTATGTCTGTGTATAAACACACAGACAAATAGGCACCCTACACATACTTATGTTTCTTTTTTTCCCTCCCATAAGAGTTGAGTATATCTCCAACATCCATTTTCTTCCAAACTTGAAATTACCTCCTTTTTTTTCCTTTTCCCTAACTATCTTTCTTAATAAAAATTCTGGTTTCTTTCCTCATAGGAGAGACCATGAGACATCTGGTACCTCCCCTTTGTGGTCACCAATATCAGATACTGCGTTTAGTTTGGAAGAACCGCTAGGGCAGGGTTGTCTGTTTGTCTTCCCTCCTATGCCTGGGACAGCCCTGGTGCTTGCTCTCTCAGGAGGTGATGGTTATGCAGCATGGTGGCTCTAGAGCCAAGTAACCGCTTAACTACTTTTTCATCTTCCTTGCTCTGTGGCCTGGAGTAAGTTTTTCCCTGTGAGTTGGTTTTGTCTTATAGAAAATAGGGATAATAATAACCCATTCTGTTGAGTCCATTCTGACTCATGGTGACCATATGTGTTATAGAACAGAATTTCTCCGTAGGGTTTTCTTAGCTGTTTTTTTTTAATCTTTATAAAAGGTGCTCATCAGACCTTTCTTCCATGGTATTATTCGGCACGTTTGAACTGCTAATCGGTAGGCTATCAGCTCACCGCAAACTGCTTGAGCCACCCAAGGACCTTGGAATAATAACAGTACTTTATTGTGGAGTTGTTTTGAGGTTCTCATGAACAGACGCTTGTAAAACTAAAAACCAAACTCACTGCCATCGAGTTGATTCCAACTCACAGTGACCCCCTTTGGGTTTCCAAGGCAGTAAATCTTTATGGAAGTAGATTACCCAGTCTTCCTTCTGTGGAGTGGCTGGTAGGTTTGAACCACCACCCTCTGGTTAGCAGTCAAATGCCTTAAGCACTATGCCACCAGAGCTCCTTGATCCTTGTAATATGTCCAGTAAATGTAACTCATTTGGTGCTGAGTAAATATTCAATTGACTAAATAAATGGGAAACAGGTCCCATTCTGGCTTTTACTACCTGTGCCCATTGAAAATGAACATATAGGCTGAAACGTCCCAACTTTGCTCTGCTTCAAGGCTTCCTCACTTTCCGTCTTTTCTGGATTCTGATGTGCCATGTAATTTGGTGATTTTGCATATTGTGTTCAGCTTCTATTATGTACTTGCCAAAGTAACATCTGTATTTCTCAATTAATTTTTTTGTTGCTGTACAGTTTATAATTTGCTTTTATGTATATTGTCTTATTTGACCTTTCTAACCATCTTGGGAGATAACAGAGATTCCCTTAACCCACCACTGGAGAGGAAATTGAAGCTTGGAGAGGTTTTCTGGTTTGCTGAAGGAGTTTCAGGGAATAAGTGGCGCACTCAGAACCTTAAACAGCCCCCACACTTCCACTGCCACTGCCCAGTTTTCTTTCAGCTTTTCTGAAACTCCAAGAGTTGAGAAATCCAGTCTAGCTGGGAGTGGAGACGGTTCTTTTCTGAGTGACTGTGCAGCATTGGAGAATTCAACAGCTCTCTTCTTTTCAGGTTCACTAAGATGTCTTCTAATTTTCTGCACCACTCGATGACACTGTTATTTGTTTACCTAAATAGTGAGAACTTTACTGACTGAAATTCTTGGCCAAACGTTCCTGGGAGGAAGGGCGTGGGATGAGGCAGAAAAAGGAGACGGGACAAACAATCATTACAACTCTTACCTGATCCTTTTTGTTTTCAATTGCTGAACAGACAAAGCAAAAAGCAAAAAGATGAGGGTGGCAGTGTATGAAGTTGAAGTCTGGATTTGAGTGTTTGATGTGTGAAGAGTCTAAAACCTGTTGCTGTGCAGTCCATTCTGACTCCTGGTAACCTTATAAAACAGGGTGCAAATGCCCCATATGGTTTCCAAGGCTGTAAATCTTTATGGAAACAGACTGCCCCATCTTTCTCCTGTGGAGCGGCTGGTGGGTTTGGACCACCAACTTTTTGGGTTAGCATCTGAGCCACCAGGGCTCCTTGTATAAAGAATAGGATTTTTTTCTTTTCTTTTCTTTTCTCTTTTCCTTCCTTTCTTCTTTCTTGCCTCTGTCACATGGGGGCATGACAAAATGTCCTCATGAATTGTTCTCTGAAGTTCACATCAGAACTTCCTGGGTTTGTCTTGCTAATAACTCCATCTTTTACCTATATTCTTTTCCTTAAGTATTTATTATGTGCTATGGGAGCTCTGGTGGCATAGTGCCTAAGGCATTTGACTGCTAACCAGAAATTAGCAGTTCAAACCCACCAGCCACTCCTCGGAAGGACGATTGGACAATCTAGTTCCATAGTGATACTGCCTTGGGAACTCAAGGAGGGGTCTCTATGAGTCGGAGACCACTTGACAGCACATAACAACAAGGACAACAATCTAATCAATGGGAACACTGGTGGAGTAGTGCCTAAGGCATTTGATTGCTAATCAGAAGGCTGGCAGTTCAATCCCACCAGCCACTGTTAGGAAGGAAGGTTGGGCAATCTACTTCCATAGAGATACCGCCTCAGAAACCCAAGGAGGGGTCGCTGTGATAATTAATAAAGTATTATTACCCTGTTTTACCAATGACACAGAAGTTTAGAGAAATGATCGGACTTGACCATGTTTCCCAGCTGGGCCAGGGCAGAGCTGTGATTGAAATCCTCCTTCTCTGCCTTTTCATCAAACGTTCGTACTCTGTCTCACAGCTACTTCTGCTGACTCCAGTTTCAAGTTGCTTCTCTTTGCTCTCTACCGCCGAGTCTTTCTCATGGCTTATGAAATATCTCTTCTGCCTTTCTCTCTCTGGAAGCTTCTGAAATAGCCCTTCTCAGTTTGCCAGACCTCACGCCTTTGGAGTTAAGTTTAACGAATTCCCTTGGGAACTTAAATGACGTCTGTAGGGGAAATGAAACGAATGCCCTAGATGAACATGGTTATGTATTTGAATACAGTGTAAATATAGATTGTGCGGCATGATCTTTGATGTTCCCTATTTGCACTAATTTTTAGTAAAAAGAAATAAGGATAAGCTCTGAAGATTTATGCTATAGACATCAAATCATATTTTATGCTATCTCCACCAAACGAGGAACTAACAAAGGTGGATGCCTTATTAGATCTGAATTGGGGAAATCACCTTGAATGTGCAATATAACTTTTTGCATGGTAATTGCCAACATGAGATCACGTTTTGGCAATTTGCTTATGTACATTCTTTTTGATGGGAATAGCAACAGTAGCAGTTTGTGATTGGTATCACAAACAGAATTGTACACGTATGGTCGGTGAGGATAACGTTCCTTGAGGTTATATTTGTAAAGTGACATTGCCTGATATTTTCCAGTGGAAATTTGAGTGAACAAAAATAATATGTTTAAAAGGATAGTTTAGAAGAGAGACATTATATGGCAACAAGTTTGAAGAATTAATATATCAATATAGCATCTATTACATATAAAGCAAAAGAAAGAGCTTTTATTTACAATAATCTACAGAGAAGATACATCATATACTCAGGGATTAAAATGGGTACTTTTTATTAATTTTAAATTTTATAACAAAACATATTTTAAATGAGTAGTATTTTTAGGAGCTCTGGTGGCGTAGTGCCTAGGGCATTTAACTGCTAGCCAGAAGGCTGTCGGTTCAAAGCCACCAGCCGCTTAGGAAGACTGGGCAACCTACTTCCATAGGGATATCGCCTGGGAAATAAATCCAAAGAGGAGTCGCCATCAGTCGGGAACGACTCCACAGCAGTGAGTTTTTAGTTTTTTTGAGTAGTTTTAAAATAACTGATATAATTCATATAGAGAAGGTGAGTTTAATTTCTAGTCAGTGTTCTCTGGAACAATTTTCAGGAATTGAATGGAAGCAGCTATGGTGAATTGTTCATTCCCAGTACAAACCTATCCCAATGTGGACACAAGAGGGCGCCAAACCTCTATGTCAAACAGGCAGTAGCGTTGGCGCTTTAATGGAGGAAATAAACTGGCGCTTAAAAATGAAACCATGTTTATTTTATTCTGGGTAATATAATATGCACCTGCTTGTTTTATTTTTTAGACTGATTCGTGTCAAATGACTTTCCAGAAATATGACATGTGTACTGGATCCAGACAGAACTAATCCTTCAATGTATGAGTAGTACTATTTTGTACAAACTATATTCTATGATATAATGAAGTTTCATTTTATTGTACTCACTATAAAGGGAATTAAGAGAACGTAGCAAGTTGGCACATACTTTTCCAATCATTTTGTCTGTATAACTCACTAAGAAATAGTTTTTGATCATGGGCTACTTACTAAACACAAACATGGCCCCCCTCCCCCCACAACTGCTTGTTAAGGTAAAGAGTAGTGAGCCTTCGCCCAGAGAACTCAGGGGCTAATTAGGGCCGAGGCTTCTGGAAAAGGAGGACATTAGGTAGTACCCGAAGGAATTGGAGTTTGCTGTGGATAGGGAGGAAGAACTAAGGCGTTTTTGCCAGGTAAACCTTTGGCTTAGTTCTTATGAGTGTAAATGTAATATGGCAAGGCTGTGGGGAGGGTAGTGGACTCCCTTCTCTCTGAGTGTGTTTACTGACCAGCGTTGGGTGAGACCACCACCGGAGTCTGCACACATCAGCTGCTCCATATGCATTTGTTGAATGCGTGAATTTCTGCCTTGAAAGGATACACATTTCACTCTGCTCAGGCTTGTCTGAGATCTTCAGCTGCCTGACAGGTAGTAATTAACTGCTGAAAGGCATAAATACTTCGTTTTAAACATTGACATTATGTCCCTGATGAAAGAAAAGGATAGAGAGAAATAAAGAGTTCAGCAAATGCTAAAATTTCTTGAAATAATTTCATTGAAAATTAACAAGTTGATTGTTGTGAAAACAGATTCCAATTTACACATAATGGGCAATCATCCAGCTTTTCCTGGCCTCTGATGGAACCCCCACTACCCAGAGCTATGGGCTTTTTACCTCTCCATAATGCTTATCTAGGGCTTCTTAGGTTAATTTGCCTTTCACACTTCAACTGCTTAAAGATAACACACTGAACTCAATTATAAGCATTCCCCTCTTTCATAGAGTAGTGTCTTCATGGTGGGGGATGCCTGCCCCAACACTCCAGCTTCTGTCCTCCTCATTCGGGGTACAATTGCTAAATTCTTTGCAATTGGACAGCTTGCACAGGAGCCCCAAAACTCTAGCAGAGAGGCCAGCAGGGGCAGTTAGAAATCTGTCTTTTTCCCATTGAAGTATGTCTCTGTTTTTCCAGACGTCATCTGTTATCTATTGAGTTTCCGAATCTTGTGTTCTCTAATTGTGGGCTGTGGGCAAAAAGATAAGGTGTTCATTTGTGTTGGATTGACAATGAGCACTTCACCCTCCACGCCTCATCTTTACCTTTGTTCTACTCTGTTACACGGGGTCTCTGTGAGTGGAAAAGCGATTCTGATACCCACCACCACCAACTACCTTTCAAAAAACATTGTTTCTTCCTCTTGTCTCTTGGACTTCAGGTTTCCAGGCTACTGTGATGAAGTTCTTAATACTTTCTTTCATAAAGCACTTTAAAAAATCCTTCATATTGGCAGGGACTTAACTCATGCATTAATGGATAATAATAACGGCTGACATTTTTGGAGTGTTGACTGTTTGGCAGGCATTGCGCTGAGGGATTTGTTCCCATTATCTCACTTGATCCTCTCAACAGCTTTATGGTAACGCCTGTTCCCAAATGAAGAATCTAAAGCTGAGAGAATTAAGGAGTTCGTCCTAAATCAGAGGATTAGGAACCGGAAATGTCTGTCTAGAGCGTGCAAGAGAAGGGAACTGGAATTGGAAAGAAAATCTCTGACTCTGAAACACACACAAAGTGGAAGGTGCAGAAGCCAATCGTATTTCTTACTTTCCTTAAACAGAGGAGTGGTAGGACCTACTGTGAGTAGGTCCAAGAGGGCTGCAGAAGAACCTAAAGTTACTGACTTGCCCTCGGGCAGATTTTTATTTAGTTCAGTGGTTCCCAAACTTTGCTGCACACTGGATCTTCTGGGAGTCTGTAATGTATACCAATGCCTGGCTCTGGTCATCAGAGATTCGTACGTAAATGGTATCAGGGTACAATCTGAGCATGAGAAATTTTAAAACTTCCTCAATGATTCTAATGTGCGAAGTTTGGGAACCACTGTTCTAGTTGAAAATAAAGCTATAAAAATTTTGATTTGTGGAGCAGGAGTCAGGCATGTGTGACACTGGTAGCTGAATTATAAATTCCACAGGAATTTTCATAATTCCTTTGCTACTGAAGTTAGGTCAGGGGGCTCTGAAATCTGCTCTTTGTAGTGTTGCCCTCCCTTTAGTCTGGATGTGAATTACTTTGAGTGACAGAGCCTCAGGAAACAATGGTTTTAGTTACTCCTTTTCCAATAGAGTGAAAGCCTGCCACTCCAAGAATGTCATTAGTTTCCCCAGCCTTTCTAAGCCTCTGCCACTTCCTTTCTCTTCCATCTTCTCCTTCAGTACCTGCCTAGCTTCAGTGTTGAAACTTTGTTTCTCCATTTTCACTTGTTTCTTCTTTGTTCACTTAAATTTTCTTTTCCTTGTCTGCTGTCTCAACTATCTTCCTGATGAAGCTTTGACAGGCTCATGGGAGCTCTGGTGGCATAGTGCCTAAGGCACTTGACTGCTAACCGGAAGGCTGGGGGTTCAAACCCACAGGCCAGTCCTCGCAAGGAAGGTTGGACAATCTACTTCTGTAGTGATACTGGCTTGGAAACCCAAGGAGGGGTCGCTATGAGGTTTTTTTTTTTTTTTTGGATTGTTAAATAAATAAAACATTTTTTTTTCTTTTTTTTTGTTTTAGAAGAACAAGAGCTCAAATGTCCTTTGTGTACTCATTGGGTTAAGAAATTTGCATGTTCTCTGTTCCCTTTTCTACATCATTGTATTTCCTTCACCTGCCTCGTTTCCTGTGCCCTTGTTTGGACCTGGGCACAGCTCTGAATTATTTTTCAACTACTTGTTGCTCACTCTGTCCAAAGCACTGCCATTCCTCTCTTTGTGGTAGTACGTAAGTCGTTAGGAAGGTATCGAAGGCCCCTGGCCTGTTACCATTACTCCATTTGGTGTTTAACTGTACTGAACATGTTGAAAAGTTGAAAGAGACATTACTATCTGGGATGTTTATCTGCTGCCGAGCATACACGGAAAAAATATGTAGTTTTTCTTTCAATGTTCATTAACAATATTATGGCTGTAGAGGTTTTAAAGGCAATTAGAGCTATTCATTTACACGTTTTTGGTTGGGTTTTTTAATCGTTAAATTGTACTACTTTATGCAACCTTAGAAAAATGGTGGTTTAAGTGAAAGCCCATGAGAAAATATTTCAGGAAAATGAAATACTAGAAAGAGAAAGGGCAGAGTTA
The DNA here is from genome assembly GCF_000298275.1 of Orycteropus afer afer. Classification (NCBI taxonomy): domain Eukaryota; kingdom Metazoa; phylum Chordata; class Mammalia; order Tubulidentata; family Orycteropodidae; genus Orycteropus; species Orycteropus afer. Next base: position 36,685,528 of record NW_006921589.1, on the reverse strand, counting down.
ATGTATGAAACAAATTCCAAATAAATGTAGAACCAGGAAGCCCAAATACAGCAAAACGAAAAGAAAACACACGTGAAAAGTCACGTGGGAGAAACAATTCTTAGGATAGAAAGTGTAGGGACGTGTAGGCTAAGATTAAGATGTTGTTGTTGTTGTTGTTATGTGTCGTTGAGTCTGACCCGACTCTTAGCGACCCCTCCTTGGGTTTCTGTAGCAGTATCACTACGGAAGTAGATTGTCCCATCCTCCTTCCCAGGAGTGGCTGGTGGGTTTGAACCACCAGCCTTCTGATTAGCATCAGGTGCCTTAGGCGCTACGCCACCAGAGCTCCCCAGAAATTAAATATAAAGGTGGGAAAGTGGAAAAGAAATCAAAATAATTTAGCAGCAGAGGACAACCAGAGAGTTTCCTATTTACAAAGATGTGTAGAATCAAAGAGAAGAAAAAGAGGAGTTAGGTTGCCCCTACACTGGTTACAAAATCACAGCCTTACAGTTATTAATACAGAGCATAGCATTTAAAAACATGGCTGACGATTATTCTCTCTCCCAGCAAAGAACTTTGAGCAATTTGGAAGGTAGAGCCTAGGAATCGCCTCATTCATAACGCCAGCAGATGGCACTGTTGGCAATGTTTGCAGGGAAAATGTGGCTCTCAGCCAGGGAAAACTGGTGAAGAACAAAATGTGTCAAGCTGCACAGAATGCGCGGAAAGCAGGATTGTGTGTAGATTTTTGTTGTATGAGCTTTCTGTTAAATAGCAACAAAATATTCCGAACCAAATTTGAAATTCAAGAGAGAATTGGCATTCTGTTTTGGTTAGGTTTTTAGTTCATTTCCCCCATAATGTGGAAATTCTGTTTCTGGTTGATTTAAGGTAGGTGACAGACTAATTGATGGAATTTTTAAGTTAGTATGTACTGGAGACCTATGGCCATAACTGTGTTGCCATTGTCTCTGGCTGTCGAACACCTTTGCTCCGGTCAGAGAGCACCAAAATTCTCAGACACGGTTGCCCACCTTATCATGGTCAGATGAACTGTCATCAATTTTTGGACAAAATGTCATATAAGGAAAAGCATCTTTATTTTATGTAGGGTAAATATGAAACGAAAGGCATCTCAGTGCAGAAATTACTTTGCAATAACTCATTTTTTTCATCTGTTCTGAAATTAAAAATAAAAATTACACTAGTATCAAACATGTTAGATTTGAGCCTAGAGGAATAATTTGCGGACCTAAAGGGGTAACGGCAAATGAAACTCACACTGATTCCTTTTACTTAAGTGTGTGTGTGTGTGTGTGTGTGTGTATGTGTGTGTTCAGGGTGGTGGTGAGGAGTGAAAGTGGGGTGAGGTTAAGGTCAGGAGATGGCTATTATAGTTTTGTATACTAATTACTGAATTTGATCACCTTCTTTGATTAAATGAGGCTCTAAATCTATATACTTAAAAATTACATCATTCTAAAATATGTATTTGAGTTCTATTTGAATATAGCTTTGAAAATTGAATAGCAATTAAAGAATGAGTATACGTTTTGCTGTGGGACAGCCTTTCTTTAAACCACATTTGGTATTCTTTGAAATTATTAATCCAGGTGACTTTCCTGTATTTATTCACACACAGGTGGGCAAATTCCAGTGTAATCACATATGACTCAGACATCTAAAAAGTAAAAACATAACATTTTTGGTTAATAATTATTCCAGCAACATTTCCCAAGCATCTTTTCTATCATAAACAAGGCAGATCCTGATTCAGCTTTTCTGGATTCCATAATAACAGATGGATTGCGAGACTGTTTACTGCTGCTTTCCACAAACTTCCTCTTTGTAAACTACTATATTATTTATGAATCAGAAAAGTTTGAAAGAAGCCTCCTATCTGATTACCGCTTACTGATGAACATGCATCAGAGGAACTTTTAGTCCAATTATACCAGTTTGTTAAACAGAACTGTTATTATTTCAAAGTCTGAATTTGTTAACCGACTACTATGCCTGCTTCTTGGTGCCACTTAGTTACAAAAACAAAGTCACAGATTGTATTAACTCTACCCTAGGAACATAGGTAAGAGTAAATATATTAACATTGAACAATTAAAGTAGCTTGACAGAAATGTTTTGTAAAAAGCCTTACTGTATCAGACATTTTGAGATTTATTTAAAACGTAGTGTAGGAAATAGTGCAAATAATTTAAGTTTTGAACTGATTTACCTTCATCCTTGTGGGATCCTGTATATCTACTTTTCTGCAACAATCCAGCAAGGGAGCTTATAGACATTTCGGGTCACTGAACTTGACACTTAAAATTGTCGATTTGAGTGTCATGCAGGAATAAATGCAGATAAAGAATGAACTGAATTGTGTCTCTTTAAAGTTTATTTGCTCCGTCAGGATTTTACAATTTAGTTTAGCAATAGAAGCAATTTTCTTTTCTGCGTGTGTGTGACGTGGTCCCAAAGATATCCACACTGATAGGCTTTTAATTAGACAAGAAAGAAGACAAGATAGAACTAAACCAAACAAAGCAACATCCCTACCAGAATGAAGCCCTGTGAATATCACCATCCTCACCTTGTATTTCCATCCTCTGTGCTGCATACGGACATGTAACAAGATTGTGATCAATTCATCATGACCTTGATAGGAAACATATTTACAGGCAACTGTCGTCAACTACAATTGTTCTTGGACCGAACTTGAGCTAGATTTGTCTGTGTGTGTGTGTGTGTTAGAGAGAGAGAGAGAGGGAGAAGGAAGGAGAGACAAGGCTGGTTATGGAGTCATGCTGTCAAAAAAATAATGTAAATATGCTGATAGTGAATTGAGTGAGTTCCTGCCTGAGACGAGTTGTGCTCCTCACTGGGGACTCTCATTGTCTGCAAGGGAGCCTAATGCTTAGTGGGATCAATTGCAGATCCCTGGATGCCAAACTCCACCAGGAAGGAGGTTGTGACAGATGCTTCTGCATTTTATGCAAATAGCAACTTCATGGATCACTTTTCCCTCTCTCTGTGGAATATAAGCATCTGGAAAACAAAATTCCAAGAGCCTAACACATTAACAAATGAACAAAATGACCAAACAAAACAGGTAACAGGACTGGACTGGAATGGAAAAGAGGAATATGTTTATGAAAGCCCTAGTTTTCATTGTAATTTTTTTTTTTCTCTCAAACACATGTAATGTCGATCACCTTCTAGTCCTTTCCTTTGTATAAATTGGTACTAACCGAAAAGTGTATTTATTGCATATATTTGCTTCCCTGCCACCGTTCCGCACTTTCAGAGTGTCACAGGTCTGTGGTCAGGGTAAGGAAATCAACACGTTGGCTGAAGATGTCTTTAAAACTGTTCCAAACAAAAGCAAAAACAAAATCAAAAAACCCTTTCCCAGAAAAACAGTTTTATTTTCAAAGTGGAAAGAAATCTTAAAGCTTAAGCTTTTAGACATAGTTGCAGTTAAATAATGACTATATTTTTTCCATTACCCTGCCACTTAAAATATGCTTATGAAAAATCATAAGCTTTATGATTAAAGATGTAGCAGACAGTTACGTATATTCTGACATTCAGCTTCTAAATGGGGATTACTACTATTTCAATTCATAAATAATTTTATAGCACTCATACATTTGCTTTAATAAGGCTTTCACATTATACCTAATTTTATGTAAATGGTATTCAGATTTCAATCCAAGAGTTTTGTTGGGGAGGTTAAGGGGTGTTTATCTTGGTTTGTTAAAATGCACCATTAAAATTAAGCAGTGACAAATATTATGACTTTTTAAATTGTTCTAAATGGTTGTATTTGTTTATTAGTCTTCTGTTTATACAAAATATTTTAACTCTTTCAATGTAACTTAATTTGATGAATTGTTCATACAGGAGCTGTAATCAGGAAACGGATCTCATAATCTCATAAATTCAAATAATTAGCTTTTATCCTTACTGAACTCCTATTCATGACTATTGTTTAACAGAACCAAATTGTATATATATCTTACATTTAGAAAAATTAGTGAAAATTGAAATTAATTTAGAAAGAAAGTATAATATTATATTTTCTAAAATACCACCTTTATGTAAAGTTATCCTAAATATGATATAATGTATTTCTTGGGCATACAGTTTTAACATTTGAGGACAACATATATGTATTTAGAATACTCAAAAGCAAATTTACTTATGCAAATAATATTTCTCTAGTTTGTTTAAAATGTTCTTCTAAGAATGATATTCTAACGAAGAAAAGAAAGTGATCAGAACCGCCTCTCAGTAAAAATAGGACTCTTATATTCCTCCACGCTGCTTGTTAACATAATCAGCGAAGGTAGAGTATAGATAAGGCAAGCTTCCAAACGAAACCTCACCCGAAAATTTAAATCGCATTTCAGAATCAAGTATTAATAGAATAAACTTAATTTTACTTTCTCGTAAATGCAACCGCGTTTTCTAGTTAATTACAGGTTTTCAACAGTAGTAATTTTTCCTTGACCTACTCAATCTCAGAAGTCAGAAAATTGCTTCTTTTTAAAAACCAACAATGGCACGGTATGTTTCCAAAGAAAAAAGACAAATTACAGATCACCATTAGTTTAAACACATTTAAATAGCCAGGAAGAAGTTTCCCTAGAAAACTTGCTCAAATACGAAGAAAAGTTACAACTTGGTTTTATTGCATGGCACAATGTGAATGTTAGGATGTTATATTATGATTTTCTTTTTTGGCTGAAAATGAATAAATAAAAATGTGTTGCATAATTATAAAAGGCCAATGCATTAAAGATGACTTGCTTTGCAATTGTAAATTCATGGGGCATTCATCTGCAGTTTTGTGTAATAGATCAACAGAAAAAGGTATTTTAAAAGAAAACGGTTGAGCTTAACAGGAACTGTGGAATAAAGTAGCAAGCAAGTAAATATGGAACAGAGAACTGGCGTTTGAAAAGGTGACAATATTGAAACTTAGAATTGACTGACAAATACTAGTAAATATATTTTGTTACTTAAATTGTCAAATTATAATTCAGAATAGAAACATTCAGGTTTGCTTTGAATGAAGAGCAAAATGATCACCCTGATTTGAAGGATTTCTCAACCAGAGAGGAGATAGAATGAGATTTTAAATTTTCTTTATTTGATACAGGATTTTATACAATATGTCTTGTCAAAATGTTGAGCCTCCTCTCCTGACTGATTACAGAAAGAAAAGAGTAATAATAAATAGATAATTATTCAGTTTAATTTTCTTACTTTTAGCATACTTTTAGAATGTTCGTATACATTTTGCTGCATATGTATTAAGAGTTTCCCTTACTCTTAAGTGGAGTGAAGAACAAATTGCATAGGAGTAAGTTAAATCTGGTAAAAGAATATTCTTTCTAGAGTTTGTTACTGTTGTTAGGTGCTCTCGAGTCCATTTCAACTCATAGTGACCTTATATGACAGAGTAGAACAGCCCCATAGAGTTTTCTAGGCTGTAATCTGGGGGCGCAGTGGTTAACAGCACTCAGCTGCTAACCAAAAGGTGGGCAGTTCAAACCCACCAGCTGCTCTGCAGGAGAAAGATGTGGCAGTCTGCTTCTACAAAGATTACAGCCTTGGAAACCCTATGGGCCAGTTCTATCCTGTCCTGTAGGATAACTATGAGTTGAATTTGACTCAAAGACAATGGGTTTTAATCTTTACAGGATCATCTGGTCTTTTTACCTGAGGTGCCGCAGGTGGGTTCCAACCACAGTCCTCTTGGTTAGTCGCTGAGCACCTAACCATTGCAACACCAGAGCACCTTTTCTAAACCTGAGTTATTGATAATTTCCTTTTTATCATTTGTGGGGCGAGTTACATATTAGGTCTTCACAGGCCAAAACATGAATTCATTTGTTGTTGTTGTTGTTGTTGTTATTGTTACGTGCCATTGAGTTGGAGCCCAGGTTAATTAAATGGGGGCAGATTATAGATTCTGAACCATTGATACCACCAGTTAGTCCATTTAACCCAGGGAACCATGGGAAGCTTTTAATCAATATCAGAGATGTCACGACATTCAGTGTTTTCAGCTCTGCTTATTTTGACCTGAGCCCTTCTTATAAGTGTATATCATCTGCTCAAAAAACTAGGTGACCCTGGGAGCCAGAAGCTCACATTACTGTAAACTTTATGTGGCAACATTATTGACACTTGGCTTAATTATTTTTCCCTCTAGAGTTTCTAATGGATGTGTTATATTTTTAATTTACGTACTAAAATATCTCTTTTAAAATCTGTTGCTTATGAGCAGGGTCCAAATATATGTGGCACCCAAATGCTCAACAACTTCCTCAATGGCTATGGATTAAAGACAAAGATACTTGGCTGGAAAAAAAGAATCTGCTTAACACTGTGGAGGAACTGGGATTCAGTCGGGGAGAGGGGGATAGTGTCAATGGCTAGTCTGACTTTTGGAGGCAATAAAATACATTTGTGGGGTAAAACCTCATGTAAAAAGGGCTTTTTATAGCAAAAGAGACCATGAAGATATAAAAAGCAAAATAAATAATACATTTACACTTGAATTCTTGTAAATTATCAACCCATAAGAGGCTGACCTGTGGGTCATAATCAGTGACTATAAATATTCTTGCCAGTGAATGACAATATATTGTATTGTCCTCATGAACAGTTGGACTGTAAAACAGATGCATAATTTTGGATGCTGTTTTTTATGATGCCAGGAATTTGATAAAGGAAGTTTTTATGATGTGAAATAAATTCAGTTTGATAATGATTACCTCTTATTTTGTTAAAATATAATAAAATGGTAAAAATAAACCTTGGATCTCCTAGACAGAGTATTGGAACATATTTTGGGAGCCCTGGCATCTAGTTCTAGGTTTGACTGGGCTATTTGTGTCTTAGTTTCTTCACCTATAAAATGATAATTTAGGGTTAGATGATCCCTTGGATACTGGCAAACTCTAAAATCCTATGACCTTTAAAATGATGAATAAAATATCAGTTGATTTTTCTTTTTATTTGCAAAGTGTTGCACATATTATTTTAGTTAATTGGTAATATATTCACTTTTTATGTTTATGTGTTTTATGCTCAGAGCTATAAAATGAGTTTGAAAATGCACTTTGGCAGGTACAAACAAAGGGATCAATTAAGGGTCATGTGGAGAATGAAGAATAAATGAGAGCAATGGAGAAGGATGCAGGGATTACCACAAAAACCAGTAACTGCTAAGAGCTATCACTCGCTGAGAAACAGTGCTTCCAAAGTAAGTAACACACCTTGAGTCCATACCAAAGGAAAATCAGAGAGACGAGAGGAAGAGCGGGAGAGAGGAATGTGGGCTGCCTATGCATAAGAGAGCCACCACATGTTTCCCAAATAGGACTGAGGGGATTTTTATCTCTTGCATGTTATATTTTGTAACCACTAAAACTATATGTGCACATTAGTAAAATGGGAAAGCAGTGAGGTTGAGCTGGAGCCAAGGGTGTGCACAAGTAGTTAGGTCAGAGAAATGTACAGGTCAGAGGAGAAACTGAGTGGCTAAGTGAGCGAGTAAGGAAGAAGTTGGATGGTATGGAAAAGAACAAAGTAAACAGACCAAAGGGGGTCATGTGATAGTAATTACTTAAGGAATAATCTACCTCTTTAACCCCTCTTAACATGCATGGGTTTTTTATTTGTTTGTTTAGCAGTCACCCTAACCCTCTTCGGTTTTTGCTGTTAGTGGCTGTGGAGATGGCTCTAACTCATGTAAAACAATGAAATGTTGCCCAGTGCTGTGTCATCTTCAAGGTCACTAGCATGATTCAGTCCATTGTGCTATTGCACTAATTCATATCCCCAAGAGTCTCTCATGCCTTGGTGGCCCTCTACTTCACAAACATGATGTCCTCCTCCAGCAATCCATCCTCCTGATGACATGTTCAATGCCGGTGAGCCAATTAACATTCTGTTGTTGATCCATAAGGTTTTCATTGGCCAGTTTTCAGGGTAGATTGCAAAGTTTTTTTTTCCTACTCTGTCTTACTTTGGAAGTTCTGTTGAAACCTGTTCACCATGGATGACCCTGCTGGTATTTGAAATAATTTAATAATCAAGAAGTTAAGAACCCTAACCAATATGAAAGATGGCCTTGATGCTGCCCAAGTCTGGCTTGCACATAGGCAGCTTCAGCAGAATGAGATAGTAGCCAAAATACAGTCAATGACTATGACCCACAGGTCAGCCTCTTATGGGTTGATAATTTACAAGAATTCAAGTAGCCAAAATATATAAATGTATAAAAATATATTCCCTGAAAAATGTTAAGTTAAACACAGTGTCTAGGAAGAACCCTTTAATTTGAGAAATATTATTTAGATTAGCATAGTTTATTACTGCAGGCCACAGTAAAGCCCTGGGACAAGCAGAAGATGGGTGTTTGCCTCTGGGGCAGGCTGGGTAAGCAAGCAGTGTGGGGGAGACCATGAAATGAGCAGAGCAGTGTAGAACAGTGTCCTACTGTGATGGTTTGAGTGTTGATGTCAGCCTGAAGGCTATGCCACTGGTATTTCCTATGTGAGCAGGTTTACCCATGGTGGACAGGTTTTAGGGGAGCCTGTGGACTAAAACAGACTTGGAAGAAGAAGGAAGCCAACCACTTCTCAAAGAATTGGCCAATGAAAACCTTGAATAGCAGTGAAACATTGTGTGAGATAGTGCTGGAAGGTGAGGTCCTCAGGTCTGAAGGCACTCAAAATATGACTGGAGAAGAGTTGCCCCCTCAGAGTACAGCCAAACTTAATGATGTGCATAGAGGAAAGCTTTCAGGACCCCCATTTGCTGATGTGGCACATCTCAAGATAAGAAGAAATAGCTGCAAACATCCACTTATAACTGGAACATGGAATGTACAAAGTATGAATCTAGGACAATTGGAAATTGTCAAAGATGAAATGAGATACATAAAGATCAATATCCTAGGCATTAGTAAGCTGAAATGGACTGGTTTTGGGCATTTTGAATCAGACAACCATATGATCTATTATGCCAGGAATGACAAATTGAAGAGGAATGGTGTGGCATTCATCACCACAAAGACTATTTCAAGATCTGTCCTGAAGTACAATGCTGTCAGTGATAGGTTAACATCCATATGCCTACAAGGAAGATCAGTTAATACAGCTATTATTCAAATTTATATATCAACCACCAAAGCCAAAGATGAGGAAATTGAAGATTTTTACCAGCTTCTGCAGTCTGAAATTGACTGAACATTGGTGATTGGAATGCAAAAGTTGGAAACAAAGAAGAATCACTGGTAGCTGGAAAATATGGCCTTGGTGATAGAAATGTTGCTGGAGATCTCATAATAGAATTTTGCGAGACCAACAACTTATTCATTGCAAATACTTTTTTCAACAACACAAACGGCATCTATACACATGGACTTCACCAGACAGAGCACACAGGAATCAGATCGACTACATCTGTGGCAAGAGGTGATGGAGAAGCTCCATATCGTCAGTCAAAACAAGGCATCAAGCTGACTATGGAACAGACCATCAACTGCTCAAATGGAAGTTCTAGTTGAAGCTGAAGAAAATTAAAAGAAGCCAATAAGAGCCAAAATATGACCTTGATTGTATCCTCCTGAATTTAGAGACCATCTGAAGAATAGATTTGATGCATTGAACACCAATGACCAAAAACCAAGGAATTGTGGGATGATATCAAGAATATCACCCATGAAGAAAGCAAGAGGTCATTAAAAAGACAGGAAAGGAAGAAAAGACCAAAATGGATGTCAGAAGGGACTCTGAAACTTGCCCTTCAATGGAGAGTAGCTAAAGCAAATGGAAGAAATGACAAGATAAAAGAGGTGAACAGAATATTTAAAAGAACAGTTTGAGAATACAAAATCAATTATTATAATGAAATGTGCAAAGACCTGGAGTTGGAAAACCAAAAGGGAAGAACATGCTCAGCATTTCTCAAGCTGAAAGAACTGAGGAAAAAATTTAACCCTCAACTTGCAATATTGAGAGATTCCATGGGCAATATGTTGAACGATGCAGGAAACATCAAAAGAAGATGGATGGAATACACAGAATCACTATAACAAAAATAACTGATAGATGATCATCCATTTCAGTAGGTGACATATGATCAAGAACTAATGGTACTGAAGGAAGAAGTCAAAGCTGCACTGAAGGAAATGGCAAAAAACAAGGTTTCAGGAATTGACGGAATACCCATTGAGATGTTTCAACAAACAGATGCTGCACTGGAGGCACTAACTCATTTATGCCAAGAGATTTGGAAAACAGCTACCTGGCCAAGTGACTGGAAGAGATCCATATTTGTACCCATTCCAAAGAAAGGTGATCCCACAAATGTGGAAATTATCAAACAATATCATTAATATTACATGCAAGTAAAATCTTACTGAAGATAATTCAAAAATGGTTGTAGCATTATATAGACAGAGAACTTCCAAAAATGCAAGCTGGATTCAGAGGGGGATGTGGTGTGAGGGATATCATAGCTAATGTCAGATGGATTTTGGCTCAAAGCAAAGGGTACTAGAAAGTTGTTTACTTGTGTTTCATTGACTATGCAAAGGCTTTCAATTGTGTGGATCATAACAAATTGTGGATAACATTGATTAGAATGGGAATTCCAGAACACTTAATTGTACTCATGAGGAACCTGTACATAGACCAAGAGGCTGTTGTTCGAACAGAACAAGGGGATACTGCCTGGTTTAAAATCAGGAAGGGAGTGCATGAGGGTTGTATCCTTTCACCATACTTGTTCAACCTATATGATGAGGAAATAATCCAAGAAGCTGGACTATATGAAGAAGAATGTGGCATCAGGATTGAGGGAAGTCTCATTAACAACTAGAGATATGCAGATGACACAACTTTGCTTGCTGAAAGTGAGGATAACTTGGTGTATTTACTGATGAAAATTAAAGACTGCAGTCTATAGTGTGGATTACACCTCAATATAAAGAAATAAAAACTCCTCACAACTGGACCAATAAGCAGCATCACAATTAATAGAGAAAAGACTGAAGTTGTCAAAGACTTCATATTGCTTGAGTCTATAATCAACACCAATGGAAGCAGCAGTCAAGACATCAAAAGACATATTGCATTGGGCAAATCTGTTACAAAAGACCTCTTTCAAGTGCTGAAGAGCAAAGATGTTCCCTTGGAGACTAGGATGCGCCTGACCCAAGCCACAGTATTTACAATTGTCTCATAGGCATGGGACAGCTGGACAATGGATAAGGAAGACCAAAGAAGAGTTGATGCTTGTGAATTGTGGTGCTGGTGAAGAGTGCTGAAAGTACCATGGACTGCTCAAAGAAGTAACAAGTCCTTCCTGGAAGAAGTGCACCCAGAATGCTCCTTGGAAGCGAGAATGGCCAGACTTGTGTCACCTGCTTTGATCATGTTGTCTGAAGAGACCATTCTCTGGAGAAGGATGTCGTGCTTGGTAAAGCGGAGGGTCAGAGAAAGAGCGAAAGGCCCTCAACAAGATGGATTGACACAGTGGCTGCAGTGATTGGCAATATGACAAACTGACAAATAGGTGGTAGCTTTTGCCTTTGTTGTTGTTATGTGCTGTCAAGTCGGACCCGACTCATAGCGACCCCACCTTGGGTTTCCGAAGTATCACTACGGAAGTAGATTGCCCCATCTTTCCTTCTGAGGAGTGACTGGTGGATTTGAACCGCCAGCCTTCTGGTTAGCAGTCAAGTGCCTTACACACTATGCTACCAGAGCTTTGCTTTTAGTCTTCTTTTAAAAAGAACTGTCCATAGCCTCTAAAGGGACCCTTTAGGATTTCACAGTTGTTGTCTATTATGAAGGTTCTGGTTGCTTAGGAAAATCCCAATTGACTTCTGTACCCAGTACTTTAAATTCTTAAGTCCTGTGGCTGCAACCTGTTACATCATTGCCTACCGAGGTTTGGTGGGCAGCCAGACAGTATCAGGTCCACATTGCCAATTTTTCTTCTTCTTAATTTACATTATCAACTGAATGTTCTGGTATATTAGTGTAGTCCAAGTCTTGCTATGATAAAATTGGTTTGACCCTTTTCCATGGGGCAAGATTTCTTGCAATGAGGATGTAAACCTGGATGAAAATTCTTGGTAGCCATTGAAAGATGCTCTAATAAAGGACTTGATTCAGTTAGAAGCTCTGGTGGAGTAGTGGTTAAGAACATTTGGCTGCTAACCAACAGTTTTGCAGTTCAAACCTGTCAGCTGCTCAGCAGGAGAAAGATGAGGCAGTCTGCTTCCATGAAGATTTACAACCATGGAAACCCTAGGGGACAGTTCTGTTCTGTCCTATAGGGTCACTGTGAGTTCGAATTGTCCCAGTGGATTTGAGTTTGGATTCAGCTATCTGATAAAGGCACACGAGGGGGCCTTACTCAAATTATTTAATGACCAGAAAGGTAAGCACCCTAACAATATGATGGCCTTCAGCACTGCACAAGTCTGGCTTGCTCATGGCTTCAGCAGAATGAGGTAGTAGCCAAAATAAACAAAATGTATCAAAATATAGTCCTTGCAAAATATTAAGTTAAACGTAGTATCTAGGAAGAATCCTTTAATTTGAGAAATAATTGTTATCATTAATTAGGTTAGTATCCATTTTGGTATATTAGAGTCACAGAGGGTTCTTACAAGAAAAGATCAGAATTTAGGATAAATTTCCAAGCCATGTAGACCCTGTTATGTCACTTTCTTAAATTTGCTTACACTTCATCATTTCTGGAAAGGGCCTTCACTTCTATCTCTACTACTCTTCCCACACTTCTTCCTCCTAGTCATTTACCCATCACTGGCCACAGGTGATGGGTTTACCAGTTGGCTATATGAATCTGAGGATGTAAGTTTTTACTTTTCCATGTTTTTTTCTGAGTTATTCTCTTTAGCTGATTTGCTTAAGCTTTCATCAGTGAGGGATTCAGAATATATTTTATTCTAATGAGTCAGGTCTGACTCGATGGCACATAACAACAACAATAATAATGAGTCTTTAAAAAGCAGGGACAGTGGTTTTAATTAACTTTTATGAAAGGAAAGGAAAGGATGTCATTTGGTGGTGGTAAAGCTTTTGTAAATTGGGTGTCATTTTCTCATTTGCTTGAATTATAGTTTCAAAAAAATCTTTAGGTTCATTTCAAATCAATTCTCAGAATGAAAAATTTCTGAGCATTAAACTTTGACATTTTTGTCTCTGCCTCACCACCCTCCCCTTTATTATTGACCTACAAACTAAACCAACATATAACATAAATGACAAAATATAGCAACTTTGTCTCATACAGTTGCTACCTTAGAACCAAACTTTTTTCCCCCCTATACATTTTGACAGGAGCTCTGGTAGTGTAGTGCTTAAGGTACTTGACTGCTAACCAGGAGGCTGATGGTTCAAAACCACCAGCCACTCCTCGGAAGGAAGGTTGGGCAATCTACTTCCGTAGTGATATCGCCTTGGAAACCCAAGGAGGGGTTGCTATGAGTCGGGTCTGACTCAACCGCACATAACAACAACATACATTTATTTTGACATCAGTTCACTTTTTTGTTATAGAATCATTGTGAAAATCAGTTTTGTTCTCTCATATTATCCAAATACTATAGAATCACAATTAGGGGATATGAAGAAAAAAATAGCTTTTTTTTTTTTTTTTTCTCTTTAAAACTTTACAATGATTCTTAATGGATTCAAAAACTAACTTATTCCCATATGTTGAATGAACTAGGGAGATGGGGCATTTGGGATTGGACACAGCCAATCCTTCCCAGATAGTCAAAGTGTCATTAGGAGAATCGTAAAATGCTTTTAATAGCAAGAGCTATTTTTGGTTTTCTCTACTTGGTAGAGCTTCTGCTTTTAATTCCAGGTTGCATTGCTTATCATTGGGCTCATCTTTAATGTCACTGATATGAACTTTTCACAAGGCTATAAAAACTGGTTAAAAATAGCAACAAAATTTTGTGAAATTTGGTAGGCATCCTGTAGTATTCATACACACAATAAATATTTTTTATAGATTTGAAAGTAAGATGTAAGCAATTTTTAGGGCCTTTATTCATCATTTGCCATATAATTTCCTTTTGTGGGTACAAAAGTGTGAGGAAAATTTAGTAAAGGAATTTGGGGGAGGGTGTGCCAATGCTATGGGACTGGGATCACATCTAAATTGTTATTCTCTTTTAGTATTTCTTTTTAGAGCTGTTTCTTAAACATGACACACCCCATTATTTTCTGTAGCATTGGTACTGATAGGTAAGAGGAAAATGATCCTAGAAATAAACTAAGTGTAGTTGCTATATACCTAAGTGAATAAGCTAATCTAGAAAGAGAAAAGTGGCCCAGAGACCTCTTTGTGTGAATATCTCAACATATTGCTGCCTGTTATATTGTACCGAACACATGCACTTCTGTTTAGTAATATTTTGGGGAGCTGAGATTCAGGGCAGAAAAGACTGCAGCATCGTTGCAACTAATTCTAAAGTTTTATAGGGTTATTTATTTATTGGTACTGTGACGAGCATGCATTATTTGTAAAAACATTTTCAGTTTAACATTCCTTTTTTATTTAACTCTGATTTTTAGACCTTCGAGTTTTTCTTTGCTTTAGCTTGGGAAAAACCAAATAAGTGCAAGTTTCCTCCAAGACACCTCATGAAAACATTTTTTTTTTTTTTTAAATTAAATCAAGAGTGAAACGAGTCTATATTTATTTGGAAGATCATCTGACTACTGCTAAATGGAGTATCTCAATCTGAAAGTGAAATCTGTTTCACTGCTAAAAATTGCCAAGAGTTTTTTGACTGAGATTTGGGAATCTGCAGAAAATGTAAAAGTTTTTTTTTCTACAATAATCTGTTCAGTGAACAAGCTGTGAAAAATAGTTCTGTATTTTGTCCATGTGATGCAGCAGACGGTAAATTTCCATTTTAAAGAACGATGTGAGTAGCTTCTGGCACCCATCTCTATTGCCTTCCTCGAATCTACTTACACTGAGTTACAACAATACAGTTTATTATTTCTTTAAAGCAAAAAAAAAAAAAATCAGAAAGGATCTTACATTCTTTTTTTGTAGCTTTATTCTTTTATTTAGGATAAGTAATATGAGGGCATTTTGAGGCCTTATCCAATGTCTTAAAATACCACAATTATATTAAAACATACCACTTACCTGGATTCAGCGTTTTGTATTTGAAGAATTTTAGAATTAATTCACTATTTTTTTCTAAATGTAATTTTTGAGGCAGGTAGTCCCATAATGAACAGTTATCATAAATTGCTAGAGAATTTTTTAAAAGGTATGATTATGACTCATATAAACATAAAATGAACATATGTTAATAATTTGATTAAGCTTTTTAATTAATGAGAGCATCAGTAAGATGTTGAAACCTGTTTGAAGGAGAACTCACACATGTATAGATAAAGAAGGTTGAAATTAATTTACAAACAGATGTAAAATTGGCCAATATCTACAGGGCAGCATTCAATTGCATTCTATAGATCACAACTTATTTGCATTTATATGGACCAGAATAATTTGCATTATTATTAATTTTCTGCATCTGATAGACCTGCAAAATAGTTTAAAGACAATGAAAGGCAGAGATAAGCAAAAGGGTATGTTGGACCAGGTGCTTAATAACCATTTTGGTTTATTTCAAAGTCATTCCCAAGGTTTATTTATAAATCCAATTAAAAAGGACTTTGCCCCTTTCCACTCAAATTCATTAATTTGGTTACCTGGTTCACATTTCCCTTTCAAATTAAGTGCCTAGAAGAGTGCCTGGCACATAGTGAGTGGTTTTTATTTGCTGATTAGAGGAAATTTCTCTAATATCTTCTACTAGGCACAATATTCCCGTAGGCAAAGGAATGTGTACTTTTGTTCCCAAGTCTTAAGAATGTCAGAAAGATTCTGAAATAAATTTGGCAAGCTTCAAAGCTTTTATACATACCTTTCTTTTGCCTTTGATCATTTTATAGTTAATGACGTATTATCTAGGAAAGCAGGAGATTTAAAAAAAGGAAACCATGAATCAACTTCCTACTGTCTTCCCACTCCCCCATGAGTGCTAGTGGATGAGATGAACATCAGACTGGTTGCAGGGTGATTGGCTTCAGAGGGCAAAGAAGTATTATCTTTCTGAGCACCCTAAAGGTTAAGTACTTGACTACTAAAAGGAAGGCTGCTGGTTCAGACCTACTGAAAGTCACCTTGCAAGAAAAGCCTGGCATTCGGACTCTAAAGATCCAGCCATTGATACCTCTGTGGGACACAGTTTTGCTTTGACATCCATGGAAATGCCATGAATCAGAGTCCCCTCGACGGCTTTTTGGTATTAGTGTACTACAGTGTCTTCTGATTATTGTAGCTCATCTATTGGTCACTATTTAGAGACTGACAATATTAGATTATCCCTAGAATTTATGTTTACTCAGCCTCAATTCATTTCAATGATTTGATGACCTAAGTGGGATGATTTCAGGCTTCTAGGAATGGTACTGACTCCATGCAGTCTTTCTCCTCATTTGGCTGAAGCCTGAAATTCTGCCAGTGTTCCTTCATCCGTTGGACTAGTCAATTGCAACTCTCCCATTGAGGTACACTGCGAGGTAAATTTTCATCATGTTTTCGATTTCCACATTCACTTGGAAAAAAACTGGAGACCAAGTTGTGATTTGCTATCCTTAAGATTTTAATGGGGATGAGGATGTGAGACAATAGGGTACCAAACACTGAGGAGAACTCAAGGCAGGAATCAAGGGTAGGAATCAGAAGGTGGTAGGTGGTGAGGGTCAGTTATTCAACAGATTGCATGGACTAACCCTTTCTTTGCCATGTCTGCAATATATTTTTTACAAAAATAGTCTAGCCTCAGCAGTGTTACAGAGGTGGAGGGCATTCATTTTATATGTTAGCAAACAAAAGTTTTTTGTAACTGTGGCTATTTGAATCGTTATGTAACCACTGGATTTTTGTTGTTGTTGCTTATTGAAAAGTTCATGAACTTCTTCAGTGATCTCATCACAGGTATAATTAGTTTAGTGCATATCGGAATATTTCCTTATAGTTTACAGAGTATTTTCACATATATTATCTCATTTAATATTGACAACTGTCCAGTGAAGTAGTCCCTCATTGTGAAAGGTGGCCTTCAACTGCAAAAATGTTTTTGCCTTGCTTAACACAGGTTTTTCTAAGGGAAACAAATGACTGTCATGAGATCAGCATTGGTGAACTGTCTGAATGCTGGATGTTGATTGCCACCACAAACTTTGTGGTGGTAATCCATATTCTGTGTGAGGATAGCACTAAAGGAAAACTCTGGGGCCACAGCTTGGTTCATCTGCCATTTTTACTGTGGTCTAGTCTTTCCTTGCTCTTCAATGGTAAGTTTACTACTACCATTGACAAAACTGGTTCTATGAACACTTAACTTTTGATTCAATGTCATTTTATGCTTTGAATATTTTCACATACAATAAAATTTGAATGAGGAAACTTTGGAACATAAAAATCATCCTTCACCCTCATCTTTAACTCTCTATTAAAGCAGTGGGAATTTTAAAAGGAGAACTAGACTTTTTAAAATAAAGTAACTTTTAAAGATAAATGTAAATGATCTTCTGGTAATTCCTAATCTAAATAGCTACTGTGACTTTAGAAAATTGACTTAATTTCTAAAGTGGAGGAATAATATTTCTGTTTGAGCACATAACATATATATATGTATGTGTATGTATATATATCTCCACACTATATATATCTATATATTATTATATTATATAAAATTATAATTATAAGTTATATATAATTATATATATATAATTATGTAATATAATATATTACATATATATAACCCACTGCCATTGAGATGATTCCGACTCATAGCAATCCCCATAGAGTTTCCAAGGCTGTGAACCATTACTCAAGCAAACTGCCTTTTCTTTCTCCCATGGAGCAGCTGGTGGATTCAAACCACCAACCTTTTGGTTAACAGTCCAATGCCTTAACAACAGTGCCACAAGAGCTCCACACACACACACACACACATATACGTATGTTATATAATATACATTAGATATTACATATAATATATATTATGTTATATAATATATATAATTTTATGGATGATAGCTGTCTATCCCCAAAGTGGCTTTGGATTAATTTTCATTAAAATAGCAAATACATTTTATTAAAGGATTCCTAATTGGCTTCATAGGAAACTCTGGTGGCACAATAGCCAAAAGATTTGGCTGCTAAACAAAAGGTCCGTGGTTTGAATCCACCAGCTGCTCTGCAGGAGAAAGATGAGTCAGTCTGCTCCCATAAAGACTTACAGCCTTTGAAATCCTATAGGGCAGTTCTACTCTGTCCTATAGGTTGCTAGGTGTTGGAATTGACTCCATGGCAGTGGGCTTAACTGGCTTCAATCTTTCTAGATGAGTAGACAGTTTTTACAAGTTTGGGTGATTAAAAGATTTTATAGCTTAGGCAGTAAAAAGAAATAATTTAGTTGTAGCCTTTAACAGCAGTTGATTTCAAATTTTGATTCATTGGTTGAGGTATTAGTTTGTAAAATCTTTAACTTAATGGCATTTCAGAACACTTTTATTTTTCCATTATTTTCTTATACTAAATCTTTAGTGTTTACCTTGTTTTTTCAACAATTGACTCCAATATTTATCAATTCTTGGCTGTCCAGAATCTATTATTTTTAAAAAATACATTTTATTGAAATATAATTTATTTACAGTGAAATACACAAAACTAAAGACAAGGGTCAATGCATTTTTTTTTTTTTAATGTTCCCTCTCCTCCCCTCTCACCCCTGGCAACCAACAAAGAAAGTTTCCCTCCATATATAAACCTTTCCTTGACCCTCCACAACAATGAACTAATACTATATTTGTCCTTCTGTGATTGACTTATTTCTCTCAGCATAATGTCCTCCAAGTCCCTCCATATTATGCGGTGTTTTGCAGACTCTACATTATTCTTTAGTGCTGCATAGCATTCCATTGTGTGTATGTACCATAGGTTGGTCATCCACTCTTCTGTTATAAATCTTAGAGATAAGTCTCTTGCCAGATATGTAATTATCAGCAAATATGAATTTGTTGCTGTCATTTTTGTTATGTGCTTTTTGTGGTGTCAATTTCTTGGTTCCATATAATTTTCTATGCTGAGCTCATTTTGTTTATGAATCATGTTATCATTTCCTTCATTGCTATTGTTTAAGTATTTGCTGAATATTTATGCTGGCCCTCATTTTTATTTTGATATGAAGGTTTATCATTGTTCTTTGAGGTTATCCTGTGATTTATAGTTTTCTTCCCAAGTTTAGAAAAGTTCATTCTATCTTGTAGTTGTCTTGACATCCTTACCATCTAAAAGTTCTGTAACGACACAGTTTTTTCCCACTTTTTGGTTTGTAGTTGGCTTTGTCAATTGATATCTCTTGTTCTCTGTTTACAATCTTGTAGGCTTATTTACTTTGGATACTTCCATAGTTGGGTTGGTTTCTGGGTTATATCATCATGTGTGTTAATGGTGAGTTGTTGTTGGCTATTGTTGCTTCTCTGTCCAAAGGGTTCCCTTTGGCATCTCTTGTAAAGTTGGTCTAGTTTTAAAAAATTCCCTTAATTTCTGCTTATCTGATAATGTCCTAATTTCACCATCTTATTTGAGGGACAGTTTTGCTGGGTACATAATTCTTGGTTGGAAATTTTTCTCCTTCAGTGTTTCAAGCATTCTATTGTCTTCTCACCTGCATAGTTTCTTTCGAGAAATCCAAGTTTAGTCTTATTGGTTGCCCCTTGTAGGTAACTTTTCATTTCTCCTGTGCTGCTCTCATGATTCTTTCTTTGATTTTGGTTTTTGTAAGTTTGATGAGGTTATGCCTTGGTGATTTTCTTTTGGGTTCTATCCTGTTTGAGGTTTGTTGGACTTCCTGAATGGATATATTCTCATCTTTCATCATACTAGGAAAATTCTCTTCTAAGAAATCTTCGACAATTTCCTCTGTGGTTTTATTTGTCTCTTCCTGTTCTGGAATTCCAAAGACATGTAAGTTATTCCTTTTGATGGTATCCCACATGTACCTTAGGCTTTCTTCATTTTGTTTTGATATTTTTTCTAATTTATCCCTTTCCAAAGAAGTGTTCAGGGATTTGCCTTCAATCTCCCTAATTCTGTCTTCCATTGATTCAATTCTGCTCCTTTGCCCATTCAATGTCTTATCTATTCCTGGAAATTTAGTATTAATCTTCTGGATTTCTGTGTGTAGATTTTGTATCATTTCTAATTTTTCATTTATTTTGTCATTTTTTCCTTGTATTGTCTTTTGAAATTGTTCTAGGGTTTTCTCTGTATTTTCCTTGATCTGTCTCTCAATTCGTTGAAGATACTTAAATATAATTCTTTTGAATTCCTTATCAGGGAGTTCCAGTGCTGCATCTTCCTTAAGGATGTGTTTTGGTTCTGTATCCTGGTCCCTTGTTTCTCCTGCTTTATCTTGCTTCTTTGTGTGGACTGTGATGCTGTGTTAACTCTGAATTTTTTGTGTTTATATTTAATTGGTGATTGTATGTTGGAGTGACTCGCCCATGATTTTGGTTTTATTTATTTTGTTTGTATGTTATCTATACAAGCAGAGTACTGTGTGCCTCTATTTGCTAGTTGACAGCACTTATACACTCACCACCTGTCTCCTTTCCTGTTGTCAGCCTCTAGTATGTCCCTTCCAACCTTGGCAGACAGAGCCTATTCTTAGGTCCCTGGAATCCTCATGAGAATGCTATCACTTTAAAATCCAAAATGGCCACTGCTTGTAAACATTCAAAATGGCTGTGCCCTCAGTCATTTTAAATATCCAAAATGGCCACCACTTATAAACATTTAAAATGGCTGCACCTTTGGACAGCAGAAAGTCAACAACTCAGGTTGTCTCCCTCCTTTCTATTTCCCTTCTTAGTCATAGGCCACCAGCACAGTTGTCCCCACAGCCCTTGGTGACCAGGGCTGATCTTTAGATAATCAAGCACTTATTGATGAAGATCTAAGACTTTAATATGGAGTCTTTCAATATGAAGTACCTTAATATAAAGAAAACGAAAACCCTCACACCTGGACTGATAAGCAACATCATGATAAATAGGAAAAATATTGAAATTGTCAAGTTTTCATTTTACTTGGATCCACAATCAACACCCTGGGAAAGAACAGTCAAGCAAACAAATGATGTATTGCACTGGGCAAATCTGCT
>NW_006921589.1:36659958-36660767 GCF_000298275.1 Orycteropus afer afer | reverse complement strand
TCTTCTGTGTCTGTGTTAATTGGTTTCCCTTTTCTTTGTTGAAGAGGGTCTGTGCAATCCTTCTGCCTAGTCTGCCATCTTGCCGGAACTTGGATTGATGCATTTGAATTATAGTGTTGGCAAGAAATATTGGACAGCCAGAAGAATGAACAACTCTGTCTTTGAAGAAGAAGTATAGCAAGAATGCTCTTTAGAAGTGAGGATGGAGAGACTACCTCTTGTACTTTGGACATGTTATCAGGAGGGACCAGTCCCTGTAGAAGGACATTAGGTTTGGTAAAGTAGAGGGTCAGCAAAAAGAGGAAGTCACCCAAGGAGATGGACTGACACAGTGGCTGCAACAATGGGCTCAAGCACAGCAACGATTGTGAGGATGGTGCAGGAATAGACAGTGGTTTGTTCTGTTGTACACAGTGTCACTATAAGTTGGTCTCTCATTGGCACCTAACAACATCATCAACAACAACAATCTTTTTGGCAGTAGACTGCCACATGTTTCTGCCACATCTTGCCCATGGAGCGACTGGTGGGTTCAAATTGCTGACCTTTTAGTTAGCAGCCAAGTGCTTAACCACTGCTAACCAAAAGGTCAGTGGTTCAAACCTACTAGCTACTCTGCAGGAGAAAGATGTGGCTTGATTATATCCCTTCTGAATTTAGAGACCATCTGAAGGGTAGATTTGATGCATTGAACACCAATGACTGAAAACCAGGGGAATTGTGGGATAACATCAAGAACATCATCCATGAAGAAAGCAAAAGGTCATTAAAAAGACAGGAAAGGAAGAAAAGACCAAAATGGATGTCAG
>NW_006921589.1:36642115-36659518 GCF_000298275.1 Orycteropus afer afer | reverse complement strand
AAGACAGCTACCTGGCCAAGTGACTGGAAGAGATCCATATTTGTACCCATTCCAAAGAAAGGTGATCCAACAGAATGTGGAAATTATAGAACAATGTCATTAATACCACATGGAAGTAAAATCTTGCTGAAGATAATTCAAAAGTGGTTGCAGCACTCTATTGACAGGAAACTTCTACAAATGCAAGCTGGATTCAGAAGGGGATGTGGAATGAGGGATGTCATTGCTGATGCTAGATGGATCTTAGCTGAAAGCAAAGAATACTAGAAAGATGTTTACTTGTGTTTTATCAACCATGCAAAAGCATTCAACTGTGTGGATCATAATAAATTATGGATAATATTGAGAAGAATGGGAATTCCAGAACACTTAATTGTACTTTTGAAGAACGTGCAAATAGATGAAAAGGCTGTCATTTGAACAGAACAAGAAGATACTGCATGTTTAAAATCAGGAAGGGAATGAGTCAGGGTTTTATCCTTTCACCATACTTATTCAATCTGTAGTGCTTAAGGCATTTGACTGCTAATCAGAAGACTTGTGGTTCAAACCCACCAGCCACTCCTTGAAGGAAGATTGGGTAAGCTACTTCTGTAGTGATCTGCCTTCGAAATCCAAGGAGGGTCACTAAGAGTCAGATCTCACTCAATGGCAGTGAGTTTTTTTTTTTTTTTTTTTTTTAATTTAATCTGTATGCTGAGCAAATAATCCGAGAAGCTGAACTATAGGAAGAGTGTGACATCATGGTTGGAGGAAGACTCATTAACAAACTGTGATACACAGATGACACAACCTTGCTTGCTAAAAGTGAAGATGACTTGAAACACTGTTGAAGATTAAAGACTATAGTCTGCAGTATGGATTACACCTCAACATAAACAAAAATCCCCACAACTGGACCAATAAACACCATCACTGGAAATGGAGAAAAGATTGAAGTTGTCAAATATTTCATGTTCCACAATCAAGACCAATGGAAGCAGCTACCAGATGACATTTTGCACTGGGCATATTTCCTGCCAAAGACTTTAAAGTGCTGAAGAACAAAGATGTCTCTTTGAAGACTAAGATGTGCCTAACCTGAGCCATGGTATTTTAAGAGCATCACATGCATTGAAAGCTGAACAGTGAATAAGGAAGACTGAAGAAGAGTTGGTGCTTTTGAGTTGTGTTGGCAAAGAATACTAAAAGCACCATGGACTGTCAGAAGAACAAACGAATCTGTCTTGGAAGGAGTGCAGTCAGAATGCTCCTTGGAAGTGAGACTGGCCAGACTTCGTCTTGCCTCCTTTGGTCATGTTGTCAGAAAGGACCATTCTCTGGAGAAGGATATCATGCTTGGTAAAGTGGACAGTCAGCAAAAAAGGGAAAGGGCCTCAACGAGGTGGATTGACACAGTGGCTGCAGCAATGGGCTCAGGTGCACCAAGGATTGTGAGGCTTGCATAGGACTGGGCAATGTTTTGTTCTGTTGTACAGAGGGTCTCTATAAGTTGGAGATGATTCGACGGCACCTAACAACAACGTGTACATATGTTCTTATTAGAACATTCAGAAAGAATTGCGGCTATAGTTCTACATTTTAATATATAATAGGAAGTAAGAAGTATGACAAGTTGGGTACCTCCTCAGAGTCTCTTTTTTCAAGGTTCTGACTTTACAATGAATCATAAGATGGAGGAGATTTTAGGTTATAGGGTTGGAATCTCCACATATGTTTTCTTTCTCCCTTCTTTCCTTCCTTCCTTCCTTTCTAATTGTTTTTTGGGCAAAAGTTTACAGAGTAAATTAGTTTTCTATTCAGTAATTCATCACATTTTGTTTTGTGTCATTCTCTGTAATCCTTGCAATATAACAGTAGTCTCCCACTTCCTCCTTGTGTTTACCATTTCCCTTTGTCCTTTCCTATACCCTCCTGACTTCTGAGCTTTGTCCTTGTGCAAATATTGCCCTTCTGATCTCCCATGGTTGATGGTTGGAATGAGTGCACACTTCCCTGGTGTTATTGTTCACCTTATAGGCCCGTCTCTCATTTGGCTGAAAGTTGAGCCATGGCAGTGAGTTCAGTTCAGGGCTTAAAGGGTGTCTAAAGGCCATATCTTGGGGGGACATCTGTTTTCTTAGAGCTGAATTTTTCTAAGTATGGCTTGCTTGAAACTTTCAGTGGTTGAAATATCGCAGCTATGACTATCTCACGGTGTGGACTGTGCATGAGTACTGGTCCACTGTTATTTGGTGCCTCCTCGGGACAAGAAGCTTGCACCAGAATGTAAATCATCTTCCTCACCAGGCACACTTTTTAGTTTAGTCAGCTACATTTTTTTTTTTTTTTTGGTAGCAAGACTTCATGAATGAAGGAGACAGTGTGTTGTTTTGCAGTTTGACACACACTTTTTATCTCATTATTGACTAAAAATGATTTGTAGTTTGACACTTTGAGCAACTTTAAGAATCACTTGTGTTGCTTGTTACAATTAAAATTCTAAGGCCACATAAAACACCTACCGAATCAGACTTTTGGGGAGAAAAGTCACTAGGAATCTTATTTTTATTAAGTTCTGAAAGTTCCTCTGCACACTTAAAATTAGAGAACTATTACTCTAGAAAATAACAAAGTGTTCTTCAGGGCATTCTCAAAACATGGGCAAAACCTTATGTGAAATTATACCACATGGCAGATTTCTGTTAAAGTATTGAGTCACTCCTTAAAGTGAACACTAATATCCCTGGAGTTTATGCTGAGTATATATATTTTTTTAATTGCAGGTTTTTGCTGTTACACATAAACCAAAACCAAAGCCATTGTGATTGAGTCAATTCCAACTCATAACAACCCCCATTGGGTTTCCAAGGCTGTAAACCTTTATGTAAGTAAATTGCCTCATCTTCCTCCTGTAGAGCAGTTGGTGGGTTTGAACCGCTGACCTTTATGTTAGCAGCCAAATGCCTTACCCACTATGCCACCAGAGCTCCTTATATACTAAATAGCCACAAGACTATATGGATATGCATATTAACTTAGAGACTTTTCTAAACTTTAAGAAAAGTTTTCTGCCCTCATTCACATCTCCATTAATTTAAGACCTTTTCTCATTAATTGAGGGGAAAAAAAGTATAACAGTGTCAGTGAATATTCAGAAGTAAGTTTTCAGTTAAAAAAAATAAAACAAAATCTTAATTTTTCTTCTCTGAGAGTTGAACTGTCTTGGCCTGAAGATAGATAAATATTTGATTGATGTTGGTTGTGGTAGTTATGTTTGTGTGTCAAATTGGCTGGGCCTGGTTGAGTGATTGGGCAGCTGGTGGTAGTTACTCCTCATGAGACTGGCAATCAACTCCATGGTGGGATCTACCGCAAGCAGCTGAGTAGTTGCCTTTGGGATGTGGTCTGCTTCCTGTACATAAGGAGAAGCTTTGAGAGTGGTCTCTAGCACACTTGGACCCTGCATGTAGCTGTGTCGTTGCTCAGCAGCCTGCTATGCTCTGCCAACCTTTGGACTTAAATGGGCTTAAGTTAATGGCCTGCTGTGTGGTTTGGTAACATTGGGACTGTGCCTTTTTACTTGTCAACCTTGGGGCTTCTCAGCCTCAGCAGCCAGCAGCTGTCTGAGTGAAGAAATGGCCTCTAGCTCCTGAAGGCCGGGAGCAGGAGGCAGAGCTAGACCCCAAGTTTGAGGGGCTTTCACCCAGCCCCTAAAGCCTGGCACTTTGAACTTGGACTCAAAGCCTCAAAACTGTAAGAATAAACTCTTGTTTGTTAAGGCCATCCCATTTGTGGTATATTTCTTGTCAGAGCAGCACTAGGTAACCACAACATTGGTTGACAAGAATTATGAAGGTCCTTCAGTTTTGGGACAGCATGAAGACAGACTGGTAGTCTGAGAGTCCCATGCAAAGCTCTTCATAGCTTTGGAAGGCAGGTAGACTATCTAAATCAATATTCCATTGAACTAAGAAAACTTCTCTTTCATCATGAAGGATTCAGAGGTCAGATTTGAAGGCAGGTTGTTGCGTATACTGGGCTGAAGGCAAAGTTTTTTGAGACTTACTTGATACAGAAAGCTGAAGCTATTATATTGTAATAACCCACCCACCAGCCACTCCTCGGAAGGAAAATGAGGCAATCTACTTCTGTAGTGATATTGCCTCAGAAACACAAAGAGAGGTTGCTATGAGTTGGGGCTGACTGGACAGCACATAACAACAACATAGGAACTCTGGTAGCGTAGGGCCTAAGGCACTTGACTGCTAACCAGAAGGCTGGCGGTTCAAACCCACTAGCCACTCCTCGGAAGGAAGGTTGGGCAATCCTACTTCCATAGTGATACTGCCTTGGAAACCCAAGGAGGGGTCGCTATGAGTCAGGGCTGACTCGACGGCACATAACAACAACAAAGTCACTCCTCAGAAGGAAGGTTAGGCAATCTACTTCCGGAGTGATACTGCCTCGGAAACCCAAGGAGAGGTCGCTATGACTAGGATCTGACTCGATGGCACATAACAACAACAACAACAACCCAAACTATTATGTAGAGTGGGGTTGATATTACCAGTGCTCATCAATATCTGATTCTTCCTCCCTGACCCATCCAAGACTACATGCCTAAGTTCCTTGCAGTTGTGAATAGTATGTAACTAGTTCTAATAATGCCTAAGGCACTTGACTGCTAACCAGAAGGCTGGCGGTTCAAACCCACCAGCCACTCCTCGGAAGGAAGATGGGGCAATCTACTTCCGTAGTGATACTGCCTCGGAAACCCAAGGAGGGGTCGCTATGAGTCGGGTCCGACTCGACGGCAAATAACAACAACAACAACAAAGTTCTAATAATGGGCTTGAGTGGAAGGGATGAATGTCACCTATTATGGGCTGAAGTGTGAAATAATGGGTATGATATTGCCATGTTCTCTCTTCTGCCTCATGAACTTGTAAGACCTTCTTTTGAATAGATAGAGCCATGAAGTCAAAGTAGTCTGGATTCTACAAGTTACTGCATGTAAGGCAGTTGCTCTGCAGTGCCACCTGAACTCAGAACAGATTACACATGAGAATAAAGTGTGGTAGTGTTGAACAGCTAAGGTTGAGGGGCTGTTTGTTACCATAGGATAGTTTAGCTTAACTGACTAACAAAATGATTTACTGATACTGCCTGGAATATCTCAATATTTAGGTACTAGGAATAATTCAGATTAGAAAGAGACTGGCTAAGTCAGAAGAGATCAGCTATTTTTTTTTTTTTTTAAATTCATACATTGATTTGTTCAGCTATTCAGTAAACATATCCAGTGTTCATTGTCAAACCTTGTAGCATGCTAAGGGAAGCATAGTATTACAGTTAATAGCATGGGCTCTGCAATTATTACCCAAGTTTGAATCCATGTTTTAGCTGTGTGATTATTTCCAAGTCATTAACCTTCCTGTGTGTGGTAGTTAAAGTTGTGTATCAACTTGGCTGAGCTATGGCTTTGAGTGGCTGGGAAGCTGGATATAGTTATTCCCCATGATGAGATTAGTAATCAACTCCATGGTGAAATCTGCTGTGAGCAGCTGAGTATCTGCATTCAGGGTGTGGCCTGCTTGTAGTATAGAAGGAAAAGCTTTGAGAACGATCTCTAGCTCTTGGCACATCTGGATCCTACATTTGGTCTAGTCTTCATCTCACTGGTTTGCCAATTTTGGGATTATTCCTAGGACTTGAACTAGTGACCTACAGTGTTGTCTGCTAATCTCGTTGTTGGTGTTATGTGCCCTTGAGTTGGAGCCGACTCATAGTGACACCTCTTTGGGTTTCTGAGGCGGTATCACTATGGAAGTAGATTGCCCAACCTTCCTCTGAGGATGGCTGGCGGTTAAACCTCCAGCCTTCTGGTTAGCAGTCGAGTGTCTTAGGCACTATGCTATCAGAGCTCCTCTGCTAATCTTGGGACTGTGCAATTTTACTGTTGATCTTGGATTTGACAGCCTCAGAAGCCAGCAGCTGTGGGAGTCAGAAAATGCCTTCAGCTCTAGTAGGTCTGGAACAAGAGGGAGAGCTGATGCCCAAAGTCAAAGGGACTTCACCCAGCCCCTAGAACCGGCACATTGAACTCAGACTTCTAGCCCCTTAAACTGTAAGAAAATAAATCCCTGTTTGTTAATGTCATCCATTTGTGGTATTTCTGAAATAGCAAGACTAGAGGACCTATACACTGTGCTTTAGTTACTTCACTTGTAAAATAGGGATTAAAATGGTACCTATCTAAGGCATGTGGAGACTAAAGGAGATAATATATGTGAAGCATTTAGCATCATTATTATCTCATAGTTCTATAGTCAGAAGTCTGGGCTGGCTTAGCTGGTTTCTCTGCTCCAACTTTTACAAAGCTGAAATCAAGGAGTTGACCAGCTGGACTCTTTCTGAGAGACTCTGGGAAGAATCTGTTTCCACACTCATTGAGATTGATGGCAGAATCCAGTTCCTTGCAGCTGTAGGACTGAGGTCCTTGTTTCCTGTTGGCTGACAGGTGGGGTCCTCTCTTAGCTCCTAGAGGCCACACTCTAGTCTTTGCACAAGGACTTCTATGTCCTAGAGCTAGCAATGGTGCATCACATTGTGTGTAGTATCTCTGACTTCCGCTTCTGTGGCAAATCTCTTTACTTTCAGCTGGAGAAAGACCTCTCCTTTCAAGGGCCCATGTGATTAGATTGAGCCCACCCAGATAATCTAGGATAGCACCCTATTTTAAGGTTCATAACTAATTACATCAGCAAAGGCCCTTAGTGCCTAAGGCATTTGACTGCTAACCAGAAGGCTGGCCGTTCAAACCTACTAGTCACTCCTCAGAAGAAAGGTTGGGCAATCTACTTCCGTAGTGATACTGCTTCAGAAACCCAAGGAGGGGTTGCTATGAGTCGGATCTGATTTGAAGGCAATGAGTTTTGTTTTGGGTTTGGTAATGTCTTCCCAGGTTTCAGAGATTGGGGTGTAGGCATATTTGGCAGGCCATTATTTGGCCTACCAAAATTCTTCTGGGCCCTTAGTCAATCTTTTTTCTTGTTTAATAATTAAAATACCGATGAACTATATCTCATTTACCTCTGTCTGCATGTCTTTCTCTGCATCTGTAGCTTTCTACCTAATTCTCCAAAACTATATCAGCAATTCACTCTTTTTTTCTTCATTGTAAAGATAATGAAGAACTGATGCTTAGAAAGATTATTGAACTCATCCAAGTTAAACTTTTACCTACTTGATAAGTGGTAGAGGAGGAATTCCAAATCAGAGCTGATTGACTGCTGCCTGTGAACCTTCTACTGCACTATGTTTATAATGGCTACAAGGCCCCTCCCAACACCTATGCTTAATTTCTTAGGCAAGACCAGTGGATTCCCAGACTGGCAGTGGTTGAATAATGAAAGTTATGCTCTATTTCTCTCTACAGCTGTTTAAATGCTTGTCTATATCCAGAGTCACAAGTTTATTTTGGCATTCTCTCCTGCTTTGAGTCATCATGAGGTGGAAAGTTGGGATGGTGGTTTCACATTAGTCATAGCTAATGTTCCAGGGATGGACATTAAAATAATGATAATACCTATTATTCACAGAGAACAGATTATGTGTTGGGCGTTGTGCTAAGCATGTTCATAGATCCTCAGCATTTATTTAATCCACAAGTTTGTGAGGTAAGCGTTATCATCATTTCCATTTTGCAGAGCATGATGCTGAAGCACAGAGAAGTTACACAATACACTTATGGGCACACAGCTAGAAGGAGGCAGATAGAATTTGAACTGAACCCCTGCAGACTCATTATAGTCTAATATTGTCCAAGAAATAGTAGTGGTAGTGCCTAAGGCATTGGACTGCTTCCATCTACTTCCAGGAAGATTTACTGCCTTGGAAACCCAGTGCCCAGTGGGGATTGCTAAGAGTCAGAATCAACTTGATGGCAGTGGGTTTGGTTTTTGGTTTTTCTAGATTCTTGAGCTCTGGAGGCATAGTGCCTAAGGCACTTGCCTGCTAACCAGAAGCCTGGCAGTTCAAACCCACCAGCCACTCCTAGAAAGGAAGACTGGATAATCTACTTCCGAAGAGATACTGCCTCGGAAACCCAAGGAGGGGTCGCTATGAATCGGAGATGACTAGACAGCACATAACAACAAAAACAACAACATGCTTTAGGTGGTGCTGTAGCTATTTGTCATTTCTTCCCCTCCCTGTCGTCCAGTCAAGTTGATAACAAGAGCAGGGCTATTGGCTGGGGCAAGAAGATGATAAGCCAGAGCCAATGTGGCAGCCTGCCTTTGGGTGACAGTATGACAATAACCTGCCAAATTCTTGTCCCCATGTGAGAGTGAGTGAGACCTGTGAGTGTGTACAGCTTTGCCCTTATTAATACATCATCGAATCTAGGAGAGATGCCCCGTCTTGCATATGACACTGACGCCACACTCTGCTCTCATTTCAGAGAGTTCCCCTCCCCCTGGCCGTAGAATACTTCGTTTGTGTGGATGGCTTTTATGTCACTCAAAGCAACGCTTCTCTTTTTTTTTTTCAGATTATTGTGCTGAGCAGCTGCCTTTCCCGACCTTTATTCCTTTGCCTTTCAAAGTGTTGACATGGGAAAGCACAGTCCTGCCTGTGTGCACTTTTATTTACTTTTCTGTTCTGTCTTAGGCTTCTTTCACAAATATCTTGAAAACATAGTCTTACATATGTGACTTTCTTAAAATGCTTTTGAGGAAAGTTGTTAAAAATGATCGCGGCTTTGTGTGTGTGTGTGTGTGTGTGTTGTGTATGTGTGTTTGCAACATAGAAAGCTCTCAACCATAAATTAAGAGAACATAAAAAATTAAATATGCATTTTTAGAAATTATTGTACTTTGGAGAATAACAGTGTATAGGTGTTTTGGTAAGACTTTCATATCCCCTATAAATTTTTCAAATTTTATCAAATTCCATATGCCAATATTTAAGAAGGATATAAGGTATTAAGACGATTACATATTTGGTCATCATATCGGAATTGACTTGAAACTTGTTGTACTGTACGTGGAATCTTTCATGGCATTATTTGGGCTGAATTGAGAATTTGTTGTGATTAAGAACTCAGAAAAAATGTTGGTGACTTGACATCTTCATGGCTAACATTCCCTTGAGAAGAAAAGCTATTTCTACTTGAAAAATAGTGACAATTAAAACATATTCCCATTATTGGGCTAGAAACATAAAGAAGTTATAATTGTCTCTGTTTTTCTTTCATAGGTACTGATATTTTGCAAAATACATTTTAGCGGACTAGATTTTACTGCCTTTAATCTGAACTGAAGTGTTTTTCTTCTGAAGCTTTCCCATGGCTAGATCTGGGATTAATTCATTGAACACCATGCAGAAAAATAGAAACTGTAAATTGATTGAAGATGATCTTGCAAAGTTTTACTCACTTTCATTAATTTGAAAGGAAACTCTTTGTGATAAAAAAAATATTTCTTATGCCTCTGCCCATTAGAAAGTTCACCAGAAAAGTCCTCTCCAACGTAATTGAAAACATAACACTCAACAGCTGAAGACTGCCATTTGTAAAACTTTGATGAGGCTGTATAGGAGCTCTGGTAGCATAGTGGCTAAGGCACTTGACTGCTAACCAGAAGGCTGGTGGTTCAAACCCACCAGCCACTCCTTGGAAGGAAGGTTGGGCATTCTTACTTCCGTAGTGATACTGCCTCGGAAACTCAAGGAGGGGTCATTATGAGTTGGGGCCGACTCGATGGCAAACAACAACAACATAGAGGTAGAGTCATTTTCACCTTTTGACAGCTGTGGAAATGTGGCTTAGAGGTCTTGAAATTGTAAGGTATGCTCTGATTTCCTTCTAAATTAGAAGAAAAAAACTGTCAATTTAGTTTAGAAATTGACTCATATTCAATTTTGAATCCTTCTTTGTCTCACGATTTTAAGCTGTGTTGCAGATACTACCTTTTTTTCCTAACTTTTAAGGTGGAATATTAGATCAATTAAAGCTGCCCTAATAACTGCACAGAAACCTTAAATCAGCTCTTGATAGAAACAAATTTGGGATTCTTAGACCTTTTGGGTTTTGCTGAGCATTTATTCAGTTTTACTGTGTTCTTTATGGTACAGAAAGTTTGAATTTGCTGTTTGTAAAGCAATTGCAGGCTACAAGTACTATTTCAGTTTTCAGCAAAGCTTAATACTGGGTTTGAACTCAGCCACCTTATCACAGTGTCTTCGAAGATATCCTAAAACTATTTAGTAAGCTATTTTGAGACAAAATCCTTCTATCTCAATATCTTTGAATTTTTAGCATCATAATTTAATACAGTATTATATGCACTATGTGCTTAATGGGAGCTCTGGTGGCATAGTGCCTAAGGCATTTGACCACTAACCAGAAGGCTGGCAGTTCAAACCCATCAGCCACTCAATGGAAGGAAGACTGTGAAACTTCCTTCCATAGAGATACTGCCTTGGAAACCCAAGGAGGACTCGTTATGAGTTGGAACTGACTCGATGGCAGGGTTTTGAGAGTTTATGTGCTTAACAATTATTGACTTAATAATTCATCAAAGACTAGTGGCTGACACAAATACCACTAGCAGAAAGCTAAATCATTCATTGACTCATTCATTCAACAAATAATTATTAAATAAAGCACTGGCTGGGTCAAGGAGATACAGCCATGAGCAAAACAGATGATAGGCTCTCTGCTGTTATGGAGAGTTTACAGGAAGAAATCAAACCTCTTTTTATGGGGAATAGTCCACTGAATCCAATGGAGGTAATTTTGAAAATAAAATCTCAACTTATAAGATGAACCCTTTCAGCTGATTTCAAGTTGTGATCTATTTTTAAAATGCCATACACTGACCATATACTGACACATACTGCTATTTATTTCATTTACCTTCTGGGGATTTTTAAAAATTCAACAAATTATGCCAAATAATTTGTGCTCACTGATGTGCTAGTATGCATGATGGTTGAGATCAGTTCTCCTTTGGTAAATAAACAAAATAATCTAAAACTTACCTGTTTAATAAACAAAATCAAAGCCATAGGTCTTGATTTTCACTTATGCTTATGGAAGAAATAAGTTCATTTCCTCCCGCCTCTCTCAGTTCTTTTACTTGGTTATCTAAGTTCTGTATGGGAAGAACTCTTACTCTTGATTGCTCTTACTAGCTCCATAGTGATTAGCATAATAACTAGTGCCCTGGTAAAGTAGTGTAACAATAAATTACATTTGCATTTATTATGTGCCTTGCACTGTGCTAAGCACTGCATAAGCATTTCATATTAATTTAATTGAATGCTTTTATATACATTTAATTCCTATACCAACTCCATGAGGTAGTCATTCTCACTCATATTTTACAGCAAGAAAGCTGAGCACAAGGGAGGGAACTTGATCAAGATCACAAAGATAGCAGAAGGTGGAGAAAGACTCGAATTCCAGAGGCCAAGCTTCCAATCACTGAGATAAGGAAAACTCCATCTTCACAATTCAGCAGAACTTGTGAGATGCTGGCATGTGGATAGGGCCCAGACAAGAATAGAGAAACATCTCTCAGATGTGGAAATAACATAGTTGGTCCTCTTTCTCACTGAGGGAACAAAATTTAGGGAAGGCTTCTCTCATTGACCTGTTGAATCTATTCATTCCAGTATTTTCCCAAAACCCACTTTAAGGCTGTTTTCTTTCTCTGTGATTTGCTGCAGTTCCAGCAGGTGAAGCAAATGATAATTCAACTGAACAATTTCTTCATAGGAAATGAATATAGCAGTAATTATTAATTTAAAGTATACAAGCCTATTGAAATAACTATAGGAGTAACGATATACATTTGTAGTAAAGGCCCAACCAACACACTCACATCCAATATTCACAATATAGGAACAACAACAAAGAACATCCAGCTATTTTTGGGTCCTCTGTTTCCAAGGTTTCAATTGCCTTATGACGTTTCTTGGTGAGTGGGTAGTAAAGAAGAACTCAAGCATTTAGGTCCTTGTGCTGTGAATGTGAAAAGTTTGCTAGGAATTTTCTTCAGAAGAGTTTGACAATAGGATGAGAATGTAATAGACGTTAGGAAAGAATGCCTCCTCCTAATTTAAATAAGTCATATTTGTGAGAAGCATAATAATGTCTTCATTTGCTGGAAAGAGACGTTCAAACGTAGTGTCATAATGAGTTGTGAATTTGGTTATGAAGATAGAAAAGTCTGTTATAGTGGTGTCATGACATGGGAGCTGAAGAAAAGACTCTATTGCTAGATACACTTATTACCTGCACCTGTAACCCAGATTGTGGACAAAAAGAAATTATTAGACGTTTTAACTTGATGTATGAGATCATGGGTGTTTTCTCATGGATTTTGTCTTCCTTGTGGGAGAAGGAGTTAATTAATTCAGGGTGAAACAGCTCCAGGTTCTTAGAGATGGGTACTTTATAACTCTGCCATTGTTTACAGGTCTCTTGAGAATGAGCAAAGCAAAGATGATTTGACTGCAAATAGAAACAACATTCTCATTCACTTTGGAAGTCCTGAAGACTATGGTTTTAAATTGGAACTTGACATGAGAATTTAAGGAGCTCTGTGACCAAAGAAAGTGAATGCTGGTGGTGCAGTGGTTAAAGTGCTTGGCTGCTAACCAAAAGATCTATCTAGAGGTTCTACCAGTGGAGGCACTGGAGAAAGACAAGGCACTCTGCTTCCATAAAGATTTACAGCCTTGGAAATTCTATGAGGCAGTACTACTCTGTCCTGTAGGGCCACTCTGAGTCTGAATTGACTTGTTGACATGGATTTTGATTTGTTTTGTTTTCTGGCCAAAGAAGGAGTCCCTGGGTGGTACGGTTAATTCACTTGGTTACTAACTGAAAGATTGTTCGAATCCACTCAGAAGCATGGAGAAAGAAAGGCCTGGTGATTTATTTCTGAATGATCACAACCACTGAAAACCCTATAGAGTATAGTTCTATTCTGACACCCATGGGGTTGCCATGAGTCAGAATCAATTGATGGCAACTGTTTAAGAGCTTAACATATACACCCTGTGAGTACTGATCAAAAATAACAACAACAAAAAAAAACCCAAACATACTGCCATTGAATCAATTCAGATTCATAGTGACCCTTATTGGGTTTCCAAGTCTGTAAATCTTTGCGGAAGTAGATTGCCTCTTCTTCCTACAGAACAGCTAGGGGGTTTGACCACCGACCTTCTGGTTAGGAGCCAAATGCTTTAACCCACTATACCACCAGAGCTCCTTATTGGTCAAAAATAGTGCTTTTAAAATGACAGGCTGTGCTTTTCCTTATAAGGAACAGAGTTGCCTAAGGTATTTGACTGCTAACCAGAAGGCTGGCGGTTCAAACCCACCAGCCACTCCTCAGAAGGAAGGTTGGACAATCTACTTCCATAGTGATACTGCCTTGAAAACTCAAGGAGGGGTCGCTATGAGTCGGGATTACCTTGAGGGCAGTGAGTTTGGTTGGTTGTTTGTTTATTTATTTTTTTGAAGTGTTAACTGGTGTAAGAGGAGGTAGCTTTTTGACTAGGAAAACCTTTCGGATAGAAGCAGAGATAATTGGGATGAAATGATGAGTAGCTATTTCCCAAATCTCAGGGTGATGGACTATTTCTGGACCACCGGCCCCAGAGGTCGCTGGTGGCCCCACACTGCAGTTCTCAGCTGGTGGTGCCATTTCTCTCGTGGGTGAAGCTTGCACTTTAAGAGCAAAGCATAACTACAGCTTCTTGTCTTGCTTTAGACCCAACTTCAGGCCATATTAGTGTCAGGGACTGTTTAAACAGAGCAATAAAACTAACTACAACACGCCACTATAACTAAACCCAGTTTGCAGGCTAATTTTAAAGTAGCCTAGTGAGAGGAAGCCTATGCATTAATTTACTCTACTAGCAATGGGGGAGGGGAGGAGAGAAGAGGCTGAAAGGCATTGTTAAAAAAAAAAAAAAAAAGAGAGCCAAAAACTCATGTCCAATTTCTTTCTATTTTTTCAGTGTTTAACACTTGTACAATTTGGTCAAATTATGGGCAGGCCGGCAAGAGAAGCTAGTCAGCTTTGAAAGACACAGAGCTTGTGAGACGGGACATGATTACTTTGCTGAATCTCCACTTTTTTTTTTCCCTTCCAAAAGAGACAAAGGAAAATACTTAAGAACCAATACTGACTGCGATGAAGCAATCATTGAGTTGCAGTATACCTTTGTCTCTAGGGGGCACGTAGTAATTTTTACATGTCTGCCACTGAGTGTCAAACCTTTTCTTTTTCTTTCCATTCTGGACGGCCAAACTGATTATCTAAAATAGAAAATTAGCACACAATGGGTTTACTCTGCGATACCCCTTATGCAACTAATGGCAAAGCTTGTTAATTGGTTGTAAATGCCAGCAGGTTGCCAGGATAATACTTCAGAAATAAGCGGGTATTCTGATAATTACAGCAATCTTCATCTATAAAAGCTTAAGTAGATGAAGTAGTGGCTGGCTTAAAACCAAGATTTATCCCGCTGCACTCACATTAAAAGAAAAAATAAGATGAAAACAATAATGTAACAAAACAATTATATAGCAGGAAGCTTTGTAGGTTTTAGAGATTGTGAAAACTCAGAAAGTAAAACAGTGCTGTAATAACCAGTTATGGAAAAATAGGCCATTTACATTTGTGTATAATTAAATAGTAGGCTATGCAATTTCACTTTTTAAAGTAAACTGCCTTCTCCTTTTTTTATAGGGCAACGTAGCCATAATTGCTGCATTAAAGCTTTAATGAAAGAAAAAAGCAGCAGATCAAGATGACATGCAACGTCTACATTTGTACCGTGGCACTCTGCTTGTTTAGTAATGGGAAGCTACTGAGGAGATTAAAATTGCAGAATTCTTCATAGTTTGTTCTAAAATTGCTATAAGAAGATCATTCAGGGTCTAAAATATACACAATTTATTTTTCTACCTTCAATCTGCAAGTATTTAATGACTTTTGTAACTAGTAGGTGGTTGGAGATACGGTTTATAGTAGAGAGCACAGCATTGGTTCATAAAAATTATCAAAAGTGAATGGATTAGAATTTAAACCTTACAGGACTTCCTTAGTGCATTAGAAGATTGTCCCAAATGTTATATGATAGTTAACTTAGCACAATTTAAGGTTCTTTCTTGTTCAAAATATCAACAGGTTGGTTTGTAATCATGTTCCTTTCTATTTTACAGTTCCTCTACTACCCTTACTAACATCAGGGATGGGTGCAAAAGGTAGTAAACTCAAACAAGGAAGTAACTGTCTGTTTTGACAAATGGCTGTCTGGCATGTGGGCTGATTAGTTTCTTTCTTTTCCTTTTTTTAAAAAGTATCTCCTGCAAGTTTCTTTGTCCTAAAGTTGAAATATTCTTCAGATATTATCCTCCATGTAGGTTAGGTATGTTTTCTGTAAACCATCCTCAGCAAATAATTTAGGCAAGAATTGGAAAACTTCTTTATGTGTTATAGTACTGAGCAGAATGTATTAAAAACATGCGAACAACACATCAAGAGACCTAGGAGAAAAATACCAAGGACATTAGTGCCAATGGCTACAGTGACAAAAGGATGTTTTAACATTTATAGAAAGTCTACATGATTTTGTTTCCCAGCTGGTAAATACCAAACCAAAACCAAACTCACTGCCGTTGAGTCGGATCCTACTCATAGGATTGATTATGAGTGGGTTTCTCAGGCAGTATCACTACGGAAGTAGATTGCCCAACTTTCCTTCCAAAGAGTGGCTGGTGGGTTTGAACTGCCAGCCTTCTGGTTAGCAGTCAAGTGCCTTAGGCACTATGCCACCAGAGCCCTAAAAGAAGAGAAAAGCAACTCCTTTTAAAATAGACCCCAAGGAATGGACATGGTAGAGACCTAGAATTTGGGATTCCTGGGTTTTAATACTTCAAGAGATTCCGTTGCTCCAGAGTTTTGTTTTTGGTGTTTGTTTCTTCAAGGGTGGATGAGAGGTCTCTTTATAAGAATTTCCTTTGGTATGAAAATTTTTAAATACATAGCCTTCTGGAGTGGCTGCCTTCCTTCATAGAAATCAGAATATGGTATCGAGATGGGGGCTAGAGCCAGGGGTAAGCAGAGTGTTTGAGGATGGTGAACCCCAGCAAGCACCAGGAAAGCTGGGCAGGAGGCCTTCAGGGTACTAGCCCTGGGGCAGTCTAGGCCTGCAGCCATTCCACACAGAGGTTGCTTTTCCATTTTGTGAGAATGGTACCTACAAAGCGGGGTGCGGGAGGAGGGAAAGGAAGGGATTTTAGAGTGCTTGTGGAAGTATGAAGGAATTCCTTCTTTTCTCTCATCCTCTTCTATCACTAAGTGCTTTGGGTAAAGGAAGTTTATATGTTCACTCTGCTCTGGACTTTTTTCTTTGTTTAGGTAAGATGCAAGAGAATGGCTGTTTACCTTTGAGGACAGATACTTCATTTCTCTTGAGGCTGGCAGTCTTTGCAGCACTTGAACAGGCAGAGAAGGCACTTTGTTTTAGGTGGGACTGATTTTCTTTAATCGACATCTCTACTTGCGATTTGAAGAAGCAGAGAAAATAGAAGGTCGTCTTCCTTCAGTTGGCTTGAAACCTGCCGGTTTTTCAGTGGGGAGGGACATATGGCTAGGGTAAGAGGCATGCTTTCAGGGGAAGGAAAACTAAGCAAATCAAGTATTCAAAATAAAGACTAGAGGAGACAGAACCATGAACTGAGACCTTAGACACAACTTTCCTGTATATGGAAACCTCATTGAGAGGGATGGAAGGAGGGAATGATAAAATGTCTACATTTGGGAAGAGAAAAGTTTTCTGAAAAGATTAAAAAAAAGCCTTGAAAAATCAAATGAAAATTAAGACTGTGGATATATGGAATAATTTTACCAGTGTGAGAACCTGTGAAAAGCAGTCATCTAATATATTTTTACCTTTTTTTTAAAGAAGAAAATCCTTTCTTTTAAATCTTTTCATACTTGGCTTAAATGCTTTACTCTTCTTAATGCTATGACATAGTCTTCTATATGGTGATATGCCCATGATGAGGATCTCAAAGAACAGATAAAAATGGTGCAAACTGAAGAATTTGGGACTTGCAGTTTTGCCTTTCCCTTACATGATCAATATTATCTTTTTATCTGAAGCTTTATTTCTGTCTTGCTCTAAGCTACTCATCCCTGAAGGACCATTCCTGCCCTGTAACATCAATGTAGAGCAGAAACAAGATGGCTTGATACAGTGGCTGCAGTGATGTACTCAACTGTGGCAACAGTTGTGAGGAGTCACATGAGTGGGCAGTGTTTTGTTCTGTTGTACATGGGATCGTTATGAATTGAAACCAACTTAAGGCACTTAACAGCAACAACA
>NW_006921589.1:36628930-36641925 GCF_000298275.1 Orycteropus afer afer | reverse complement strand
AATGAATTATATTTAAAGAATGGAACATATTTGGTATTTTTTAAGGCTCTAATGAGGAATATGTTCAAATAATAATCATTTTTGAAGAAATGTTTTCAAGTCAGTTTGAGGGTTTACTACTTAAAAGGCAAAGTTCTTTAAGTAGAATTTTCTCCTAGTATAAAAAGATACTGTACTTTACTTGCACAAAGTATAGTATGCCATCCCAATTACATTCCTACATGAACTGTGTGTTCATCCTAACAGTGAGCATTTTCTCTGTTTCTGTGTCAGTTGTCACTAATCAGTTATGCATCTGATGTGCAGATCCATCAGGGAATAGAATTTAAGTCATTTTGGCTTGAGCACGTGTGATATGCTTGTACAGGAGCTACCAAAGCCCCTTTTGATACATTTTCAGAAGGGGACGTGCATATGTTACGGTACCTCTAGAGTAGCAGTGACTGAACTAGCTGACAAGTGACAGGAGGTTTTTTTTTTTTTTCTCGTTGGTATTTCATGGAAGTGTGCACAAATCATAACAAGTTGCCTTTCTTTCATGAGACAGGGCACATTTCCCTTAAAGCACACATGGCTATATGGTGTGTTTGTGTACATGAAAATTCATGCTGCTATCAATTTTAATTTTGCCATTTTTGTTTTTAAATTTCAGGTTTTAAGTTTTTGAAGAGGCATAAATAATTACTTTCAATTTCGTCTTGACAGAATTTTTTTTTAAAGAGCATCCAAGTCTTAATGGCAAAGTAAAGTTCTTAACTAGAAACTATGATGTACAAGTGACCCATTTCCCCTGGGTTGTTGCTTGCTTTATTTGTCAACAGTGAGCACTCACTGTGTCCCAGGACATCCTCTGCTAGATGATATGCAGCAGGCCGTGACTCACAGTAATCTGCCCGGATTTCTAACCTTGCCTATAAGTGTTACTAATGGCAACAAAATGACAATACACATCAGAGCCCTTGTGTTGTTCCTTCACTGGGTACAAGCACTAAGCTATGGGCTACAAGAAATCCTGGGATACAAGTACAGGCAATGCAAAAGTCTCAACCCAATGCAATTCATGTGAACTGGTGGAGTGGACAGGAAGTAGGCTTTGGAATTGGCCACATCTGGATTCAAATCTAGTTTGTAGCACTTTCAAGCTATTTTTAATCTTCCTGGGCCTTCGACATCCTCATCTGTTAAACAGGGATATTATTGTGAAGGTTCAATGTGCAAATCATCTCCTATATTACTTGGTAAACAACAACAAAAACCCCACAACCAGTAGTTGACAAGTTGATATTGACCTTTGGAGACCTCGTGTTTCAGAGAGCTGCTCTGTGGGATTTTCATAGCTGTGACCTTTTGGAAGCTGATTGCTTTCCTTTCAAGGTGCCTGGGGGTGAGTTTGAACTGCCAGTCTTTAGGTCAGTAGCCCAGTTTTAACCACATTTGCCACTTAAGGACTGGACTTGGCAAATTATAGGTACTCCGTAAAACTCTAAATAACCTCCAAAACAACTTTTTTTAATTAATTTTTTTTTTTTTTAGGTAAACTGAGGTCTTTAATGGATAAGTTCCTTGACCCACAGAAGTTGTGTGGCTGTGACATATGAGATCAGTGCCAATAAAATGATCTGCTCTGAATAGCTGGTATATATATGAGATTTCTCTTTTTGTCTGGTCAGCAAATTCGTTCTCTTTAAATTACTCAACCTCTCTATAATTATCTGAGACAGTGAGAAGTACCCAAAGCACAGCTTGGAACTACCTGTGCATTTTCTCTTGAATGAAAGGACACTTCTGGTGAGAAAGCCAACTGGAGAATTCACGGGCCCATTGGTATCTGCTAAGCCTCTCATGGCTCTGACTTGAGATTGCAGATACCACTGCTCAGCATGAGGGATGTTAGAACTGAGCTTTTAACTTGAAGGAAAGCCTATTGGTACTGGAGTCAGCACCATATAGCATATTGTGATTTCCTGTTAGGAACGAAATGAGAACAGCCTCACTGGGTCTACCAAAAGTACTTGTTTAGACTACATTCAGGTCTCTACTGTGCAGACCATGTGCAGTGTCCACTTCCTGGTTAATATTTCCTTCTTCTCTCCCTTCATACCTTTTCTGTTTCTTACCTCACTCTTCCCTTCAAGGACGAGTGTGAATCCAAGCTTTTGAGATCTTGAGGAAGTATGTTCTTCTTTTTTCCTTACATATGAAGTGGCTTCTTTTACTGTTTATATCTTCATGTGCACATTTTGGGTGGTAAGAATGACAGATTGTTGGCTCAGTCACAATTTGCCTTACACACAACCTTCCTGCCAATTTTATTAAAAAAAAATGAAAAAGAAAAAGATGTCTTCCTTCACTGAAAAAATAAGCATATCTTGGTTGTTGTAGGGGAAAAAAAAATCCTGTGAACTGAAATCTTCCATAGAGACAGATATACCTGCTTTCCAAAGGGAGCCACGTACACCAGAAACTTATTTAGGATATTTCTTGCTCTATGCTCTCATCTTGTAGTCATTCTTTCATTATTTCAGGGTGGTTCCGAACCTGAAGCAAGAGATCTTGTTTGTGCCAAAATAGTGGTAATAAGTAATAATAATAATGATAAAAATAATATGAGAGTGCTTTCTTCTCCATCTTACAGGCTGAGCGGTGAGCATGTAATAAGACGAGGAGATAATACTATAGACTTGCTTCTGCCCATGCATTATTTCATCCTCAACAGGCTTAATTCACAAAAACTGTCCAACTTTCTTTGTGCAATGATTCGTTTTGAGGACAATAAATGATTTGCTCAGACCTTACAGAAGAAATCAGTGGAAAAAGAAAGAATTTTAATTCAGGTGTTTCGCTTTCATTCTTGTGCCTACTTATTGGCATATCATTGGGAAACTTTTTGAAACCACAATATACAATTGAAAAAGGGGGATCTAGTCATTACATTTCTGTATTATTTAAACAGTTTGAGGGAAAGAAAAGTTACTAACCTGTTTGTGATTAGGATTAATGAGAAGTGGGGTGAATAATAATTAGCTATTTTATGGGTTATCTATAGTCTTTGGAAGTTAATTTGATTTAGATAGAAAGATGATGTTAATATTACCTAATAGATTTCAAATTCCCTAGGGTAGTTTTTACTTTATAATTTTATTGGATACTTAATATGACTTTTATCATTGTGTCAATGTGTTATTCCTTACAAGACTAACATTTCAGTGTAAGTGACTCTCTTTCACAGTACAATTTAGACTCTCATTGTAATTCTTTTCAATCTATGCAGAAATTTGAACAAAAAATTTGTTCTCAAAGTTTTAAAGGAATTTTTCTTTTCTAAAAAGATAACCATCCTATAAATGATAAGAGAATAAAATATATTAAAAAATATTAATCTGATTAATACTGTATTAAGCAGAGCACATTTGGTATGACAGAGTTTGTGTTTTCTGGCAATTTTAGGTCCTGCTTTTCTGGGTCACTTTAGAAATAGTGTAAGAAGGTATTTAGGATGAAAGAGGCATTTAGCTTCAGATAGCAGTCATTGTGCCTAACTTGCAAATTACTGTACTTTTCATCTTGGATATGCATTGAATAGTTAATGTGCTGCTGTCACTCACACAAATAATGTTAAAACTATTGTGTCATTGGAGATTTATATGGCTTACCTATAAAATGACATGGAGTATTTTGGAGGGCACACCATGCAGTAAATGCATTAGAAGGTTTTCTATACACAGATGATCTGTGAAAGCGTGCTGTTCTGCTCTACACTATAAAGATTGTCAAGTACACAGTACTTTGCCATGGTGGGTAGTATGTTTCTTTAAGGCCCTAAAGCCTGAAGAGGTTTGAGAATCATGATGTCATTAATTAATAACCGACTGTGTATCAATCAATACAATAGATACACATGGTAATGGCTTATAAGTATGATAGCTTTTTAATGGCTCATGTATAAATGTTAATTGATTTAAAACAAAGATTTCTGTCAATAGTTTATGGATTATGATTACCTTTTAGTTTGAGATTGCTAACGAATGTGAACCCCTCCTCCCAGTCCCCAGGGCCTGGCTTGATCTTCTATATTTTTTAATCATGAATGATTGTAAACAAGATACATTAGACCAATTATTGGTACTGTAATTCAATAACTTGTAAGACCTCAAAGGATTCCCCAAGATGCCACACTGGAGTTTCACAGACTCTATCCTACAACATACAATATGTGCAAGTCTGTGGGCCATTTGGTGTTCAATGTTTCTCTCTCAATACTGTATTTTACACAAAAGATATGTCATAATTATATAAAATCCTTGATATATTACCAAGGATTTTATGTTTGAAATTTTTTTTTTATGCTCAATGTGTGTAGAGTTAAAAAAAATATATAGTAGATTTATCATGCAGAATAAATGACCTAAAAGATAGGACTATGGTATTTATTCTACTATCTCAATTAAGTATCAAATATACTTAGAACAGGCAGAACATCAGAAACAACAATCAGCAGATAGACTTTTACCTTGGAGACTCCTAATTGGCAAGTAGAGGAGTTGCTTCTAACAGAGATATTTATGAGGGCTTAAAAAAAAACAAAAACGCACTGCTGTTGAGTTGGATCGGACTCATAGCAACCCCTCCTTGGGCTTCTGAGGCAGTATCACTATGGAAGTAGATTTCCCAATCTTCCTTCCGAGGAGTGGCTGGTGGGCTTGAACCACCGACCTTCTGGTTAACAGTCAAATGCTTTAGGCAGTATGCTACCAGAGCTCTCAGGAGTTGGATATTGTAATGCAGTTTTGGGCTTGATAGAAAAAGGGGGACAGTTAATTATTTATCATGGAAGACAGTGGGTCTCACTTTGTCTCACACTTCACCTGCTATACTACCATTTTTTTCCCCCCTTTTATATTGTTCTGTTTTTTGAAGTCTGCTTTGGAATGGTGCCAGTTATCTCTTTTCAG
The DNA here is from genome assembly GCF_000298275.1 of Orycteropus afer afer. Taxonomy (NCBI): domain Eukaryota; kingdom Metazoa; phylum Chordata; class Mammalia; order Tubulidentata; family Orycteropodidae; genus Orycteropus; species Orycteropus afer. Next base: position 36,636,973 of record NW_006921589.1, on the reverse strand, counting down.
TTAGACAACTTTTACATGAAAGTACTGATTTTATATATGAGGAAACTGGTGGCTTTGGAATAGTATTCTTGTCACCATTTATATGCCTATGTACAAAGCTTAAAAAGCCAACAGTTCTATCAGGGGTGTTATGAAGAACGGTGTCCTCTGCTCCTCAGACTGACTCCCTCAATTCTCACTCCTCAAAGGAATACTTTCAACTCACTGCCTGAGTTCTGCCCCTACCTTTTCTCTGTATTTAAAATAACTTGCTTATTTGAAATCTTTTCAAAGCCATATGAGTTGAACATTTACTTGAGGTAGATACACTCCTTGGATAGAACAATCATGGGAGAAAGAAGGGCTGCTTATGCACAGAAGACAGCTTAGGGGGCAGGAGTGCATGAAGGGATGGACACAGGAAAGAGGTAACTATGGGGAGGACGTGGGAGGGGAGATAATTGCATTGGGGTAAATTGTAGTCAATGTCATGAGACAAAGTGTATGTGAACTGCTGTTTGGAAAGTGAATTTGCTCTGTAAATTTTCACCCAAATTACAATTAAAAAAAAAAAAAAGCTTTTCATTTTCAAGGTTTAGATACTATCTAAAGATTTCTGTGTATGATAAGAATTTAGCATGCTTACATAGTCCCTTCTCTAGCAATTCTCTCACCACAACCTGTTTAGAAAGTTTCGGTGTTTACATTTCTCTCCTTATCCAAACTGCATGAGAAGTTTCAACATCACCCTGATATGTTCAGACACCTCAGCTAATCTGTCCAGACATTGGGGAAAGAAAGGCAAGAAGTCTGTTTTCCCGGGTCCGTGTGTGTGTGTATCTGTGTGTGTGGCTAATCTTAGGGGTCAAATGGAAGAAGAGAACTAGTGAAGGAGACTGAGAAGGAATGGTTGAAATGTAGGATGAAAACCAGGAGAAAACAGAAGTCAAAAGTGAGAGTTTCAGGAAGAAGAAGGTGGCAAACCCACATCAAAAGCCACAGGGACTCAAACATGAGGAAGACTGAGAAGCACCCACTGGTGACGCAGCAAATAATAAAGAATATTAGATTATTCACTTGAGAAACTTGGCTCTGAAAGGAAAGAAAGAATGCAGTTCAAATGTAGCTAGATATGGATGAAAGATTAAGTTCAAAAAGATTTTTTTTTTTTTTTTTTAAGATGGAAAAGATGTTAGCATATTTCTAGGTGAAAGTATAAATAGAAGAATCCATAGGTGGCCAGCAATCCTTTCCAACCGTGACTTTGAAAATCGTGGTATAAGTTAATGATAATGAAGTTTGGGCAATCCTACTTCCATAGTGATACTGCCTCGGAAACCCAAGGAGAGGTCTCTATGAGTCGGGGCCGACTTGAGGGCAAATAACAACAACAACAACATATTTACATTGTACTTTGCAGTATCTAAATGGTTATTAAAAGGGTTATTTTACTTAATCTTTGCATCCATACACATACATAAATGTTTGAAGCTGGCATTTTCCATTAAGGGTATGCCCTTTTACAGATTTGATCCAGGACTCGAACACACTGCCTACTTGTACTCCAGAGCCCTCACTACTGTCTGACAGCTGCCCTCTGAATCGCCCTTTTTCTTCCTTGGCCTTTTGATGGATCTTTGTTGTGAAAAGTTTCTTCTATTCTCCCTGTTTTTGACCAGGCTCATCTGTCTGTCTGCCTGTGGCTGTTACTTCCTTCAAATCCATAGCTGTATCATGTTTTGACTAACTTTATCACACCATAAAAGCTGCAGTTAGTATCCAAATCATAAACAGATTCAAACAATTGCAATAGAAAGAGATTCACTCCAGTTTGCTAATCTATTTTGAGGACATACATTTGCGTTCTTATGTCACCAGAAACATCATTATGTTGACTATCATGTGGGCCAAGAGCCACGCCTCAGGAAAGAGAACAGAACCATTTTATGTCATTAGAGTTTAACCTGGATGTTGGTAGTGTGTTGATGCCAAACTCTACCTGCAACTCTCATTAAGTGTATACTTGCTTTCTCATTTCACTTTTTAAATGAGACTTTTTGGTCAATCAGAGCACCAAAGGTTGGTTTATTAAATGAATAGCAAAAGTCAATGATGGTTTGCAGTTCTCTATTACCAAGGAAAATATTTAGTTGTGTGTAGGTTTCCTGGGTGCAGGATGATACATTTCTCATTCATTCACTCATTCATTCGTTCAGTCCACAAAAATTTCTTGAGAGTTTACTCTCTGTCAAAAAATATGCAGGTGTATTTCTGCCTTCAGGGGAGTCTCAGTCTTGTAAAGGAGACAGAGGATGTAATATAAGAAGAGTAGGTTACCTTTGTTATGGAGTCCTTTGGTGGTGCAGATGGTTAACACATACAGCTAACCAAGAGACTAGACATTCAAATCCACCCAGAGGTGCCTTGGATCTGATGATCTACTTCTGAAAAAATCAGCCATTGACAATCCTATGGAGCACAGTTCTACTCTGACACATCTAACTACCATGAGTCGAATTGTCTCAATGATAACTAGTCCTTGTTTGCCATCTTCATGAATAATGGGATGTAGAAATTTAAAGGAGAGCATTTAGCCAAGCATATTCCTGCCTTCTAGGAGCTCTGGTGGTGTAGTGCCTAAGGCATTTGACTGCTAACCAGAAGGCCAGTGGTTCAAACCCATCAGCCACTCCTCGGAAGGAAGGTTGGGCAATCTACTTCTGTAGTGATACTGCCTCAGAAATCCAAGGGGAGGGGTCGCTATGAGTTGGGTCCAACTCGATGGCAGTGAGTTGATTCCTGCCTTCAAGGAGGTATCAGTCTTCTAAAAGAGACAGAGGAGTGACATATTATTAGAATATAAAATAATAAAGCTAGGCAACCTTTATTCTGATGTTGTGAAGGAGCAATTCCAAGAATGTTTTTTTGGGGAAGTGACACCTGAGCTTTGAGGATGAGTGAGAAAAGTGAGCAAGGCAAAGAAGGAAAGGAAGGCTTCCATACAAAAGGAGAAGTATGTGCAAGGCATGGAACTATGAGAAAGGCTGCCATGTTGGAGAAATAGCATGCATGTCATATGTCTGTAATTGAGGATGAATGTGAAAAGGGTTACAAGTGGCAATTCTGGAGAGGTAAGTAGGGTTCATATCCTCAAAGGCCTTACTTTTCAGGAGACTGGATTTTAAGAGACCTTTGGGAATTCACAGAGGGTTTTAATTAGGAGAGTCACATGAGCCAACCAGTATTTTACAAGTACTAGTTAGGAGAAGGGGTTAAAAAAGAAGTAAGACTGGGGTCAGTGAGACCTGAGCGTTAAGTGAGAAATAATTCTGGCTTGAGCTAAGACTATGAGAGTGGATGAATAGGAGGAAAATGAGACAAATGTTATGGTAGTTAAGATTGTGTGTCATCTTGGCTGGGTTGTGATTCTGAGTGTCTTGGAAGCTTGATACAGTTATTCCCCTGATGAGATGGGATACGGTGTAATCACTTTCATGGTAGAATCTGTGGTGAGCAGTTCATCAGTTGACAGGGAGTTGCTTTCATGGTATGGCCTGTGTCTGGTATATATGGAAAGGATCCTGAATTTGGCTGGACATAATCTCCGGTTCCTGGACTTGAACCAGTGGTCTGCCATGTTGCCTGCCAATCTTGAGATTGTTGCCTGTGCAACCCGTGAACCAACAATCAGCCATTTTAGCTGCTGATCTTGAATTCATCAGCTTCAGCAGCTAGCAGCTACATTAGTTAGGAGAAGCTTCCAGCTTGTTCCAGTGGGGCTGGAAAGCAGAGCTAAAGCCCAAAGTTGAGGAACTACTATCCATGAATGGCTCCATAGGAATTTTTTAGCTGAAATCATAATGGAAGCAGATCACCAGGTCTTTTTTTTTTTTTTTTTTTTTAACCTGCAGTACTGCTGAGTAGAGCTCTGGTGCACAGTGCCTAAGGCACTTGACTGCTAACCAGAAGGCTGGCAGTTCAAACCCACCAGCCAGTCCTTGGAAGGAAGGTTGGGCAATTTACTTCCATAGTGATCCTGGCTCGGCAACTCAAGGAGGGGTCGCTAGGAGTCGGGGACAACTTGACGGCACATAACAACAACAACAACAACAACACTGCTGATTGGATTCAAACTACCAACCTTGAGGGTTGCAGTGGAGAGCAAACCATTTGAGCCACCCAGGGAAACAGATTAAAACATCCTGTTGTTGTTGTTAGTTGCTTTTGAGCCAACTCTGACTTGTGATCCCATGTACAACAAAGCGAAATGTTGCTCAGTCCTGTGCCGTCCTCAGGATTGTTGGTATGCGTGAGTCCATTATTGAAGCCACCGTGCAGTTTGCATGACTTCCAAAGGAGGTGGGCTCATCTTCCTGCACTATAAAGCACAATATTCTGTTGTGATTCATGGAGTATTCATTGGCTAATTTTTGGAAGTAGATTACCAGGACTTTCTTCCTACTTCATCTTAGTCTGGAAGCACCACTGAAACCTGTCCACAGTGAGTGACCCTGGTGGTATTTGAAATACCAGTGGCATAGCTTCTAACTCCATTTACATTTTACAATATATATTGCATACATTTCCTTGCTCCTAGGTTATGGTTTAGCTGTCAGTGCTGGATGTCTGTGCTAAGTCAACGAAAATAACAAGATGTTGATTTTGGTCTTTGTATTCTTCAGAGTTCCTTTAAAATGACCACATTTCTCAGATCTAAATTGCAGAATGAAATCCTAAAACAATTCCAAATAAATATATACAATAGTGTACTTTTTTTGTTGTTGTTGTTTTTTATTTTTATTTATTTGTTTTTATTTTTAAAGCTTGTTTTACATTCAACGTTACGTGTACATCTAGTTTCACTCCCCATTTACTGTGTCCCTTCCTAACCCAGTCTCCTCCCCTCCCTACACTGTAACCCTCCCCCTGTGCCCCTCATATTTATGCACTCCTGTTTGTCCTGCATTTCCTCAATTTGAATGTTGGTCCTCTGGTGCCCCGTGGTCCATTGCTCTAAGGGATGTATTACCATAGCGTATGTGGGTGCATCATCCTGGGTTGAGTGGTCTGCATGTTCATCTTCTTAACTATTGGACTGAAAGCCAGCCCCTGGGGGTGCATTTCATTCAAGGTGCAGATGTATTCCAGGGCCATAGTATTGGGGGTCTCATCAGACTTCCTCTGACCCGTAATTCTGGTCATTATTGAGTTTCTGGATTTTGTTCCACGTTTTTCCTCCCACTCTATCCAGGATCTCCAGATTTGATCCTTTCCTGAGTGGTTGGCATTGGTAGCCGGGCACCATCTAGTTCTTCCGGTCTCGAGGGCCATCATGTCCTATGGCTGATTTCCAATGCTGGGAGTCTGTTAGCTGCATCTTAGATGGTGGCTTGAAAGCTTTTAAGACCCCAGTTGCTACTCACCAATGTAGGATGTGGAACAAGGCTTTTATGTATTTTGTTGTGGCAATTGAGTCTGGTGTCCCCCAGTAGTATGGTCCTGAGCTGGTAGAACTATTGGATTCCTCTCCTACAGTGTCTGGTTGTCTGTGACAGATTACTCTGTGTCACTTCTATTGTTTCTGTAAGGATTGCAGGTATTTTGTATCATTGGTGTCTATGCAAGATTAGCCTCAGCTGAATCTATCTTTGGTCTAAAGTAGACTCCTGTTCATATAACAGTACACTTCTAAAGGGAATGCAGTAACCACCATAAAATACTAATATGATTCTTAAATGAGTTGTGTTCTTAGGGACACTTTTTTCCATTTGGAAAAAAGTGTTTGAAGATATGGTGATCTCTCACTCTCTCTCTGTACATATATACGTGGCATTTTGTTTCTTTTTTCAGATACGACTTTTGCTCCTAGAAATTTGGAAGTTTTCATAAGTTATGACAATGTGGTAACTTCAAATTCATTGAAAAAGCCAAACTATTTCGTTTTATACGCTCAAGCCAATTGACCCCAGTATCGTGAAAACTGTACCAGAAAATTACATTTAGTTTTGGAGTCTTTGAAAGTAGAATGACGTTTTCATTCTAAAAGAGGAAAATAAACTTTTTTGTTAGTTTGTTTATAAGCTTAATAAATGCTCATTGCAAATAAAAGGGAAATGAATAAAGTAGAAAATCAAGTGTGTTATAATCCACCATAGTTCCATCAAGACAATGGTTCAAGTTTAGGCTGTATCTTCCAAATATGCACACAGATTTTTTTTTAAATGTGATTAGATTATATATAATTTTCCATAGCCTGAATCTTTCAATTAACAATATGGATCGATATTTTTCCATGAACATATATAGAGAGCTGTCATTTAATTGTGCTTTAATTATTTATATATGTAATTTATTTAATCAATGACTTATTAATCTTTTCTCCTAAATTTTCAAATATCATAAACAATACTTGCTCTAAAATATCCTTATACTTTTATCATTATGCTTTTCTACCCCCCCATTCTTTCCTTTTGATAAATTCCTGAACTGGAACTATGGAGTTTTAATAAATATTTGAAATTGTAGTATCTAATCTATACATTGTGTGACCCAGTTAAGTACAGAGCACTTCTTTCCATGTATTATGATTTATCTTAGTACAATCAACTTTTGATTTTTCTTTCCCTGTGAGTTATGAAAAACTCTTGTGACCATTTAATTTGTATTTATTTTGCTTTAATTTTATTATAGTAAAATTTGTATAACAAAGCATTTGCCACTTCAACCATTATTACATGTACAATCAGTGACATTAATTACATGCATCTTGTGCAGTCATCACCACTATCTCTTCCCAAATTTTTTCATTACCCTTAACAGAAACTCAAGGAGCTCTAGTGGCACAGTGCCTAAGGCACTTGACTGCTAACCAGAAGGTTGGCAGTTCAAACACACCAGCTACTCTGCAGAAGGAAGATAGGGCAATCTACTTCTGTAAAGATTTATCATCTTGGAAATCCAGTGAGGGATGCTATGAGTCAGAATTGAGGCAATGACAGTGGGTTTGGCTTTTTTGGGTTAACAGAAACTCAGTAAATCTTAAGCAATAACTTCCCCTTTCCTCCTGTGACCCGCCCTTGATAATCACTAAAAAGCTTTAGTCTGCATTTATCTATTCTGGATATTTAAGTTAAGAGACAATGGGAGAAAATATTTGAGAACCATATATCTGATAAAGGTTTCAATCCCAAATATATAAAGAACACTTACAATTCAACAACAACAAACTAACAACCTGCTCAAAAATTGGGCAGTAAACTTGAATAGACATTTCACACACACACACACAAACAAGCAAAACACCAAACCCGCTGCCGTTGAGTCAATTCCAACTCATAGCGATCCCCACTGGGTTTCTGAGGTGGTAAATCTTTATGGAAGTACATTGCCCAGTCTTGCTTCCACAGAGTGGCCAGTGGGTTTGAATCACCAACCTTCTGGTTAGCAGTAAGATACCTTAGGCACTGTGCTACCAGAGCTCTTTCACCAAAGAAGATATTAAAATGGCCAATAAGCATGTGAAAAGATGGCTACTATCATCAGTCATTAAAGAAAAGTAAATCAAAATCACATGAGATGGCTAGACTCAGGAAAATAGAAAACAAAAAGTGTTTTCTGGGATGTAGAGAAATTGAAATCCTAATCTATTGGTGGGATTATAAAATGATGTGGCTGCTAAGGGAAACAGTATGGTAATTCCTCAAAAATTTAAACGTAGAATCATCATATTATTCAACAATTCCACTACTAGTTATATATGCCAAAGATTTGAAGGTTGTATTCAGATACATGAACACCAATATTCACTGCAGTATTATTCATAATATCCAAGAGGATACAACTCCATTTATAGATGAATGGATAAGCAAATGTGGTATAGATACACAATGGAATATTATCCAGCTATAAAGAGAAGTGAATTTCTGACACTTACTAGGACATGCATGAACCTTGAAAACACTCTGCTGAGTGAAATAAGTTAGTCACTAAAGGACAAATGGGAGCTCTGGTAGCATAGTGCCTAAGGCACTTGACTGCTCACCAGAAGGCTGGCGGTTCAAACCC
>NW_006921589.1:36604834-36628369 GCF_000298275.1 Orycteropus afer afer | reverse complement strand
GCATTAAAAAAAAAAAAAAAAAAAGAAGCTAGGAATAAAAAGTTCAGTGAAATTTTTTAAAAAATAGTTTATTGACAAAAAAATTTTAGGCAACTGGAAAAAAAATTGTGAGATATCTAAAAGAGGAAAAACTTGTTTTATTTTACAACCAAGTAGATATGAAGACGGGGACCAGATTATAAATTGTGTGAGGGCAGCAACCTGTGTTGTTCACTGCTGTGTCCCCAGGAGTGTAGCAGCACTTGACCCCAGAAGCTGCACATTAGTATTTTGGGAGTTAATGAAGGAAGGCATCTATCCAGGCTTGTATGACTAAACACCTTAAACACCTGAAAACTTGAAAGATCTCAGAATCAATATTATTTCTGCCAAGTATCTAAAATATAGACAACACTACTATTAGAGTTGCAACTTGATAGTTATCATCTGAAAAACAGCAATTTATATTTTAAAATCTTTTTTTTTTAAATGGAAACATTTTTTCCCTTCACTGATATCAGAAATGTCCCTAATGTTTGTGAGGACATTGAATTTGTTGTCCTTATAAAGTGTAGGTTAGTCTTGGAGCAATAAAAACCCTGAGGAGGATTAGAAAATTACAAAGGAATTTACATTACAGAGTCAAAGAAAAGCTGAGCTGACTGTTAGAAATGTTCATTGCTTAGTGATTTACTCTCACATGAATGACAAAAATTTGGGATTCTTGAGGAAAAGTAAAATGTACTAGGAAAAGTGGGAGATAAAAATCTAAAGAATTTACCACCAACAAAAAAGGCGGGAGAAAGAATGACTTAATGGTATTTATTGTGTTTATTGTTTGGTAATTGTGACATTAAGTTATCATACATAGACTTGTGCCTGGATTCTGAATTTCAACTTTTTATTTTCAAGGGAAAAATACAAAAAAAAAAATCCCTTTTTTGTATTATAGATAGTACTTCCTTGGGTGATTAGAAATAGCTTTTTATAAGCTTTGTTCTCTAGCTTTTTTTTTTTCCCCTGAAAAAAAAATTTTTTTTTTTTTTTTTTTTTTATTGTATAATAGTGTATAATAGCTAATTTTAATTCTATGTGGCACAAACCTCCTTAACTTTATATGGTATTTTATATAGTAATGTTTATTTCCTATACAAACTCTCTAGGATGTTTTATCTATTTTATATCCCATTGAATTCTCCCTGAAACTGCACTAGTTTACAATAATTTTATTACTTTATTAATTAAACGTTTTCCAACAAGCTAGCTATGGCATTTCTTATCATCAAGGGTTCCATTAGTTTTTAATGGTGTGAGACAAAATTACCATTTACCCACATGCAATTTAAGAAGCATCATTAACACAGGAAAAGCGCCAGGTGGGATTTCTAATAGTTACTGTTTCTCATTTTTGTTTTTATTTAAAAGGAATAACTGGTTTTGAGATTTTTTTTTGCTGCCATATCTTCCCTTGGATTTTATGTTCAAGATAATTTAAAATAATGTTCTTCTATTTCCTTAGGCACTATTCAACAATATTTTAGTTATGCGCATACAGCTTGGTCTAGCACTTTTTTCTACACAGTCCGGTGAGCGTTATGTGCACAGACAACAGAACAAAGAGGGGTCTTCATGGACGTAAGCAGGATGTGCAGCCAAGGATGTAGGCAGAGCCAGTGGAGCGGCCGAAGTACGGCCTGAACATCGAGACTAGAAAGATCCATCTGTCCTATAACCCAAAGCAGTGCTAGGACACTTACAATGTACCTACTACCTTCGAGTAGATTCTGACGCGCAGTGATCCTAAGGATAGAATAGAACTAGATTACAAGGCTGTAAATCTTTACAGGAGCAAACTGCCACATCGTTCTCCCATAGACAGGCTGGTGGGTTTGAACCGCTGACTTTTTGGTTAGCAGCCAAGTGGTTAACCACTGTGCCACCAGGGCTTCTCCACTCGCAGTGTAGGCAGTGGTTACTTTTTCCTTTTGATCATACGAACTCTTGGAAGAGATCACACACGAGAGGTGAGATAATGCTGTCCTCGTGCAGAGTGGAATGTACCCATTCCTATTAGGGGAATATGAAAGAACCAACCAGGAACCCTCAGGTAACGAAGTTTGTAGCTAACTACGTGGATACGCTCAGAAGACCGGGAAAGCACAGATGCTTTGCAATTGAGTGTATTATAAAATATCTAGAACACAATTCAGATCCTTTTGCCTATAAACTCTAGTTAGAAATGGAGGTTTATTAATTCTAGTCTTCTGCAAAATGCTCATCAGCCATTAACAAAAGGCAAAACGAAACGGAACAAAACAAAACAAAAACGAGATGCATGAAGAGAGGTGGTATGGAGCAGTTTGGGCAAATGATTTTCATTTCAGTTTTGATTTTATTAGAAAGTTATTGTTCTGGGATATCAAGGAATTGGAATAGGAGAGGAAAAGGCACAGGTTCATGAAGTAAGTCAAGGTTTGAGCAACACCCAAACTCTTTAATTTGAAATAGAAATATTTAATAAAATTGACTGGCATTTGAAGATATTTTTCATCCAAGGATGAGATATATTCAAAATTCTATACTCGTGTGACTCAAAAAAGTCAAATTAAAACATCTTTAAACATCCATAAAGTTTTCTATACGTTTTATTACCCGAGTAATATATTGAAAAAAATGGAAGGAAACTTTTGGTTCAAAATCTAGTCTGCATGCTTGTTCTTTGTTTTGGGTGCTTGGAAATGAGTGGGTGGATATTTTGAACTTTAACGTTGTAGAAGTTTACTGTTTCTCTTCACACAGAGTGGTCCATTGTAATGGATTTCATTATAAAAGAATTGTGTATAATTTAGTTCAATATATATTTATGGATAACTTCCTAGGAGTTTATCATATGACAAATATGAAAAGTCTCTTTTGGTTAGCACATCCTATTATATGAGAAATATGTGTTTCCATTAAAGGGGAATTGCTGTAATAAAGGAATTTTAAGCAAACAACAGAGACACAGAGATGAATGAAATAAAGTCTCCTACATTTGGGATTTTTGATGCTAAAGAAGAAATGTGATTAAGATGTTTTATGCCAAGCCAAAATCTATGCTTCTCCTTTCTGCCAATCCACATTTTTAGTTACTTGCCCAGTAAACTATATATCTGTATAAGAAAACACTTCAGCTTGTTCAGAACAGTATTGTACATGTGGCTATTTTTCCTTTGCTGGCACAATGATCATGTGGTAGATAGTTCTCCTATTAGTATATCAATCCTACATTTGTGTTGCCTACAAAGCAAAAAAAAAAAAAAAAAAAAAAAAAAAAAAATCAACAAAGTTATTGATGAACTTCTGTGTTGCATTTGCTCTGTAGTGTTCCTCTATTTTGAGTATGACCTGCATCAATTATTAAATTTTAAGTGAGTCATTTGGCCCATCACTTTGGGGAATTTTATTTGGACAGATTTCTTTTGATATTGGTATACAGATTCATACATTGGTATAAAGACTTCCTCTATAATTTTGTCTCTATGACAATTCAACTATTACATGGTTTATTGGGTGAGTTGTATCTTATTTGGGCTGACACTTATTAACACTCGATTTCTAGGGAATCCTGTAAAACATTTCTGGTGCTGCCAGATACCTAGCATTTGTTCCATCTCCATGCAATGTGCTTTTATTGTGCTTGAAGCTGACAGAAAATTGCTATAGCCAATCACCAAAAAGTGCTTATTTTTTTATGATGTTTTATTTTCACTGCTCAACATTAACATAATGAAACTTTAGATTTTTCTATTAAAACAATGCACTACATGTGAAGTGTCATGATGAATGACAATTTCTTATGATATACATTTTTGTGCTTGTAAAATAAAGATTGACATAGAGTTTGCTGGGTTGGATACTCTCCAATTTTATTCAGAAGCTTCATAAAAAGCAAACACATATCACACACACACACACACACATACACACACTGTGTGTATGTCTATTTCTAACCAGCAGAAAAGTAATAAAAATTATTAGAGCATTATTATTTCTATCAATACTATTCAGAATCTGCCGAGCTTCCACTGCTATGAGAAAATCCAGGCTTTATTACTTTGAACTGACATTTTCCCTGTATTGGAACGCCTGCAGGATGGGATTGTATGTCAGTGCAGATTCTCTAAGGCGGTACATGTGGTAGGAGAGAATTTTTTTGAAGCAGTGAGCCACCAAAGAAATGCCTTTTCTTTTCTGTGGACAACATGAAGTTAGAGAATTTTTTTTTCTCAAATTTCTTGAGTTTATATACAATGAGCTTTAACTACTTGTGCTTTGAATCATTTCTAATAAAATGACAGAGAAATTAAGATATAATAACACTTATGTGATAGGAAGAGATGTAATGAAAGTCAGAAATTAAAATCTGAACTTTATGGGCTACAAATGTTACCATAATCAGAGATGCTAAAGGTCCAACACTTAGGCACCGGGTGAGGGCGGAACAGCCAAGGGTCAGAGGACGGAGACCCTTCAGCTTCTGCTGTCCAGTAACATGTTCCTTGTTCTCTGTGTGCATCGCTTGGTAACCTGATTGTAAACTCTCCAAGGTGAGGCCCCTTCTAGAAAAGGAAAAAAAGGAAATGTGGTTTATAAGGAATGGGCTTGGGGTCAGATACCTCTTATTTCCTGTCTTGTCTCCAGAATCTTGTCTTCAAGTGATCTTGGCAAGTCACTTAATGTCTCTTGGACATGGTTAGGTTTTCTCATCTGAGAACTGGAAAACAGGATTAGTTTGTTATAAGATGTGAATGGGACACAGCAGTAAACATATTCACTCCAGTTTTTGGTATACAGTGCTGGAAATGGAAGTTACTATTCTACATGCCATGTTTGTGTTGGTCCTATTTCTAGTAAAGACATAGTGACTCATTAAGTGTCATGATTGGTATCACATACTTATTGAATTTAATTAATATTTAGGATTTTGATAGTTAAATATAGCATTCTTGGAACTCATAGATGGTGTTTTTTAAGCATGAGCTATGCACCACACATTGCTAAGTGTACATGCTTTCACACATGCACATAATCTCATTCTATTCTCTCCAAACATCTGTGAGATAGGTACAACTATCCTCTCAATGTTCGAGGTGAGGAAACAGAGCTAGGCAGATTATGACTCTTATCTGACATCTCTCGCTTGTTAGGGGACTGTGGTAGAATTCAAATCTAGGTAGTCCTAGAGCCTATATACTTAACCCTAGGAAGTAAAGTGCAGACTCAGAATTAAACAAACATGAATAATTCATTTGAATAATGACTCAAAAGAAATCTAGAGCACTGAGAACAAGGATGTGGCAACAGGAAGAAACAAAAACAGAGAAAATGATACTTGGTGTTGAGGAATGAAAGGTATTCTGCAGAAAGCTAATGGACAAGAGGGATTTTCATTATTTCCAAATACGTTTGCAATGAATGTGATTTATATTTGGTTGGCTCTCCCCTTTTTAGTCTCAGTTTTCTCAACTGAATTAGAGCTTTTTGGACTAAATAGACTCGAAGGTTCTTTCTTTGGTTCTGATTTCCATTTTCTTCAAGAGTTCTTATCAGCTACAACAACACTGTCCATTTCTCCATGTAACCCTCAGAGGGAGTTCAAACTAAAGTTCTCAAAGCTATAAGTTGACCACTGACTTCACTACCTAACTGTCTAGTTTACCAGAATGCACAGAGGGGTTTGGAAGGGGTGGAGAGAAAGAGGACTGAAAAACATGGTGGTCAGAGGAATCTCTGATTTGTAGTAGAAAACAACCATCTACCTAATGTTGGCACAACTCTCTCACACTCAAACTGTTCCATGAATATGCAACAAAGAAATCTGTGTAAATGGATTCTGGTCACATTTAGTATCTTAAGAAAGTAGCCTAACTTTTTTTTCCCCCTTAAAATCGTGGGTTTCATGTCACTGATAAATGAAGAATGAGCTAAAACAGGGTCTTTTAGCCCCGTCTGAGTGATTAGTTTTAAGGCAATGGCCATAAGAAGTATAGTAATCAAAACCTTGTCCATTGAAGCAGTCTGTTAATTTTGCCTTAACAGCAGCCTCAGATGCAACATTTTATTTTGCCCATGGGAGAGGTACAATCTGAACTGGGCAGGCTGTGTGTGATGAATCTTGTGAATGTGGATCCTGGATTTAAAAGCAAGAAGCAACAGGTATATTCTTGAGTGGCTTAGGCAGGTAGGTGATATGGTCTAATGGACAAGAATCAGACAAACTGAGTTCCAGGTCTGGCCCCAGACCTCAGTTGCATCTCCAAGTCTAAATTTATCTCTTGCAACATGGCGATAATTCCTAACACACTCTATGAGGTACTGTATAGTGTGACAGACTTGTCTTGAAGGGTGAGATGATGTCATGGAAGTGCTTTATCATCTGTGAATCACAGATAAGAAGTGGTTCTATAGCTGGCTTCATTGTGAAAGGGCTTAGTTGAAGGTACTCTTCCCAGTGACAGCAGAATCAGCAAAACAAAATCTGCATAAAAGCGGCATAGTGTTCACAGAGATTCACTGTCATAAATAATGAACAACTAGTCGGAAAGTACTGGAACTTAAGTACTGGAAATGTTACTCAGAGGAAAGTTAGCTATGAAGTCAGCCAAGGCAAACTTTTACACGCACTAAGTTACCTTAAACATTTTAATAGCTTGGAATTGTGAAGAATGAAGTGGTTAATGGAATTTTGGAGACTAGAAACTTAGAAAACACAATTACTCCAGAAAATGTTGGACATTTTAAATATCTGAAATATTAAATGCATTCTTAAAACTATGTACTTATCCAAATTGTCATCAGTATTGCTTTCTTTATGATAGAAATTACCCCAGGAAATTCTAGTGTCTTCTTTTAATTATGCACAACTGTTTTAAACATACAAATAAAATTTAGGTAGATGTATTAGCTTATTTCACTAGAGACCTTTACTGACCAAGTACCTTAGATAGTATTATGCGAAAGGCAGAAGTTATTTTAAAGCAGAAGTTTTCAACCTTGATATTATTGACATTTTGAACCAGGTAATTCTTTCTTTTGGGGGAGCTGTCTGTGCATTGCTGAAAGGTTAGCAGCACCCCTGGTCTCCACGCACTAGATACCAGTAGCACTTCCCTAGACTTTGGCTTTCGTGACTCAGAATTCTTAAAATTCTGGATAGTAAAATTAGTTAAAAATATTATAGGAAAAAACATATATATGTTTTAATGTTGCTTTAATAACATTTCCCACACCTCAACTTTTACTTTCTCTCTCTCTGTTTTTCTTTTGGTTATGAGGGTGCACACTCTCATGGGCAGACGACATGCGTCTGCAGGTAGGCTCAGGGCCGTATTTCTAAGGATCGTTTTTTCCCTTTTGGCTCTCCAGGTTCCGCTTCTCCTTCACCTTCTGTGCCTCATGATCACTTGTCAGAGGACTTTGAGTCTGCCATCCCCGGCCTAATGCCCTATTTCAAGCTATGACCTCTCTAAGAGACCCTCTACATAGTGCTTGGATGACTATGGCTGTCTTATAATGTCTTTTCTTGCCTCTACCCTTTCTTCATCAGGTAGGTATATTTTATACTGTTAATATCCTTGAAGCACCCACCCCAACAAATACTGTGGCTAAGAACTCACCCTATCTTTCTTCTTCAATTTACCGCTAGAACTAGAAATAATTTCTCCTTACCCTGTACTCCTTTAGAACTTTCTCTCTTAATTTCTTCTAATGAAATAATTTTCTGGTATGATTTGTGTACATGTATAACTAGATGTATGTGTACATCTAGTTTGTTGTTGTTATGTGCCATCGAGTTGGCCCAACTCATAGCGACCCCTCCTTGGGTTTCCGAGGCAGTATCACTACAGAAGTAGGACTCCTTTTGAGGTGAATCAATGTCTGGTTTAACTCTTATTCCTCACAGTGCTCATCACAATAATTTGCACAGAGCAGTGACATATGAGGTACCGGAGAAACAATGTTTGGCAGGTAGTAGGTGTTCATTAAATAGTTGCTCCATAAATCATTTATCTTTGTATCTCCCCAAACACCTAATATAGTGATTTGTCTATAGTGGGTCCCAATAAATGGCCTTTTGATTAACTGATGGTAGAGTAGAAGAACATTTGGTGGTATAAATGCAATTTCTTTCTAATTATGGGCTTCAGACTCACATAGTTCACACTTTCTCCTTGCATGCTAATGCTTTAGATAATAATATATTAGTAAAATTGATGGAGCATTAGTTCCATTGCTGCTAGGAAAAGTTCTACTTCAGTAAAATAAAAAAATATTGAACTATATTTAAGTAAAATAAAAGATATTAAACCCATTTTTGAAATGCTGGAATTGTGAGTTAGTGATCTTTTGTCTTGTAACAAATTTTCTGAATATCACTATGTCATGTGTAAAAGTGAGGACAGTATCCACCTTCTAGGTAAAACTCTTATGACAATTAAATGAGATACTGACTGCAAAGTTCTGCACAGTGCCAGGCACAAAGTAAGTACTCACTAGAATTATCTACGATTATCATTATTATTTTTTAAAAATTATTATTATATTCAATGGCTATTAACCTTCATCCACTCCAAATTCTTTTTTACTTTTGTGTTTTTGTTAATTTAAATTACCGTTTGAGAAAGAAACACAAATCCCCTTTAAAGTCTGAAATATATATGAGGATCTGAGAATGTTTTCTACTTAAGTACTCTGAAGTTTCTTTAAAGATTATTTTAGAGAACCACAATATGCAGATGGTTATACAATACTTTACATTTCGGCTATACAAATGGAATTCACGCATCCCTGATGTTGATACTGTTTATTTTGTTTCTTGGAATCTAACATACAGCAGGCCTTCTTTACCTCATCATCTTATGGTGGGACATGAATATGTAAATTTAATTTCCATATTTAAAAAAATTACACATGAATCTTAATGCCCATTCTACTTCAATGGGTAATAAAAATACTTGTTTAGGGGAGGCTGGCTGTACAAAGTTTAACTATGGAGGTAACATGAAGAAATGAGAGAGAAATAATTATTTAGTTGCACTTATTAAATAAATTGGTCCATTGATTAGAGGCGTGAAGACACATTGAACTTGTTGTTTGTCACCAAGAAGGCTGAAGCAGTTCCGTGGGAGAAGGTCTTGGCTTGAGCCCAGTTCGGTAGTAAATGGAGGCCATTATCAATCTTTGATTGTCTGTGTGGAAAGATTGGTGATCTCAGTCCATTTATTAGAAGACAGGTGTCTACATCTCGAAACATCATGACAATTGCCACTAATTGGTACCCTTGTTGGGAGTCTCAGCAGAGAAACAGAGGAATTAATGTTATGGGGGGATTATTATTGTACCGCCCTTCAAGAGTTTCCTTTCCAACACCAGATTTATAGAAGATCCCTCTGCAAAGGATAAGAAAAAAAAGTCTTTGGGGTAATATAAACAGAAAATAATACCTACTGCCAGAAGACCAGTATTTCAGAAGATCTAAACATTTCAATTATTAAAAGGACTTTTTTCAGTTATTAGTCTATCATCTCTTTCTTATTTCCTATCTACTCTCAATTCCCTATGAATTTTAGAACGGGACTTTTTGTCTAGCTTTCTCCTTCCTTTTCCCAGGGAATATGTTCTGAGATGGAAGAACTCTCCGTGAGTATCCTCCACATTATTTTTTCAGTTCAGCCTAAAACATCTCTGTAATCCCGGTTTTCTCCCTGGATTTGTGCACCTAAATTTTCATGTATATAAATAAAGAACTAAAGATATTGGTTCAAATGCTACCTGTTAATGGCTTTTTCTCTTGGGACATACTTTACTGAGACATACTTGTCTCTAATAAGCTACTGTCCATGTTCCCTGCTGTTCTGAGCATCTTGAGGACAGAGCCCTTGCTTGCTTCGTTTCAGCATCCTTAATAGTCTACCCAGAAATGCACATATTAGGTACTCAGTAAAGAATAAAGGAAAGCAAGAAGCTAGGAATGAATGAATGCATTCTTGGCCTGCTTTGGACATATATTTACATTTAGGAGTAAAGTGAGGAGTGAATGTGAGACAGATTCTAAGACACAAAGTGTCAGGAATTTGTAATTCCATTCTCTTTAGTTGCTTTGAAATTCTCCCACTTGCATTTTGAATGATTGCTTAGTGTTCCAATCCATGCAAGCCATCTTACACAATTGCTTTGTAATCGGCATAATTTAGCTTTCTAAATGGAGAAGCCTGCTCCAAGGCGTGTTTGCAAGGGAACTTTCTGTGTTCTCTGTTAGAGTTCGTATTCCACTCCTGCTAAAAAAAATGTTCTGAATTTCATGTGAATCAATAATTTAATGAATGTAATTTTGATTATTCTAAAAGATAAAATTATTTAAGACAAAAGGGAGAATTTCATAAACATGAAAACCATGACTATCTTTTGGTACTGCAAGTAAATATATCAGAACTACATTGCTCATATATATCAGAACTGGGTAAATGTTTTGGAGTGTTTTGCTATTTTTTAAAATATAATTTATCATGCAAATTTTAAAAAGTACTATTTTTAAATTGTAAACCTAAAAATGGCTGTCAAAATATGTCTAAAAAGAAAGCTTAATTTGATTCTTATTTTGATTATTTATTTGAATAAATTACTAATGCTCAAAATAGAACTATTAAATGTAGCAAATGGTGAATATAAATTAGTCTGTTGATGAAAATATATGCTAAAGAAAGTACATAGAACAAATAAAGTTTTAATAGTTTAAAATTATTTGTTAAGAGTTTTTGACTAGTAAAAACTCTCTTTCTCTACATGTGTATCTCTTTATAAATTTTGACAAGGGTAATTCCCTGGAAAGTTTGATGAAAAAAAAAAAATCAGCGACACCTGAATATTGAACAAAAACAACTTCACAAATATATCACACATATGACAATTTTCATGTTATAATTTGCTGAGATATAGTCCTTAGTGTATTCTTACGTATATGATTATTTTGAATGTTGGACAACCACGTAAATAAACAGCAAATCTTTAAAAATTCTTTCAGTATTAGAACCAAGTAGGTCTTATATTAGATTTCAGGCGTGGGCTGTGTATTCTCAGGAACTACCATTGCAGTGTATTTCTCAAAGCCAAGGACAAATCCAGATGCTCAGGTTTGTGACATAGGACCATGTACATTTTGCAACCGAAGCAAATCAATTCAGACATTGCAATCTTTAATAGCAAAATAAGAAATCCAGATGTACCATTGCATTCTTTCTTTCTTTAATTTTATAGGTAATTAAAAATATTCTGAATTTTTAAAGTAGGAGGTAAATGTATCTGTTGGGCAAGATTCCTACCAAGATTGCAGCTTAGTGCAGAGCTCACATACATTTATATGTCAGTGCTGTGTTAGATAATTGAGACCAGTTTCAAGCAGCAGAAGTTTCTGCTCAGCACTTATCATGAATTATTTTCAGTAAAGCGTATGATGTTGCGGACCCAACATAGAATTTCTATTAACAATAATCAATTTGTAAGTTGATCAGTGTGGAATTCACTATCTAAGGCATCTCAATGTGTTATGCTTTCATGCCTTTTGCTATCATCACTAGAAAATCCCCTGGAATTATTTCCTTGCCATCCACTCTAACAGTCTCTATAAAGCATATTTCATAGAACGGTTTTAAATTTCATCCCTAATTCTGTTTATGGGGCCTCACCTTCAAAGTTTTCATATTCCCTTAAGACATATTTGTGCTCACCATTCTTTTTGATGGAGTTGTAATTAGTCCTGGGGAGCAGTTGTTTCCAATTAAACAGGAGGTAAAAATCACAACTGAAGTTTTATAAGAAATCATTAGGCATTCTGATATCAGACTACTATATTATGAATTTCTGTGATAAAAATTGGTTATGAATTTTAAAAATAAGTTTGCTTATTCTTATTTATTTGGGATCACTACTGGAATTTCCTGAGAAGATAACTATCTGGTTTTCATGAGTTGCCAAGAGGGCTAGAATTCCTACCATGCACATACACAGCATTTTGCTCTCACTCATTTGACATCACACAAACAGTAAAATGCTAAACACCCATTCTAATACTGTGGCTGGCGTTGAATGGTCACAGTATTCATTTATTTTAAGCTAACATATTTTAAAATGGAGGATGCCAAAATCCTCTTCGAAAAAGGCCAAGAAGGAAACTATTTTAGTGAAACAGGTCTCTGATTTCTATCTCACAGATGATGACTTCATATTTGAACAGTGGTGGTCTTTGCCCCTGTGATTTAATTTCTTAAATGGTATTACAAAAGTTTGGGATTCCAGTACTTAGAATTAAGATATTTAATTTTTTTGAGACTCTCTTTTAGTGTGGCAAATAGTTCATTACATACCAGTTAAAGTGCTTAAATGGTAAAAACTTGCCATATCTATCTTTGGAAATCATGAACTCTTTAAGGAGAAGAACAATGAAACCTCCATTTAGTATGAAACAGCTTTCAGTAAGTTACCACAGGTTATAAGATTGCCTTTTAGGTTAATTCTTTTTGCATAGTGAAAAAAAAATAGGTGCACATACACAACACACACACACTGTATACAATATATTTGATGAGCAGCTCACATGGACTGGAATAGAACACAAGAACACACATGGGCATGACTAGCTGTAAAGATCGTTCCTTTAGCATGTGATTTCATCAGAGTGTTTTAGAATTCAGCTTAATCTGGGAAGAGGAGTAATGGTTCCCTAAATTTAGAAGTCTGTCCTGACTTTTACAGTCCAAAAAGCCAATGTTACCAATGAAACAGTAGCAATGAATTTTATCAGTAGACATGTATTTGTCATGTTCAGGCTGCATATAAAGTTTGAAGACCCTACGTAGAAGATAACGGGTAAATTCAGTACCTGTTGTGCAAAACTGTAAGCTAGGTTAAACACTTCATTTGCTATTTGGGAACCAGATTTAAAAAGTTTTTGCAGTGTAGACTGCTTGGGGTCGGTGTGTTTGTGTGTCTGGGGGAGGGGGTGAAGATGAGGGTAGCAGGAGTTGTTAATCAGCTGTTTTGCAACATACCTTTATGACTAAAAAAATTATGTAGAATAGTACCTTGTTGTTTTTCAGATGTATTTTCCCTCCAGATGCAGCAAACAAGTTTGCTTGATGTCTAATCAAGCAATGCTGCTTCTCCAGATTTGAAGGAGAACTCAGAAAGTTAGTTTTTTTTTTTAATTCTTCTTCATTTAAGTATTATTTTTTAATTGCAGCGTATTAAACATAAAATCTGGTACAATCTTTAAAAATAAATAGGACCTAACTATAAATGGGCCCTGTTGTGTTTTTATCTTTGACAAGCAAGTAATTGCTTCTCAAATTTATCAGTTTGTTTATGCAAAAACCATTTACCAAGCCTAGCTCAAAAGCATCAATTTCATCATTATCATCTTATTAATTTAGCCAAGCTATAACACAGCTGATTACTCCTGAGTAATATCCTCTGCAGCACATCATGTGTGGCAAAACCATCTGTACAGTACCTATTTAATAAATAAACCCTCGGCTAAATGTCTCTGTTTATTGAGAACTAATGTTTATAGAAAATATAATGGAACTCAATAAATAACTCAGCTTCATCAACCTGCATATGAATCAGTGCGAAGAACGCTGACATCATCACCTTTCAAGTACCAGAGAAAGCAAAATTACCCAAAAGAGCTATAGAGTCAATATTAAGGCATTAAAACTGCAATGAAGGCATATTAATGCTTAAAACTTCATTGTTGGCAGTGGAATTGGCACAATGGACATATTTTATAACTCTAGGAATACTTAGGCTTTATGGCTTCTTCTTTGTTGACTGCCTTGCACTTAATGTAGTTTTCCACTTTAAATAAAAAAAAAAAAACCCTCAAGATCTTAAAAAAAAAAAAAAACCCAAGAAAATTGCTGATTCTAAGCATTCATTTTTAAAATAATGCAAACTGCTGATTCCAATTGTTGAGATTTAAGAAGAAGAAGAAGAAAGCCAACTTCTTTAACTCCATGCTTCCTGAATTCATATTAGTAGCCATCAGATATTTGCAAGCACAGTTAAGTCACCAGGTTTTTATTTAAGAGATTATTATGAGTGATATCACTGAGAATGTGAGAATGATTAAATCATTTCCCAAAGAAAATCCACCTTAGCTGGATCTGAACCACAATACACATGCCCACTGTTTAAAGGCACATGATTGTTTTAACGGATTCTTATTGAATCCCATCATTAGGATATTAAAAAAAACTTAGATTAATAACTTGGATTTTTATGCTAGTACAAATCCAGTAAAGCAAAGTGGATTGGTTTGAAATAATAAATAATGGCTACATTTCTTAAAAGTTATTTTAAAAGTCTATCTGCCTACTCTTTGCTTTCTGAAAATAAAGGCTCATTGAAAAGAGAAAAGAAAAAAGACCTGAATCAGGAATTGTCTTTATTCATGTTCAAGAAATGGCCTTCATTGATATTTGAGTGCAGTTCTATTTTTGAGAATCAACATGACCCAATTCCACCTTGAAGCCTCCCTGTCATGCAGCTTTAAAACTTCACATTGCCCAGTGACCACAGGCCTTTGCCTAACTTTTATGTGATTTAAAATAGGGGAAATTATAGCAATGACCTGTTGCTCGGGCCATTTTGGCTCATTCTCCAGGCCTTGCTTTTCTTTGACTCGTGGAGTTCCGAACTCTACGTGACTTATTCCTTTTCTAGATGAAGACTATACATTCAAAACTTTGAAGACATTTTTCCAGGATGATGGTAACTTTGTAGTTTGAATGATAAGGGTTCAGAGTTGCTAGTTTATACTTTTTAAATATCAACCTATTATTAGCAGAATTTTTTGCTTGTTCATTTTGTTTTGTTGCTGTTTTTCAAGATATTTATCTTAAAATCTCCCCAGAGAAGGAGGTCAAATAGCCCAAGAAAGTGTAATGTCTTATAACCTGCAGGCATCATATTTCTTGCTTACTCGTTCCCTTACTGTCAGATAAACACTTTTTTTTTTTTTAAGTGTCTCCATTTATGCAGTGGGTTTTCTCCCATTCAACCTATGTCCCCAACCTCGGAGAACTTGGGGGGGGCAATCCTAGCAGATCCCTGCACCTCGTAAATTAGGCAGATGTCTCAAATGAAATGTACACGACATCGAAAGAACAGATAGTGAAATAATGCCAGTAATTGCTTTGTGGAGCCACTCAGTTTAAATAACATAAAGCTTGAAAACACTGTACCCACACTACCCAGAAGAATACTTTTGTTGGAGGGTTTAAATTGTAAGCTACAGAGCCAAGAACTTTAAAACCTCTGTGTTGGGAGCCAGAGCACACATGGTGACTCTGACATTTGTTTATAAATAAACATGTATCTGGCGAGTCAGCAGTTTTCAATTGCTTAGGTTTGGTGACCAAAGTCAGCCTCCCACATATTCTGTCACAACCAGGCCCAGGTGGGCAGAAAAGCTGTTGGACTGACTGACTGGTTATATCTTCTTCAGAAAAGAGTATAAATGGAAGCTCGCTAGCAAACAAACTGCGTGCTGTCCAGTGGCTCACACTCAGAGGGCTCCTGAGATTAAGCAAAGTAAATTATTATCTATTTGTTCTGAGTCTACTTCAGTGTCTAGCCTCCTATTGTATAATCCATAAAGTCACTTTCATCCCATTTTAAGAAATCAATTTTAGATATTTCTGATGAGAGGTGATGTCAGGCATAACCATTTTAAGGCAAGAAATCAAAATACCAATTCCAGTCATCCACTGTGAGATGGGAAACATTGAGGCAGGTGTCTCTCTGCTATGCAAGGAAGAGTGGGAGAGTGTGCCTTTCATAAGACGTGAGTCACAGGGATATTTTTAAACGCATTGGCTTGACACAGATCTTACACAAATCCACCTTGATCTATTCCTTAGGACCTATTTTTAAAAGAGTAGTGATTTAGCTAATTCTGCTAAGAACCAATTGCAGGGGTCACTGAGTGTGACAGACCAAAATTCAAGGATACAATGGCAAAGTCACAAATGCAGGATAGGTCTTCTCATAAGCTAGGCATGCTCTTGGAGAAATCTAGAAATTGGTAAATCTGATGTGTATCTTTGGAAAATTCTTGTCTTGATAAATGGGAAAGAATAATAAAGTAGATGATTTATTTTTGGATTTCTTTTATTCTATGGTTGGAGCCTTTTTACAAAGAACAGGATTTACAGTTCCAAAATTAAAAATTGCAATCAATATCAATATGGAGATAGTAGTTTTAGTTTATGTTTTGGCCACAGTAAAATGTATTTGTTCGCTTGTTCAACCATGCAACAATAATTATAAAGTGCTTACGTTGTGCTAAGCATTGGGATACAATAGTGAATATGAGGATGTAGAGGATCAGTGAAAATAAGGAAAACCCTCAATGGGATGAGTTGACACAATAGCCTCAAGGATGGGTTCAAATGTATCAGGGATGAGAGTGATGGTGCAGGACTGAGTACCATTCCATTCTGTTGTACACCATGAGTTGGAGCTGACTTGAGGGCAGCTAACAACAATTCATGGAGTGCACAATCTGGGGGGAGAAAGAAAGCTTATACAGATAAGTGCAAAATTCACTTGTGAGAAGGACTAAGAAGGACAGACACAAAATGGGTAAGGAGAACCTTTCAAGCAAAGGAAACAGCCCCTTTAACCACCCTGTCATAAGGGATCCATGGTGCTTGCAAGGAACTGAAAGAACAGCGTGGTTAGATGGTAGATAGCAGGGGAAACGTGGAGTCTGGAGGAGTTAGTAGGGTTTTATGTTAAGAATTTTAGTCTTTTGTTCTTATTAGGTGCCATTGGGTCACTTCTGATTATCAGCGACCCTTTGTACGAAGAATGAAACACTGCGTGGTCCTGTGCCAACCTCACAATTGTTGCTGTGTTTGTGCCCATTGTTGAAGCCACTGTGTCAACTCATCTTGTTGAGGGTCTTCCTCTTTTTCATTGACCCTCTACTTTATCAAGTGTGATGTCCTTCTCCAGGGACTGGACCCTGCTGATCCCGTGTCCAAAGCACGGGAGATGAAGTCTGGCCATCTTTGTTTCTGAGGAACACTCTGCTTGTACTTCCTCCAAGACTGACTGGTTCATTCTTCTGGAAGCCTATGGTATATTTATTGTTCTTTGCCAGCACCACATTCATTGTCTAGCTTTTGCATGCATATGACATGACTGAAAACACCTTAGGTTGAGTTAGGCACACCTTAGTCTTCAAAATAACATCTTTACTTTTGAACATGTTAAAGAGATCTTTTGCAGCAGATTTTCCCAATGCAATACATCATTTGATTTTTGGCTACTACTTCCATGGTCATTGACTGTGGATTCAAGTAAAATGATCCTTGACATTAGTCTTTTCCCCATTTATCATGATGTTGCTTACTGGTCCAGTTGTGAGGATTTTTGTTTTCTTTATGTTGAGGTATAATCCAGACTGAAGGCTGTAGTCTTTGATCTTCATCAGTATGTGCTTCAAGTGTCCTTCACTTTCATCAAGCAAGGTTGTGCCATCTGCATATCATGGGTTGTTAATGATGATGCCAATCCAATCCTGATGCCTTGTTCTTCTTCATATATTTCAGTTTCTCATTATTTGCTCAGTATACAGCTTGAATAAGAATAGTGAAAGGATACAATCCTAACACACACCTTTCCTGATTTTAAACCTGCAGTAGCACCTTGACTTGGCCTATTTACAGGTTTCTCATGAGCACAATTAAGTGTTCTGGAATTCCCATTCTTTTGTAATGTTATACATAATTTGTCATGATCCACATAGTTGAACACATTTGCATAGTCAATAAAACACAGGTAAACATCTTTCTGGTATTGTTTAGTTTCAGCCAAGATCCATCTGACATTAACAATGGTATCCCTCATTCCATGACCTCTTCTGAACCTGGCTTGAATTTCTGGAAGTTGGCTCTCAATGTGCTGCTGCAATCATTTTTAAATTATCCTCAGAAACACTTTACTTGGGTATGATATTAATGATACTGTTTGAAAATTTCCATATTGTACTGAATTACTTTTCTTTGGAATAGGCATGTCCAGGGATCTCTTTCAGTCAGTTGGCCAGGTACCTGTCTTTCAAATTTCTTGGCATAGAAGAGTAAGCACTTCCAGGATTGCATCTGTTTGTTAAAACATCTCTGGTGGTATTTCTTCAATTGCAGGAGCCTTGTTTTTCACCAGTGCCTTCAGTGTACCTTGTATTCTTTATTCAGTACCATCAGGTCTTGATCATATGCTACCTCCTTAAATGGTTGAATGTCAACCAAATCTTTTTGGTACAGTGATTCTGTGTGTTTCTTCCATTTGCTTTTAATGTTCCCTGAGTCGTTCAATATTTTGCCCATAGAATTCTTCACTATTGCAACTGAAAGCTTGCATTTTTTCTTCAGTTCTTTTAGTTTAAGAAATACTGAGTGTGTTCTTCCTTTTTGGTTTTCTAACTCCAGGTCTTTGCATATTTTGTTATAATATTTTATTTTGTCTTCTCAAGCTGCCCTTTGAAATCTGTTCAGCTGTTTTATTTCATCATTTCTTCCATTTGCTTTTGCTACTGTACATTCAATAGCAAGTTTCAGTATCTTTTCTGACATCCATTTTGGTCTTTCCTTTCTTTCTTGCCTTTTTAATGACCTTTTACTTTCTTCATGTATGATGACCTTGATGTCATCCCACAACTAATGATCTTCTGTCATCAATATTCAAAGTGTCAAATGTATTCCTCAGATGATCTCTAAATTCAAGTGGGATATACTCAAGGTCACACCTCGGCTCTTATGGATTTGTTTTAATTTTCTTCAGCTTCAACTTGAACTTGTATATGAACAATTGATAGTCTGTTTGTCAGTTGGCCCCAGCTTTCTTCTGACAGATGATATTGAGCTTCTCCATTGTCTGTTTCCACAGATGTAGTCAATTTGGTTCCTATGTATTCCATCCAGTGAGGTCCATGTGTATAGTAGCCACTGATATTGTTGGAAAGTTATTTGCAATGTTCTTTAGAACAATGTTAGAACTAACTCTTATCACCCATGGCCCTAGTTGCTCATTATTTGGACAATTTATTTGAATCTCATGGTAGATAAAATTTATCTAATTGAGATAATCATCTAGTACTAAAATACCATTTACTCATATTTTATTAAACAACCATTCAATGCAAGGAATCTCCCACTGCCATCATGTCAATACTGACTCATAGCTGCTATGCTGAAGGACAGAGTAGAACTGTCCCATAGGGTTTCCGTACTTTCTTTATGAAAGAGACTGCCACATCTATCTCCCGTGGAGTGGCTGGTAGATTTGAAGTGCTGACCTTGTGGTTAGCAGATGAGCACTTAACCACTGCCACCAGGGTTGTGTGCAAGGAATAGGCATCAGAAATATAGAGGTGATCCACATAGGCAAGATCTCTGACCTCACGAAACTTGAAGTATATCAGAAAAGATCAACTTTGAATAAATACAGGTACAACAGGCGTCCTCTAAGAGACAGTGCAGAGTTTATGACGGGGGAACCATTTCACTCATAAGAGTTGGAGATACCCCCTTGAAGAAATGATTTAAGCTAATGTGGAAGGAAAATCAGGGTTAAAGACTGTAAGCCGTCCATTGCAGACAGTGAGGAAGAAAGTGGCAAGAGGTGAAGTTAAAGAAAGAGGATACCTTTATGTTTGAAAGCTTAGTGGTTATGTCTAGCTGACAATGAGAACTGATATTTTTTTGCTTAACCCTGTACATGCCTTTTTATATTTTTTTGCTGAATCCACAGCAATACATGTTTTTTTTTTTTTTTGAGGAGTGAAGACTTCATTGTGGAGTACCTCAAACATAGTTTAACCAGGATTAGGGACCCCAAGCCCACCGAGGTACAGACTTACTCTTCACCTTCACCAGGGTTCTGTGATAGATAAGAATAGAAAGATTAATGAATACTCTTTCTTGTTTTCCTTGATCCCAATTAAAGCAGGGTGCATCTTGCCTCTGGAGTTAGGACAATCAAACATGAGGGTGACATGGGGCCAGTGATTATGACAAAGTCTTTTTTTTTTTTTTTTTCTTTTTATGAGTAATGTGCATGCAAATACATAAACTCTCTTTCTCCAATTATCCTACTAGGAAGGGGAGAGAAGGAAGGGATTGGGGATCCTGAGTTGAGGCTGACAGAAGGGTAGAGTAAGCTGAAATGGACTCACTTGTGTTTTATTAGTCTTTGGGTGATACCAAAGGATCTTTGATGGCATAGTGCCTAAGGCATTTGACCGCTAACGAGAAGGCTGGTGGTTCAAATACACTAGGTACTCCTCAGAAGGAAGATTGAGCAATCTGTTTCCCTAAAGATTTATGGCCTCGGAAACCCAGGAAGGGGTTGCTATGAGTCCAATCGACTCAATGGCTGTGAGTCTGTTGTTTTTTGTTTTTTTTTTTTTTGGTGATACAAATGGTTAAAGGTTTGGGCTCTAACTGAAAGGCTGGTGGTTCAAATCCATCCACCCAGAGGGACCCCGGAATAAATGCGTAGTGATTTACTCCTCAAAGATCATAGCCTTTGAAAACCCTGAGGATATAGCTGCTTTCTAAAACACCGTGAATTGTAATCGATATGATAGCAACTAGCTTCGTTTTTTGACAGTTTATCGGAGTCCTGGGTGGTGCAAACAGTTGACATGCTGAATTGCCAACCCAAAAGTGAGGCCTGGCATCTGCTGGTGGAAAATCAGCCATGGCGTAGCCGAGGGAGCACGGGTCTGCTCTGAGGACGATCTCCGTTCCTCCTCGGGTTGCAGCTCTATTTTACACAGGGCTCCGACTGCAGCACAGGAGGCGCCCTCGGAACACTGCAAAATCAGTCTAACACTGAGAATCCGGCACTTTGTACGACACACCTTATATATGACATGTAGACACTATTACACACGATGTGGGAGTTTGTTTTGTGCTTCCCACAGTCCTTTTAAAGTGAATTACCCTGTATTTTACATTGGAACAAGTTTATGTCTTAAAACGTTACAGTGTCCTGGGCCTGTGTACTAATCTGTTATACCCACTGCTTCTACTTTCTACTGGTTATGTAGAACGGAATGGTTATGCTAAAGAATACATTAAATTGGCTAGAGCCCAGGAAAAAGAACCAAAACATTTTACATACCTTTACACTCAAGGTTCCTTAGGGTAGTAAAAGCTATTTAGAACTTTTTAAAAGATTTTTTACTTTTGTATAATTGTTCATGCTGTTGAGCTAAGCAACATGGATGCTACTTTTCTAGCAGAAAGAAAAAAAATTGCAATTTCTGATTTACAACATAATTTTGTCAAAATTAGCATTTTCTATTTAATGCATGTTAAATTATTTGTGTTTATTTTAAACTCTTTCCTATGAGTCTTTATTTATCATAGCAAGCTAAGTTGTAGGCATCATGGTGGTATCCCTACTTCCCTCCCCATTCCACCTTAAAAGGAGGAGACATGTTTGACTAGAGAGGGAGTTGTCTTAGTTCTCCAGTGCTGCCAGAACAGAAATACAAGTGAGTGGCTTTAACAAACAGAAATTAATTTTCTCACAGTTAGGAGGCTACAAGTCTGAATTCAGGGCACTAGCTCTAGCAATGGCTTTCTCTGTCAGCTCCGGAGGAAGTTTCTTGTCTCTTTGAGCATCTCCTAGGTGATCTTCATGTCTCTTGGTATCTCTCTTTCTCCATCTCTGCTCTGCTCTCTTATTTAATCTCCTTTATATCTCAAAAGAGATTGAATAAGATGCACCCTACACTAATCCTGCCCCAATAACATAACAAAAACAATTCATTCCCAAATAGGATTACAATCACAGGCATAGAGATTAGGATTTGTAACACATACTTTTGGGGACACAGTTCAATCTGTAACAGGAAAGGTTAGGTAAGAGGAAAATAAACAAAAACAAAACAAAAAACTCACTGCCGTAGAGTCAATCCCGACTCATAGCGACCCCTCCTTGGGTTCTGAGGTGGTATCACTAGGGAAGTAGATTGCCCTATCTTCCTTCCAAGGAGTGGCTGGTGGGTTCGAACCTCTAGCCTTCTGGCTAGCAGTCAAATGCCTTGTTGTTGTTGTTGTTATGTGCCGTCGAGTCAGCCCCGACTCATAGCGACCCCTCCTTGGGTTTCCGAGGCAGTATCACTACGGAAGTAGGATTGCCCAACCTTCCTTCCGAGGAGTGGCTGGTGGGTTTGAACCGCCAGCCCTCTGGATAGCAGTCAAGTGCTTTTAGCCACTAGGCACTGTAATGTAATAGTCTTCTACACATCATCACGATAAAGCTTGCAGGAGCTATACTGGGCCATCACTTCACTGTCATTTTTACCTGTTCATTTGCTGATAAGAGTGTCTCTCCAGTTGCTAAAGACAGATTACTCTTGTTGTAGTTGAATTTGCAAACACAAGAGCTGTATCAGACTTGTTTCTCTATCAATGTAAGTTAGAGTAGAATAATTGTTTAAAGAATTTGCTAACACTCATGATCATTTACATAAAGGTGAACTTTGTTAAGTTCCTGTGATTTAGAATTCCAGTGAAGAAAAGGGTTCCTGAAGCCTCCTGTTCTTGCTTTTAAATAGCATCTGAATAATTTTCATTTCTTTGCTTTGTCCATCTAGCTTAAGAGAACAGCAAGCATGTTTATTTTTAGGATAAACTTCTACTACTTGTTTTTATTTTTGTTTGATTCATTTTGGATGGGACCAAATAGTCGGTGGTGCAGACTCACCCAGTAGCTACGTATTTGCTACGTTAATACAAACAGTTCAATTTTTCTAAAGTCATCGAGAGAAAGATCACCACCTAATCCTTCAGAACATCCTCAGGGTGGTGTCAGTGCTAAAGATAGTCAACGTAGTTGGTAGACCTTAAGCCACTTTGGTCTCTTTCTTTCATGTAGATATAGTATCAGACTGTTGTCATTGTTATGTGCCCTTGAGTCAATTACAACTCATTGTGACCTCCTGTGACAGGGTAGAACTGTCCCATAGGTTTTTCTAGGCTGTAATCTTTCCAGAAGCAGATTTACAATTCTTTCTCCTGTGGAGCTGCTGGGTGAGTGTGCACCACCAACTATTTGGGTAGCAGCTGAGGGCTTAACCTAATGTATAGACCTGAGAAGTATTTGAAACCTTTTACTGAATAAGGAGAAGTTTAGAGTAGGATTGGGGGGGTTGTTAGTAAAATAAGAACTAAGCCATTAAGTTATATATTTTTTTATTAAGCAGATACTATGTAAATATCACTCTGCTTACTGCTAAGGGAATGCCCAAATTAATGCTGAAAAATATTCACCAAGTCAGTTATTTTCAACCATATCTGACCCAATGTCCTCTTTTGATAATCATATTTTCCAATGCCTAATCTTTGTTGTTGTTGTTGTTATGTGCCGTCGAGTCGGCCCCGACTCATAGCAACCCCTCCTTGGGTTTCTGAGGCAGTATCACTACGGAAGTAG
>NW_006921589.1:36575917-36603504 GCF_000298275.1 Orycteropus afer afer | reverse complement strand
CAGTTTCTCCAGCTCTTGGTGAGCCAAGCAACGCCTTGCCTTTCGTATTATTAATTGAACTGCCTTTCTAACTAGATGGCAAATTCCTGAACAAGAAAGTGTTTTTTCCCTCCTTTTCCTTTCCTGCACATTCGACATTAATTGTGCACATATTTAGCCAGCACTGACCCCGTACCAAATACTACGTTTAGAGCAAAGATTAAAACAGACCTGTTGCCTGAGCACAGGGAGCTCACTGATTCCTGGAGTGGTTCTCCATAGGGATTATCCAGAAACCTAAGGAGTGAAGTGGCTCTTAGGCCTCACTTTAAGAAATTACAGATAGGAGTGGTCAGAGAACTTAATGTATTCCCCTTGAATATTTCAGATCCTTGGCAAACGAATGAATGAAAATGAATGAATGCCCTTGGATGAATTCCGAGAATCACCTTGAAAGGGAATTTCTGATAGTCATTATATAGACAAGGTGAATGCAAGAGATGAGCTGTAGTTTCTAAGACCTCATTTATAAGACTGATGCTGTTTATAAACCATTGTTGTAACATTCTGCGACTCAGTGAAAAAGCCCTCTCCATTGTAGGGGGTGCAGTCCTGTTTTCTTTTGCTACTGTTGCAAATGACAATGTGTTTAGGAGGAAAAGAAGTTGTTCTGCAATGCACAATGAATAGTTTTTGGGAGGGTGATTTTTAAATATCTCTGGTAGCATAGTGGCTAAGACACTTGCCTGCTAACCAGACGGCTGGTGGTTCAAACCCCCCAGCCACTCCTCGGAAGGAAGGTTGGGCAATCCTACTTCCGTAGTGATACTGCCTCGGAAACCCAAGGAGGGGTCGCTATGAGTCAGGGCTGACTCGACGGCACATAACAACAACAACAACAATGTCAAGTATTGTGTTGTTTTGTTATTTCTTTTGTTTCCTGCTCCCTGCCATGTTTATAAAAGCTAAGTGGCAATTTGAGGCATAATGTAAAGAAACAGATTTATTGTATCTTCCATCAGAATCTTAAAATGTTGTTTTATTAATACCATCTTACACTAAAGTATATCTAGAATTATTATATTTTTACACCTTTCCATTCCTTTTTTAAGAAACACCTTGGGATTAAGCAAAAACATTTACTGTTTTCCTCATTATGTTAATATTTTATTTTCATGGGCCTTGTCTGAAGTTTTTTTTACCGTAATTAAAATCATAATGTCTCCCATGATACAGACCCTCTTAATACTATACATCTGACAAGATTTTAAATATAAAGCAGCTGCCCTGGTTATAAGCGGGGCAGCTTAGTTCTCTTTATGCCAAAGAATAATAAAGGTTTTTTGACTTTATAAATATGAAACCACTTTTTTAAAGGTAATTGGGCGGAGGCAGAATATAAAACTTCCAAGTTTTATTATAGTCTGTCACGTAACTCAAAACGAAGAGGAGGATGGACAGTTATTATGAAGATCTACGGCTGTGGATAATTTCATTACCTTTTCTTGCACATGTGCATGTACACACACACACACACACACACACACATACGTACAAACACACATTCAAGCCTCGTCCAAATGGAAAGGAATCCAAAAAATAAAAGAGCCCTAATTTTGAATCATAGATCATCTGTGTTTATAACCATATGCAAATAAAAGATTATACAAAAACCAGTCTATTGATAGTTCAGTTAATAGCTTGGTCTGCCTAATGCTAATCGGTTTTATTAATTTACCTAGCTGAATTTTTAAAAATTGGTTTCAATATAAAGAATATCTAACTTTTTTTTTTTTTTAATAAGAGAATTTACAGGGCCCTGAAAATTACATTTTTCCTTTTTTTAAAATTAGTAATTCTCCTAGAACACATGAAGTAAACAGAATGATTGAAAAACAGATCTTCGGTTTATTGTATTAAGCTTGTGAATAATAAGAAGGTTGCTTTTTATTCTTGGAGTAGTCCTATAAACTATGAAGATTAATTGAAATCTAAGGACTAGATGCATCTTTAGTGGGATAAATTTCTAAAGAAAAACATCCAAAGCTAATTTGTATAAAGAAAACGTTTTTGTGGACATAGATTCAATTGAATAGATAATATTCTGAATAATTCCTAATTTTCAGTGAGAGTGACACATTTTATTTTACACATAAACACCGAAAAACTGCAGAACAAAATTTAATTTAAGTTCCATTTAGACCTCTTCCAAGGAAACTCTTAGGGAAGTGAGAAAAAGTCTTCCTTTTGCCTACGTGTTCTCAGAGCATTGGACAGTATTTATAAAAAAAAGACCTGGAACATGTTAAATTCAAGTAGAAAAGTGATTTAATATCAACATATGCAGATTTCTATAAACTTTCTGATAGCTTTATAATGAGTAACCACTCAAAAAAATTGGGTACACTGACATACATACATATGCCCAGAGGGCAGAACAAGAGCAGAGTCACAAAGTGTAGGCAGTGGTAGAACTGCCCCAGACTGAGTTGATAAGGTGGAAATCTGTGAAGGCTGTGAGCTTGTGAGCTTGGCCCTACGTTACCCAACATGCAGCAATCCAGTGCAGTCAATGGTTGCTCCTGCCTAGCGCTGCACTGAGAGTCCAAGAAAGTTTGGCAAGTAGACTCTCAAGTCCTGTCCAGAGAATCCCAAATCATCACCCATGGAACTTTATTCTGAATTTCCGGCCCAGACAAAACTCCGATTAAATTCAATGAGTGTTTCTCATTTTAGAAAGCTGTGCATGTGCATGCCATATTCTTTTCTTAGATAAAAACATACCCACAGCTCCTTCCATACAAAACGAAACCAAACACATTTAGAACACATGTAAACCATTTCTCTATGGGAAAGGCCATTTGTGGTTAACACAGAAAGTCTTTACGGTTTCACTGTTAATTGTGGTTTCTTTGTATTAGCCAAAAAAGGTAGCATTTTTCATGGTAGGAATAGTATGAAAGCAATAGCCTTTCTAGAAAATGTCTGCATTTTCTGGGGCATGAGGAAATGGCTGAATTTATGATATATTCTAAACACCAAAGGAATAGATGCAACCTACAATCGTGTTTTCAATTTGAATAAGAGTTTATTTAAAATTGTCTTAATTATTCTTGGGTACATTTTCAAAATTCAAAACTTCACAATCAACATTATATAATATTTAAGGCTTGGATACATTTCATTTTTTATTAATAATTATCATTTGTTGTTGTTGTTGTTATATGCCGTCGAGTCGGCCCTGACTCATAGGGATATTAAAATTTCTTTCAGGATCAATGCTTTTTTTTCCCTCTTTTTAAAATTTTAACATCCTATTCATTTACTCAAATCAGTGGACTTTCTTTCTTTGAATTAAAAATTGAAGACTCATTACAGCATTGAAATGGTTTAATTCTTTTGTATTACTAAAAGTATAATTTTAAACGGCATTTTGGCAAAGATTATATAAAGTGGGTGAGTGGATTCAAAAGGTTAATTAAATATGAAAACAGCCAGATAAATTAATTTGAATGTACATTTGCAGGGCCTATCCATGAATATTATTTCGGCAGGCATTTCCACAAGTGCTGTGTTTTAATCTGAATACATCACATATATATTATTAAAGAGAAGGTAGAAAGAAGAGACAGCAGTAATTATTAGGTCAATAACCAGAACACTTAGGAAGATTAACATAGCAAGCAGTTTGTCTTAAGTGCTCTAGCTTTTATTACCTACGAGAAAAAATATATTTTATAATTTCACCATTATTCAATTTTATCATGTACTTATAATGGTACATAAATATTAGATTATGTCTTATTAAATTCATAAGAAAAACAAGTCATCAAACTATATAATCCTAATCACACATTTCCGTGTAAAAAAAACATTCTTTATGAAAATGCCTGAAGTATAATTTATCAATTTAATCACATACATTTATGTATATCTCCTGAATGTATGCGAAATTGAGTCTAAATGAACATTTTATGATGCTAAGTGCCATTTTCCAAAGATGTGCATTTATTCAAAGATCATCAAGAAGGCTGTTAACTTAGATAAATACTAATGTGTCCATTGCTAAGTATTTATATAATTCTAAGTTTTAATTTATAGGTATAGACTCTAAATACATTGGTACATTTAAATATCACTAATATTAGGATTCAGATCATTCCAATGAGAAATTTAAAAAGTTTTGTTATGAATTTTGTTTCTCTTTTCTCTTACAAATAGAAGATTAGAATGGAATAAATTATATATGAAATGTAATTTTGATTAGCTTATCTACTGTAAAACCCTCGCTCTCAAATACTATTGTAATACTTCTTACTCAATAAATAATATTGATTATTGATGTAATATATTTGTACACCATATTTATATAAAATTTAGATAGTATTTAAAAATATATTGGTAATCATGGAATATGCTTTTGTCACCTATTATTATTTTTATTTTGAAAATAATTCACATTATAAGAAATACGGTTTATAGATAGTAAACACTTCTCTATAAAATCCTTACAAAAAGAAATAAAACCTCAAACGAGAACTCATCTAATTTCATTTTAATAAATGTTTTATTTTATTTTCTTATTACTGACATGAGATGCAAATAATTTCTGATTCAAGATACAGAGGTAATTTTTTTTGACACAGCAGAATATAATATTCTTTTCACTATTGTTTTCATGTATTTATTTTCAATAAATAAGTGTGAAGTGACGAAAGAACAAAAGCAGACTTTACTAATAAGTTATGTTTTCTTTAGTTGTAGTGATTATAGTCAAATGAAAGAAAAACCCATGCAAAGGGTTTTCATTTATTTTCTTACCGTTCACAAACATGCAAAAACAGGATTTCATAC
Source organism: Orycteropus afer afer (assembly GCF_000298275.1). Taxonomy (NCBI): domain Eukaryota; kingdom Metazoa; phylum Chordata; class Mammalia; order Tubulidentata; family Orycteropodidae; genus Orycteropus; species Orycteropus afer. The sequence goes on along the minus strand of NW_006921589.1, from coordinate 36,598,671 downwards.
TTTCTGCGTATATCTTAACCTAATGTCATATTTATTAGGCGGGGATTCTTACCTTTCTTTCCCTGAGGCCTTACATGAGATTTCCCCCTGGCTCCTGCTCTGTCCTGTCCTTGTCACTTACTTGCGTTGTACATGTCAGCCTGTAGGGGGCACTCCTCAGCTACCACAAAGAGAAGCTAGTGCTCAGTCCTTTTTGTGGCTCTGAGTATTTAATATTCATTATTTTATCAAGGCATTTAGTCAGAAGAGGTTTCATAGTTCATCTTTAAAGCACATAGGGACGTGATTGAGAAACAAAATCTCACTTAGATTTCCAAGTGGGCATTTGAATTTCTGAAGGTTTTAATAAAAAAGATAGAAAATTGCATTGTGTTCTGGCAAATAGGTACTTTTCAGAGCCTTCTTCTTGTTGTTCTTTTCTTATTGGAGCTCAGGGTGGATTTTATAACACCCAGATTTCTGTTACTCTACCTCAAGTCTTGTCTCTCTGCCTCGAGGACTCCCAGAGAGCACAGTGTCGAATGGTCGTGATTTATGTTTGGGAAGAGGAGCCACAGAGTTTTTACATAGAATTACTGCCCTTCACTGAAGCTTATAAACAGCTTATCTTTAATGGGAGTGAAATATTGGATTTAAGATTGTGTGCGGCCTTTTCCCCACTCCTTTTGCTCTCCTTTCTCCTCCCTTCAACAACCCCATCCCAAACAAAATCTACTTGTGTGGCAATTCTAAGAACGCTTTCCATGTATAATGACGTGGTCATCTCACACGGCTACACCTGGTAGGTTCATGTCAGCTGCTGGCGGTGTAGCTGCTACTTCTCTCCAAATACATATATCTTTTCATATTTGCCTCTCAGAGAGACCAATAGTATTAATTAGTCTGACATGTTGGGGTTTACTTTCCTTCCGTAGTCAACCAAGCCTTGCTTTCATCTGTGCCAAGTCCTCTGCCGTCCCTGCTGTTACTGTGGCGGAACTGTCCTTGCTTCTGTCTGAGACAGTCCTTCCCCTTGGGAGCAGGTCCCCCACTCCTTCCGTCTCTGGATGGCACTCCGGCACTTGTCTGCTCCCTCTCCTTCATCAACACAATTTCCCTCTTTCTGTTGTAATTTCTTTCATCTTAAAAAGAAAAAAAAAAAAAAAAGTCTCCTCACTTCTCTACCCTGAGGCCTTCCTCCATTTCTCAGTTCTCTTTTAGAACAAAACCCCTCAAAAAAGTTGCTTTTACTTGACATCACCAACTCTTCACCTCTCCTCTCCTCCCACCTCTCGGCTGATGCTGCTCTTCTTAAGGCTGCAGGTGATCTCCGTGGTGGTAAACCCTACGGTCAGTTCTCAATCCTCCTCTTAACTGATATAAAGACAATGTTGTTTTCCCCCCACAGCAGGCCGCCCTTTTGCCTTCAACTATTTCCTCCCTGGGCTTTTAGGATTTGCTCTCAGGCTGTCCTCCTGCCTCCCGGGCAGCACTTCCACTGCTCCGTGGCTAGTTGTGCCTCATTTCCTTGGACCCTGAGGGGCTTAGCCCTACAGCCTTTTCTCCAACTACACCCACACTCTAAGTGATCATATCCTCTCAGTCTTTAAGTGCTGTCTACACCCTGAAAAATCCAAAATTTCTATTTCCAGCCAGGACTACCCTCTCCAACAACAATAACGACAGCAACAAAAGCATTTCCTCCTAGTCTTCCCCCTGTTAGAGAAAGGAGCTTTCTTGGGTCAAAACCTGGGTTTATCTGCATAGTCAGATGCCTATCATTCTTCTCGATTATTTTTTCCATTTCACCAGCCCCCCATCATTAGTACAGCATTAGTTAAATGTTAGCTAATTTCACTCTTTCTCTCAGAACCCACCAGTGGCCCCCCATCTCAGACTGAAAACCAACGTTCTGTTAACAGCCCACCAGCTGCATTTTGTCAGGCCTCTGGGAAACCTCTTGGCCTGACCACCTACTCTTCTCCCTGGCTCACCTGTGGCCCAGCACATGCCCCTCTTCGCACTTGCTTGAATAATCCTGGAGAAGTCCCTTCCACAGAACCTCTTCACTTGCTGTTTTCTCTGTCTGGAGTGTTCTCTCCCCAGATATCTTCGTGATTTGCTCCCTTACCTTGATAGGATCTTTTCTAGAAGTCATCTCAGTGGGAAGACTCCCTGGACCACTCTATTTCTCTACTGACCCTGCATTTTATATCCTCCCTTTCTGGCTTTATTTTTTCCACTGCATTTATCATCTTCTCACCTACTATATATTTCATGCTTTTTGCACTTATTGTCTCCCTCCATCTATATGTACAATCCAGAGGGCAGGGATTTTTGTCTGTTGTGTCCACCATTGTATTCTTAGTGCCTAAAGTGATAGCTGATGTGTTGAAGGCCATTGGTAATATTTACTGCATGGATAAACCCTGTTTAGCATATCATCTTTTAAGAATCTATATTCAAATGTTGGGCTCAGCCTGGACTCGAATTTTATTGTCTTTTCTGTTTTAAAGATTGCTTTCTGGTTTAGACTAGTTCTTCAAAGTGATGTGACTTTATTTTGTGTTGGTGTCTTTGTTTACTCTCTTTACTTGATTTTGAACACATTGATGTTTATTCAATAATTTGTTAGAGACCTCAGGACCATTTTTTGAGGACGTTTTTTGGGGGGCGGTGAGCTTGGAAATTATTTGAATTTAGAAAGTCAAATCCCATAAGAGACTTTTCTATATATACCATCTGGTGTTTTCAAGGACCTCCCCACCTTTGTAATATAATAAATCACTCATGACATTGTTTAGCTCCTGTTAAGCAATTGGGAGGAGTCACTGGGTGAAGCTTCCCTACCTTGGCTCTCTAGGTGTGAGAATCATCAAGAATTCTTTGAATGATTATGTGATCATTATTACTTGATCATTTAACAAAGGAAAATCAATAAGAGACCTTGGCATGGGCAGTTTATGGAAACAGAGAGCTTTAATTCTTATTGATTGGAATTAAAAAGAGCTGATAGAAAGGTAATGTATGCAGCAGGGGGAAGTATTAAAAAGTCCAGGTCCTTTATTGGTGGGGGGGGGGTACAATTGGGTCTCTATGGACCATTTTTTAGGAGCTGAGGAATTCCAAATATTCTGGATGCACTGGGGGAGGGGAAGAAGTTTAGCATTTAGAAATTAATAAAAGAGAGATGATAATTAAAGAAGTCCCCAGAAGTGACAGCTATGCGACTTCTAAGACTAAGTTGAGTAGATATGGCTACCTCTGCCTTACTCCTCAGGTTACTTGTTCTTGAGGTTACTGACTAATATGTCATGAGACCATTCAAGCAACCCTGTGTGAGTCCATGGGGCAGAAACTGATGCCTCCTATCAACAGCCAGTACCCACTTGCCAGCCCTGTGAGTGAACCATCTTGGAAGCAGACCCTCAAGCCTTGTTCAAGTCTTCAGGTAGCTGCAGTCCTGGTCTTGACTGAGAGACCCTGAGGTAGAACCACCCAACTAAGCAACTCCCAAACTCCCAACCCATGCAGACTGTGAGGTAATCAATATTTATTGTTGTTGTGAGCCACTCAGTTTGGGAGTAATTTATAATGCAGCCACAGATAACTAACACAATATATTCTTTTTGCTTTAAAAAGAAAGAAAGAAATGTCCTTAGTAGGTATTAGAGAATATCTTTCAGGCAACAGTGGGAAGGTGGGATTTCAGAGGAATAAAAGTTAAGGGGAAAAAGATAATTAATCAGAGCTAATCATCCATCTATCCATCCATCCAAAATGGGAATGAAATGGTGATGGAAATAGAAACAATAAGTTAATCAGTAATGACATTGCAAGTCTCCTGTTTATTATTTGCTTTAACAGAATGGAAAAGCCATTTCTTTTATTGGCAATAAATTTTTGAAAATTGTTATAATTAAATGTAAATGGATACTATCTGTCTTGGCTCTATAGTGCTGCTATAATAGACATATCACATGTAGATGGCTTTAACAAACAGGAATTTAATCTTTTACAGTTTAGGAGGCTAGAAGTCCAAATTCAGGCTGCTTGCTCTAGGCGCTGGGTGAAGGTCCCTTGAGTTGGGTCTCAGCTCTGCCTGTTATTCTAAGCCTGTCGGAGCAAAAGGCATCTCCTAACTCAGGCAGCTGCTGGCTGCTGAGGCTGATGAACTCAAGGTTGACAGGTAAAATGGCACAGTCCCAAGATCAGCAGGTAACACAGCAGGCTGCTAGTGCAAGTCCAGGAACAATGTGAAGATTGGCAGGAAACGTGACAGGCCACTGGTTCAAGTCCAGAAAATGGAAATGAAGACTAGGCCAAATGTAGGATCCAAATACACCAAAAGCTAGAGACCTTTCTCAAAGCTTCTCCATATACCGGAAGCAGGCCACACTCTGAAGGCAACTAATTCACTGCTCACAGCCCATTCTACCACATCCAATCTCATCATGGGGAATAGCTTTATCCAGCTGCCAAGCTACTCAAAGTCATGGCCCAGCCCAGTTAACAAACAACATTAATTAATTACCATACTATGCCACACATGTTATCTTTTTCTAGTCTTGTAGTCTAATTTCAAACATGGGGCAATTTCTAACTTTCATGTTCATTGTTAAGATTAAGCACTGGCTATGAGAACTGATACACACAGTTATGTGTCATTTGGGGCTGGGGTTGGGATGGATGATGGCCCACTCATTATAGATACATACTTATGACTGATGGTAATATAATATTTGCTCCCTGCTATTTTAAGTACATATATGGTATGGACTTTGTTGGAAAGTTGTCCACAAACAGACAAATTTCTTTCCCCGTGAGCCCTGCCTAGCTGTGTAGAACCATTTAGGAACATGTAAAGACAGATGTGGAATTAACGCACTGTGAGAGGCATGTAATGTTGTTGTTGTTGTTGTTAAGTGCCGTCGAGTCGGCCCCGACTCATAGCGACCCCTCCTTGGGTTTCCGAGGCAGTATCACTGCGGAAGTAGGATTGCCCAACCTTCCTTCCGAGGAGTAGCTGGTGGGTTTGAACCACCAGCCTTCTGGTTAGCAGTCAAGTGCCTTAGGCACTATGCTACCAGAAATAGTGATACTAAAATCAAAGTTACCTCTGCCTAGTGCTAAAACAACTGTGGGAACACAGCTTTGCATTTCTCACAGGCTCAGCCTGTTGTCTGAAGTGAATATATGTTGAAAAGTTGACTAAGAAAATGAAGAGATTCTTGCCCATCTAACAACAAGTATTTCTATGTTCTGTGAATTTCAGGTTCATTGGGATAATACCTGGAAGGGTCATATTGCTATTCTCATGTCTGTCTCGGCCTTATTCACCATTTCCTTTGGTTCATATACACCATCCTTTGTCTGCTACATGATCAATGTTTTTCTCTGCAATTCTTTCTTCATAACACTGTATAGAAATGCCGTATTGGTTAAGTTGAGTTCTAGTTTACAATTATAGAGTTATTTTTTCTTGCTCTGCTTTCAATTTTCCCTGTACAGCACATAATTTGGTAGGGACATGTTGTTGTTGTTGTTGTTATTTACCATTGAGTTGGACCCGACTCATAGCGACTCCTCCTTGGGTTCCTGAGGCAGTATCACTACAGAAGTAGATTGCCCAACCTTCCTTCTGAGGCTCTCTAGATACATAGAAGGTAATTCTAGAGGCATGCATGCTATATATGACTTTACAACAGCATGAACCAACAGGAGTCTCTCTCTCTCTTTTTTTTTTAACCATGTATTGTAATATGTCATCCTCTCTCTGCTGATCACTTGTTCTTCCTCTAAGCTCAACATGTGAAAGAGTAGTGACTCTAACATGTAGCTGATCTGGGTTTGGTTGGATGCCAGGTCCATAAGGCATGAGGAAGGCAAAAGCTCATGAAGTAGATAGTCTTCTCTAATATGATCATAGCCCTGGGGTTTAGATGGAAGAGGAAAACATATTTAAAAGTGATTAGAATCACATGGGGCAGGAGAGAGAGAAAATTTTGTCCCCATCTATTTTTATCACCTTTTCTTGACCCTATTGGTGAGGGAGCAATTCCTGCTCTAGGGTTATGGGGATGGCCAAACACGTGACAACTGACACTGGGCAGAGAAGACCAACAACAGTTTATTGGTCACATATACTCACAGCTTCAGGGAGAAGGACATTGCATGCCATGCAGGGCCACACAAGGATTGAAGTTGAGAGCAGAGATAGAGGGAGACAGCCTTTGTGGTAACAAGAGGGTGAGGTAACTTCTGGTTCCCACTGGATAATGTGATTGGCTTTTTTGAATAGTTCTATAAACTGGCAGGGAACTGAAGCCTACTACTCAGGGATAAGCAGGAACCGTGCTTGGTCCCCACGATCAGGAGAGTAGTTGGACTAGGAGACCTTATTTTTGGTAGCAGAGTGTGGAGAGAGATTTATGGTTAGGCCATTTGTGGCTTTTCTGGTTTTTGATGTCAAGATAGCACATAATATTAATTTTAGGCTGTTCACCACACCATCAGGGGACAGATACTTGTTCTTAGGTGGACAAAAATCTCTTTATTTGCTGAATACCATGGGTCCAACCTTGAACATTTTGTACTTTTCCAAAGGAGAAGGTAGAATAACAGTGGTGATCAAGATTTGTGGCTGGCTTTGGATAGAATATCTTACCTGTTTCTATTTAGGAACATTGCAAATAAGTGATATTCAAAGGCTTATAGCTATGGACTTTTTAGGGGGTTAGAGAAGTACAATACAAAAATATATAAGAACACACTGAAAATAAATTCCTCATTCATTCCAGACATGAAGAGGAACAAGCATGACAGAGACTGTATCTTTCAGTGATATCCAGACTGTGGGCTGAGGATGGGTTTGCCATGGTTAAAATCAGTACTTCAAAACTTGTGTGTTTAAAATGGGAAAAAGACTGGTGGTTGGAAACCTTATTTCTCTTTGTTACTGTTTTTGAAACATCAGGACATCAGCTTGTCTCTTGGGACTACGCCCAGGAGGTCTAATTTTGCTGAAGGATCCAGTCAAGTCTTTGAAGTTAGTATTCTAAATTAGTTATATTTTGATTTTACTTGGATTTGTGGAAAAACTAAAAAAGTCAACATCTAAGAGAGGCAATTCCAGGTTCTTCCTACCTCCCATGAAATTGTATTTTGGTTGTTATGTTGAAGACACAAAAGTAAAAAATACACTCTGAAAATTTTCATGTAGCACAGCAGTTCTTTGAGAACTAAGTCACATACCCCAGGACTGAACGGCATAATTTCATTCCTAGAAGCATAATAGGGACTCCCTTTTCCTATTGTGATTAGATTGTTGGGATAAATCCTTGCCTCCATTGCTTTACTAGAGTAAATATTGCTGTACCATCAGAAAGGGGTTGGAGTGGGGGTGGGGACAGAATTAGAGATGCAAGCTACAGTGAAAGTATTGGAGGCTGAAAATAATCAGAGAAACTTTAAAAGATAGTATGGATCCAGTGAATAGTCAGAAACTGGAGGTCTAAGTAAAAAAATGAGTCAGAATCAAAAAGGCAATGTATATGAACTAGGAATGGAGATAACAGAGTTTGATTAAAAATAAGTGAACAGAAGTATAACACTGTTTATTAGCTACATGTCCATGGAGTCTTGCCATACCTTATTATTTGTCTGACAGTTAGAACCAATGAATGACTCCTGCTGCGGTATGAGAAGCATGTGGGTTCAAAGGCCATGCAGCCCACAGCAATCTACTATTACCCAAAGGATTGGGGGTGAGGTTCTGTATTCCTGAGAGGTTTGATTTTGGAAAAGATGCATGTGCTGTGAATCCTTGCACTTTCTGTAAATTACATCAGCATTCCTTAGTCCTTGCCATTCTCAAACATGCATTGCAAATCTAATTTGGTTAATTCACAAGTCTATTTTTTTTTTTTTACCTGTTCAATTTAATACCATTCAAATTGGCCAACAAGTGATATGCTAGTTTCCTGCCAGACTGCTCAAGGCAAAATGTGAATCATCAGTGGCTAAATGGCTTTTCTTGACATTGAATAAATTTTCAATTTCCTATTTAGCAATGATGCATGTACATAACTGACCTTAATAGAAAAATAAGATCTTTCCACACTTTATCTAACTCAGGTCTTCACATAATTCTCCTCCATTGTGGAATTTTTTTTGTGTGTGTGTTAATATAGCTGGCTTTATATGTGTATACTAGGCGCACTGGTGGCAAAATGGCTAAGTCTTTGCCGCTAACAAAAAGGTTGGTGGTTTGAAGACACCAGTAGCTCCATGGAGAGAAAGATGTGATGATCAGCTCCCATAAAGATTACAGCCTAGGAAACCCTATGGAGTAGCTCTATGCTGTTATATAGGATTGCTATGAGTTGGAATCAATTCAGTGGCATACAGCAATATTTATATTCATAGCATGACATACAGACTTACCTATGGATATGGGGTCATGGATATGGGGAATAAAATCATATAAAATCATTAATTTATTTCATTTGATATTTATTTACATTATGTACAGTAAGTATAGGAGCTCTAGTGGCATAGTGGATATGGCATTTGGCTGCTACTCAGCAGGTCAGTGGTTCAAATCCACCAGCTGCTCTGTGGAAGGAAGATGGGGCAACCTACTTCTGTAAAGATTTACAGCCTTGGAAACCCAATGGGGGTTGCTCTGAGTTGGAAATCAATTTGATGGCAGTGAGGTTTTTTATTATTATTATTTTGTATTAAGTATAAGAAATGTTCAGGTGCATTTCATGTAATATTTTTAACACTTCAATGAGGTGGGTAGTTATCATTTCCATATTCTAGTAGAAGATACAGATTCCAAGGATTCCAAGAAGTTAAGTGATTTGTGGTAAAAGTATGTTTCAGACCAAGTCTGTCCACTACAAAGGCCATGCTCATTTCCAGTGTCCTAGGTTTCTTTCATTATTACAGTGTTCTACTTCTCACTGACAACATGGATTACTTTGCTTTGCTATTATAGCCTGCAGATGCTGAATCAAAGTGTTAAATTTATTGCTATTATACCAATTAAAGAGCTCTGGTAGCATAGTGGTTAACCTATGGCTAACCAAAAGATCGACAGTTCGAATCCACCAGCCACTCCGTGGGAGAAAGATAAGGTAGTCTACTTCCATAAAGAAAGTCCATGGGGCAGTTCTACTCTGTCCGATAGGAATGCTGTGAGTTGGAATCGACTGGATGGCAGTTGGTTTGGTTTTGGTATGCCAATTAACAAGTTGCTATTGAGTCGACTCCAACTGATGGCCACTCCATGTGTATCAGAGTAAAACTGCCCCATAGGGTTTTCAATGACTGATTTTCAGAAATGGATTGACAGATTTTGTGTCTGAGGTGCTTTTGGTGAACTCAAACCTCCAACCTTTTGGTTAGCTAAGTGTGTTAACCATTTTCACTATGCCTGAGGCACTTGATTGCTAACCAGAGGCTGGAGGTTCAAACCCACCCACCACTCCTCAGAAGGAAGATGGGGCAATATACTTTCATAGAGATACTGCCTCGGAAACCCAAGGAGGGGTCACTATGAGTTGGGACCAACTCAATGGCAGTGAGTTTGGTTCGGTTTTTTTGGAGGATTTCTTATTGCTATTAAATATTTGCTATTAATGTTGCCCTCCATTTCCAACACCTGGAACTGAATCCAGTGGGGGAAATTTGGAAAGAAAAGTGCCACGTTTATCTTCCAAAAGAATTTTCAAATTATGTAGATAATACATATTAGGAATGAATATATGCCTAAGAATACCAACATGTCTGAATTCTTTCTTGATAACCACATCAAAGGTAATTCTTGAGGTTTAGAAAGATAAAAATATTCGTTGGAAAAATAAAAGAAAATTAGCAAAAATTAGTCCAAACACAAACACCACAAGAAGAACTATATAACTATATACCCATAAGTATATGTTAATAAATTTAGCAACAAAAATATACAGTGCTTCATGATGTGACTCATTAAAAATGAATTTAACTAGATGGTGGCAGAATACAAATGCATACACAATGGTTACAGTAAATGTGCAAGTGTAGCCTTTCTTTTAGACCAAGTATTAGGGAAGAAAATTGCATACTTGATGTCTGGCGGTTTCTAGAATGCTGTTTTTGTTTACGGGTTGGGAAAATGCCAGTGGTTTCAACAAAATAAGAATAGAAATCATACGTTATTGTGAGTTATTTTAAAACAACAGATGCAAGACAGGTCATGGAATGTTTTTGTGACTGTTGGGCAAGGAAATGGAAGCAAACTCCACAATTCTTGAAGGGCCAAGAGCATAATTTTTATTTGAGTATCCCAGGAATTAATGTTATGAATGCCTTCTCTGATGCATATATTATGGATAAATATCAGATTATTGTAATATGTTACCTGATGAGTAATTGAAAATGGAATAGATTATTCACAGATGTAAATGGAGGTTATTTCAATGAAACTAAAATGATGTTAAAATCAAGAGATCCTCTTTTTTCCTTCTGAGCTTTTGTTTTTCCTCAGCACTTCTGTCATTGAATTTGTGGGTAGGCACTTAAACTCCATAGATGTGGCTCCTTAACTCATTTTAACTATGCCTGGGTATAACTTTCTGGGTACTTAGTAATATGCATGATTTATCACAGCAAGCACTGAGGTAAGGTACTTGTCATCAGTGGGAAGGGATGAAAATTATTTCCAAAAGCATGCTCCTTTGGTTTCTAGTTCATCCTATAGATTTGAAAGCACTACTTTATGGAAAAAAGTCATGGAATTTAAATGGATGAGAGCTGTTTATAAGGTGAATGCTGTCACAGAGCAGTGGGATATGTTTTGTGTATCTTATGGACCAAACAGTGAGTTACTGACTTGGCCATTTCTTGAGATGCTATTGCCTATGTGTTTAATTCATTTCTCAAATAATCCACTTACTCTACTGATTGTTTTCTAACAGACATATTTGAAACTTAAAAATGTAACATGTGATTTCTAACTTTCAAAAGAATTTTGAAATGTGTGTAGTTATTGCAACCTCTTGATCTCTTTTGTTCTCGCAGTCTCTCTGTCTTGCACTCACTCCCTCATTTGTATAATTTCTGAGCCATTGTTTTATCCTCATCAACTCCACTCCCAAATCAAACATTCAAAAATTTTATTTGTGATGGATTAATTATTTACTGTGACTCCTAACTGTTCCTTTTGTTTCCTGTGTTGGTCATCCCTGGTCCATAAACAGATCCCACCCCCCACCTTAGATCCTCCAGTTTCTTCGTGTCTTATTGTAAAAGTGATGTGAAATCAGACCTCTTCTAACTTCAGGGAGAGAGAGGAGAATCAACATCAGCATCAGCCCAAGGTTGATCCTTATGAGGTGGAGGTCAACATACCTCTACTTTCCAACCTTTTTACTACTTCTGATACTAACTATCACTTCCACAGCACTCTCTACTTCTCTTCTGGGTTCGATGATTCATTACAATGGCCACCCACTACCCACAGACCATACTTATAGTTAAGTGGTTTATTAAGGAGTTTACAACTCAGGCTCAGGCTCAGGATCAGGATCAGCAGGCTACAACTTGGAATCAGGACCAACAGGTTACAACTCGGGATCAAGATCAGGATCAGGAAGCATAGAAGCAAACCCTCTCTTCTTCAACACAGGGCAGCACTCATCTTCCTTCAGCCTTGTATCCCTCCTTTCAGCCCTTTTAAGACAGGCTTTTCTCAGCTGGCCTTACTCTGTCACCATAGACTCTATGGCCACAGGGAGAGTTCTGTTTTTCAGAACAAAGTGAAGAAATAGTTTCTGATGTACAGACTCATTCTCAGTGGTCAATGCATGCATAAAAATCTAGTATATAGGTTCCACTCTTTGTACTTATTTCATTCTTGGACCCACTATTTGCCTAAGAATCTTCTATCAATCTTCATTGATCTGGGCATTTTATGACAAGAAACAGGCACAACTGGATTTAACAAATCCCCTATCAAATGATAGAGCTATATATTTTATGTATATTTGATAATGAAAGATTATTTTGTCAGTGCATGTAGACTAATAATGCCTAAAACAAAATATTTATGTGAACTCCAGAGACTAGCCAAGTAGCAACTTAATATATATGCACTCTGTGCCTTTTATCTCTATATAAGAATTGGTTTGTCAATAACCTTACCAAAAATAAAAGTGTAGTACATTAAAAATCAGTTGACAGAAACATAAATAATGGCATAATTACAAATAAATGCTAAAGTAAGTTTACATTTTACATATAAGTCAGGTTACATATGGAAGAGGATAAACAAATAGACTTCATTGCTTCATTGGCTATAATTAATTCCAGTCAATAAACTTATAAATTCCAGGTTTTTTTTTTAAACAGCATAATATGGTGAGAATCAATACTGGCTTTTGAGAAGGAAAACAGTGTACTGTGAGTGTTGGCCTACAGACGTAAGCATAATCTCCTATAATTTGTCTGTGTGCTGTTTTATGCTAGCCATGTAATTTTGCTTTGATAAATAACACATGATACAATTGGCCTTGCTGGCTGACCACCCCAAAGAAGATGCCTAAGAGAGTCTCTATACTATTTGCAAAGGAGGTGGGTCAGTGACCACAAGACAATGGCCATTCCAAAGCAAATAAACAAAGAGGCTAGTGGTGGTCACAGTCGGTAGAGAACAGGCAAGCCAATCTGCAGATGTTAGAAAGTAGAGAAGAACAGGAGTGAGGAGGGCTATTCAGCTCTAGAATGTGCTCCTGTCTTATTGTAAAAATAACCACCAACAGTGGTCCATCTACTGTGCATGTCATCTTTACCATTAGAGAACAGTTTCTTTTATTTATGATGAAAGATATATTTAAAGTCTTGGTGTTTAAAAAAAAACAAGGAAATGACTTTATATTCAAGTCTTCATTTGCCAAATTTCTAGCTCTTTGGCCTTGGGATTAGCCTACTTATACCTCAATATACTTATTTGCAAAAACATAGGATAATACCTAAATTTTAGAGTTGGAAGATAAAAGCAGGTAGTATAGGTGAAAGGAGCCTGGTGGCTCAACAGGTAAGCATTTGGCTGCTAACTAAAAGACAGGCAGTCCAAACCCGCCCAGCAGGTCCACAGAGAAAGACCTGGTGATCTGCTCCCACAAAGATTATAGCCTGGGAACCCCTATGAGGCAATTCTACTCTGTCTCATGTGATTGCTATTGGCTGAAATCAACTCAGTGGCACCTAACAACCACAATAATGTAGGTGAAAATACCTAGTATAGTAACTGGCATGTAGTAGGCAGTCCACCAGTGTTAATATTCTTGACTCCCTTTATGTATTCATGAGTCTATCTAACATATGTTTTGGAGAGATAATTTGTATCAGGCCTTGTTCTAGGCCCTGAGATTCCAATCCAAGTGTCCTATCAAGGAATATATTTTCCATCCACATTTCCCAATTTTTGTTGATGTCAATACCAAGCCTCTAAGAGACGATATATATTTTTCAGTCTGCACAGCATCCCAAGCATGATCACGAACTCTTGCGTCCTCAGTCTTTGCATAGGATGACTTCTCCATTTTCATAGGTCCTCTGCTTCCATTGACTTCATCTAATTTCTCATTAAAGGTTTTTTCTCGCTCACCTGTTGATGCCACTTAATTCAGCCACTACTGTCATTCTGAGAACTCTTGAGAACTTTGTAGATGCTTGTATACAACTCTAGTTAGCAAAACACATCTACTATGTTTTTGGATGTTTGAAATGTTTTCCATATTACATTGTATGCAATAATATAGAAAGTATTTACTTTGGACTCTCAAACCCATAAAGCTGTTCTCAAAGCAATGGGTATTCAAAAATGATGACTGTCCGGTCATTGATCCTCTTCTGCATACCCTTGATCTTTATTTTTATTATTATGTAGTAGGCATTCCACCAATGTTAACTTTCTTTTCTCCATGGATGTATCCATGAGTGTTTCTATCAAGCATATGTTTATTGAGTGACAGTTCATACCAGGCTTATTCTACTGCCTGAAATTCCAAACCATATGTCTATAAAGGAATATAGTTTCCATCCAGATTTACCAATTTTTATTGATGTCAATACTAAACTTTTAGCATTATAGACAATCAGATACTTCTCAGTACACATATATTGGAGTAGTTTCTATGCCTTCACCTTCCTGGCAGAATATCAACCTCTATTCATCAATATGTTTAGCCTCAATGTTATCTGCAGTCTTTACTTGAAGCTTATGACTTGAATTTAGCTTCCTGCAGAAGAAAGTGATGTTAGTAAATCCAAATCCACTGCCACTGAGTTAATTTTGACTCATAGCGAACCTGTAGGACAGAGTAGAACTGCCCCATAAGGTTTCCAAGGCTGTAAATCTTTACAGAAGAAGACTGCCAGACCTTTGTTCAGAGTGGCAGGTGGGTTCAAACTGCCAAGTTTTGTCAGGAACTAAGCACTTTAACCACAGTACCACCAGGGCTTCTAGGATGATAGTAGTGATATGATAAATGGCACTTAACTGATACCTGCACTTAACTTTGTTTATTTTTTTTTACAAGAAATGTTTAATCATAAATTTTAATTCAAAATAGTGGCACTGGGTAGTCTTTTTACATAGAGCTCTGGGCAGCAACTCCTAAAAGGTATAGTTGCTGAAGGACTGACAATGGATGGCTTGAGAAAGGAAGAGCCTCAGTAGTCTCTCAGGCATCTAGCCTCATATCCCAAGGGTGGATAACTCATGTTAGCTGAGCAGAAAGTTTAGGAGAGAAGTCATCATTTAGGAGCTCTGGTAGCATAGTGCCTAAGGCACTTGACTGCTCACCAGAAGGCTGGCGGTTCAAACCCACCAGCCAGTCCTCGGAAGGAAGGTTGGGCAATCCTACTTCCGTAGTGATACTGCCTCAGAAACCCAAGGAGGGGTCGCTATGAGTCAGGGCTGACTCAACGGCAAACAACAACAACAACATAACATTTTAAGATTTATTATCTAAAAGTAGTAAACATGTTTTCCATTAACCATTTAAAAGTGCATAATCATGATTATATGTTAAATGAGAAAAAAACTTCCTTCATAAAAACCACACTATTGTATTCATTACAATTCTCTTCTGACTGGAAGAGATTCATATTTGTGTCCGTTCCAAACAAAGTTTATCCAACAGAATGAGAAAATTATCAAACAACATCATTAATATCACATGAGAGTAAAATTGTGCTGAAGATAATTAAAAAATGGTTGCAACAGTCTACTGACTGGGAAATACCAGAAATTCAAGTCAGATTCACAAGAGGGCATAGAACAAGTGATATCATTGCTGATGTCAGATGGATCTTGGTTAAAAGCAAAGAATACCAGAAAGATGTTTACCTGTGCTTTATTGACTATACAAAGGCATGCGACTATGTGGATCATAACAAATTATGGATAATATTTAAAAGAATGGAAATTCCAGAATACTTAATTGTGCTCATGTGGAGCTGTACATAGACCAAGAGGCAGTCAATGGGAATACTGCCTGTTTTTAAATTAGAAAAAGTGTGCATCAGGATTGTATCCTTTCACTATACTTATTCAATCTGTATGCTGGGCAAAAAATCCAAGAAGCTGGACTATATGAGGAAGAATGAGGGATCAGGACTGGAGGAAGAATCATTAACAATCTACGATATGCAGATGACTCAATCTTGCTTGCTCTAAGTGAAGATGACTTGAAGCACTTACTGATGAAGACCAAAGACTACATACAGCCTTCAGTATGGTTTATACCTTGACATACAGAAAACAAAAATCCTCACAACTGGACCAAGAAGCAGCATCATGATAAATGGAGAAAAGCCTGAAGTTGTTAGGAATGTCATTTTACTTGGATTCACAACCAACACTCATAGAAGCCAGTCAAGAAATCAGACAACATATTGCACTGGGCAAATCTGCTGCAAAAGAGCTCTTTAAAGTGTTAAAGAGCAAAGATGTCAATTTGAAGACTAAGGTGCGCCTGACTCAAGCCATGGTATTTTCTGTAGCCTCATCTGCATGTGAAACCTGGACAATGAATAAGGAAGACCACAGAAGAACTGATGAATTTGAGTTGAAGTGTTGGTGAAGAATACTGAAAACACCAAGGACTGTCAAAAGAATGAACAAATCTGTTTTGGAAGACGTACAGCAGGATTGCTCCTTAGAAGCAAGAATGGCCAGACTTCATCTCATGTACTTTGGTAATGTTGTCAGAAGGGACCAGTTTCTGGGAAAGTATATTGTTCTGGTTACTTAGGGCCACTTTGACAGGAATATAGCACAAATGGGATGGCTTGAACAAGCAGGAGTTTGTTCTATTACAGTTCAGGAGGCTAGAAGTCTGAGTTCAAAGTGGCAGGCTCTAGGGACTGTGTGAAATCCCCTTGACCTTGGGCTTCAGCTCTGCCTCTTGCTCCCTGCCCACTGAAGCTACAGGCATGTCTTCGCTCAGGCAGCTACTGGCTGCTGAGACTAACAAGCCCAAAGTCGACAAACAAAATGGCACAGTCCCGATGTTACCAAACCATACAGCAGGCCATTCATTCAAGTCCATTGAAAGTCCCAAGGTTGGCAGAGCATGGCAGGCTGCTGAGCAACGACACAGCTACATACAGGGTCCAAGTGTGCCATAAGCTAGAGACCGTTCCCAAAGCTGCTTCTTATATATGGGAAGCAGACCACATCCCTAAAGCAGCTATTCAGCTGCTTGCGGTAGATCCCACCATGGAGTTGACTGCCAGCTTCATCATGGGGAATAACTACCACTAGCTTCCCAGCCACTCAACCAGGCCAAGACAAGTTGACACACAACCTTAACTACCACAGATATCATGCTTGGTAAAGTAGTGAAAAAGGGGCAGACCCTCCACAAGATGGATAGACACAGGGGTTGAAAAGATGGGCTCAAGTGTGGCAACAATTCTGAGGATGGTGCAGGACCATGCAGTGTTTAGTTCTTTTGTACGTAGGGTCAGTATAAGTCAGAGTCAACTGAGCATCACCTAACAACAACAACATTTGTATTCATTAAACTTCTAGAAAACCTATTTATAAGCCATCACTTCCTATTAATCTCCAAAGGAGTGAAGGAAAATCCAACAAGCCACCATGAGCCTTGTGGTAGTTAAGGTTGTTGTCAACTTGGCTGGGCCTGCTTGAGTGACTGGGCAGCTGGAGGTAGTCATTTCCCATGATGAGACTAACTATCAATTCCATGCTGAAATCTGCCACAAGCAGCTGAGTAGCTACCGTGGGGATATGGTCTGCTTCTTGTATATAAGGAGATGCTTTGGGATTGGTCTCTAGCCTTTTGGCATGCTTGAACCCTGCATATAGCTAAGTCATTGGTCAATAGCCTGCTTGCCCTGCCAATCTTGGGACTTCATTCGGACTTGAATTTGTGGCCTGCTATGTTGTTTGGTAACATTGGAACTGTGCCTTTTTACTTGTCAACCTTGGGCTTGTCAGCCTCAGCAGCCAGTAGCTCTCTCAGTGAAGAAAAACCTCTAGTGTCAGTTGGTCGGGAGCAGGAGGCAGAGCTGAAGCCCAATGTTGAGGGGTTTTCACCCAGCCCCTAGAACCCGGCACTTTGAACTCACACTTAAAGCCTCAAAAATTGTAAGAGAATAAACTGCTGTTTGTTCAAGACTCTCATTTGTGGTATATTTTCTGTTAGAGCAGCACAGAGGTAACCAGAACAAGTGGTGTTTTAAAACATGTGATAAGATGGAAACTATGGGAAATGTGTTGGGCTTCAACCTGAGATCTTTGGGTTTTCTAATACTTAAAGGATAATGAAAGGGAGAAAAGGTAAGAAAAGTAAGAGAGCTTCTGTAAACCTGAAGGGTTTGTCCTTAGAAGTGCTGGCAGAGAGGCAATGGATATGATAATGAGGCAAACAAATCAAAGGAGAGTTCTGTCCTTGGAAGCACATGACACTCATCAGAAGGCTAAATTTGCCTTTTAAGCAAATGTGACAACAGGTAAAACAAACAAGGAACTCGTAGATAATTAAGGAACCTTTAGGAAGAATCTTTGAAAAGTTCAGACATACGAATTATTCTCTAAGCAACACCATAAGAAGTTGGGAGGAAGAAATAGGGGATCAGAAAGAAGGAAAAAAAAGTCAAATTATTTTCAGCAATAAAAGAGTAGGTCAAGTATTTTCTAAAGGTCATATTTACATTATACACATCTAGGTTATTTATATAGGGAAAAGCAGATTTTAGCTAATATTTGGGCAATGTTCAGATTTTTATCTGGCATTTTCACTTTTAAAAGTTATATAGTGAATTACAAGAGCTCTGGTAGCATAGTGCCTAAGGCACTTGACTGCTAACCAGAAGGCTAGAGGTTCAAACCCTCCAGCCACTCCTGGGAAGAAAGATGGTGCAATCTACTTCCATAGTGATACTGCCTCAGAAACCCAAGGAGGGGTTGCTAAGAGTCGGGTCCGACTCGCCAACAACAACAACATAGTGAATTACATTAAGTTATATTCAATACTATCTGAAACTCAGCTCCATAAATATCATTTGAATTTTTTTCATACTAGACAGACCATGTAGCAAAAGCAATGTGTTTCCTTTTATCATCCTTGGTGTGAACTTTTTATATAGAAGACATAATGAGATATAGAGTGACAAGGACCGTATTTTGTCCTTTTCTATTTCCTTATGTCTTGGGAGTTGTTGTGTTGATTTAAGACCTGAAACTGGTCCATGAGAAGCAGTATTGACTTGTTAATAGTCTGTGGCATGACTTACCTTCTGACCCTTCGTCTCCCCTTCTTGTTGTTGTTATGTGCCGTGTAGTCGGATACGACTCATAGCGACCCCTCCTTGGGTTTCCGAGGGAGGCAGTGTCTCTACGGAAGTAGATTGCCCCATAAAAGTGCTAGTCAAATTGACTAATGCCACTTTTTCAAGGCTTTTCAACATATTGAATTAATCTTATACATATTTGTCTTGTTCAAACTTGGGGCAAATACAGTTTATTCCATTATTCACTACCATTGTTTTGCTTAAGCCAAACCTCTTTGGCAACTATCTTTCATTTCTTCTTTTGAAGCAATATTAAGGTCATGTATAAGGTCTTTTTGGTTAGGACTACTTACCTGACCTTCACCTTAACTTTATCCTCCTGGATACTTTCAGGTTATTAATGGCTGAACATTATCTACACAGATGTTGTATCACTCTCTTTTTGTGATATTCTTCTATGACTTAATTATCCTTCTCTCTCTCTCTCTCTCTCTCCCAGTTATTATTTTATTGGAAAGTTCACACTTAAGACACTCAATAATATGTGATTACTCTTCGTGCCAAAATCAAGTAATACAATGATGAGCAAGACATAGCTCCTACTCTCAAGGAGTTTATAGTATAGCAAAGTAGAAAGAAAGGTAGGTAGGAAATTATTATGCATATGGCAAGTGCTACAATTGTTGTAAATATAGGGTGATAACACATATGTGTGACTGCAGGAATAAGCATAGACCAAATTCCATTGTTAACTGTGAGTAGATGAACTGGGCCAATCAGGCGCCTGCCCTCAGGAATTTGAATACTGAATCGCCAATTTGCAGTAGGCATTTAATCTGAAAGGTCATGAAGAAAGAAAGGATTTGAAAATATTCATATTTGATTGTATGCAAACAAAGGCTATGAGTTAGTAAAGATATACGAAATCAAAGTGAAAATTAGAGGCACCAAAACAGACCAGACAGGTCCTTCTAAATGAATAATTGCTAAAGGTCTGACAAGGGTAGCTTGAGAAAGGAAGAGGCTTAGTGTAGTCATGCATCTGAGAATTGTAAGTTTCAATGCAGAATTTCAGAGAATAATATAGGAGACAATGTAGGAGTGGTAGCAGTTACCAGCATTAGGTCTAGATTTATACAGGTATCTTGTGTGACCGTCTGGAAGCTGACTGAGTATTCTATTACTCAGGTTCTCTATCTATAACCTGGGGAAAATAATAATATTAACTTTCAGTGTTACTTTAAGGATTAGATGAGATAACTCATGTAAAGTGCTTAGCATAATTCCTTGTGCATTATGTGTTCTGAAAATGTTAGCTATTATCATTGTTCCCCAGTATTCTAAAATGATAGAGAATTAATGTTTTTCAAATTGTGGGTTACAATCATTAGCATGCAAAATAATAATTTTAGAGGAGAGTAACTAGCACTTTACAAAAAAATTGAATAGAGTATATAAAAAGCATTTTTCATAGTAAAGTTAAGGGTTATTTGCAAACATTTTGTTTCACTGTGTGTATGCGTGCATGTGTGTTTTTGCATGTGTTGATTTATGCTCACAAAACTTGGGAGAACACTGTATTATATGAACGCCAGATGAATAATAGAATAATAGGTTGGATCAGGATATATACAATTGCTTGGTTTGCTGACTCTAGCTCTGAGAAGGGGAAACAAATCAATCCATTAGTGAAACCAAGTTATGAGGATAAATACAAGGAAAACAAAAATCACAAGTCCTATCAAAAATGTATAAGGGGGAAGGAACATAATTCAAAAGATTTAGTATTTGGACAAATTCCAGAAATACCCTGTATTACCTAGAGGATATATATATATATATACATTTCTTTTTGGTCAGAAAGCTGAGATGAAAAGACAGTAGTGGAAGGAAATTGAGGTGAATGGGATTAGAAAGAATTGCAAGGAAACTGAACTTGGAGTTGCAGAATTAAAATCTACTTTAAAAAAGTCTAGAGGGTGAGAAGGAGTGTCAGTGGCTCATGGTTAAGCATTGGGCTGCTAATCGAAAAATCGGTGGTTCAAACCCACTAGTCATTCTGTGGAAGAAAGGACTTGGAGATTCTACAAACCAAAACCAAACCCACTGTCATTGAGTTAATTCGGACTCATAGCGAACCCCACTGGGTTTCCAAGCCTGTAATCTTTATGGAAGTAGATTGCCTAATCTTTCTCCTGCAGAGCAACTGGTGGGTTTAAACTGCCAACCTTCTTGTTAGCAGCCAAAGGCCCTACCTATTACACCACCAGAGCTCCTCCCCCATAAAGATTACAGCCTATCAAACTATATAGGACAGTTCTACTCTGTCATCTAGGGTTGATATGAGTCAGAATTGACTTCACAGCACCCGATAAAAACAAGAATGTTACAAAGACATATGTGATGGAGATACAAACATAGCATATGGGTGGTGGATTCCAAGACAAAGCCCATGAGGATACTTAGTACTAAAGGATGGGCAAAACAAGAAATTGTACATTTGTTTTTTTTAAAAAAATTATTGTGATTTGAGTGAAAGTTTGCAGAGCAAATTCATTTTCCATACAGCAGTTCATACATATTTTGTGTCATGACATTGACTGCAACTTCCAAAATGTAACAGCGCTCTTCCCACTTCCTCTCCGTAGTTACTTCTTCCCTGTGTTCTTCCCTCCCATGCACTCCTATCCCCAGAGTGGTCTCCCTATGCAAACACTGCCCTTCTGTTCTCCCATGATTGATCTCTCCACGGAGTGTATCTATCTGATGTAAATGTTTAGCCTATATGTTGTTCTTCTTTTTTGTCTGGAAGCCACAAGAATGAGTTCAATTGGAGACCTGAAGGGCAGCTAGGGGCCATAGTCTCAGGGGTTTCACCAGGTGCTATCAGACCAGCAAACATGGTCTTTTTTTTTTTTTTTAAATAATTTTGAGTTTTATTCCACATTTTTCTTCCACTCTATCCAGGATTTCCAAAATTGTACGTTTTTAACACTATCTGATTGAGATGGGAGACTACGAACAAGTTTACTTTCCTTTCTTGTGTTTTTTTTCCCCCCTCTAGATTTTTTCATTGAAAACTTTTACTTTCATAACTAGATAAAATTCAGAGTTTATTCAAAAGTTGTAAGATAATAATATTCTTTAGTTCATTCTTCTCTCCCTAATACTTGTTAAATGTTATATAACTGTATATAAAGATGGCTATTCAGTAATGGTTCCTAAGGAGAGTTAAAGAATCAAAAACAAATAGTATTTCATAACTGGAAAGCACCTTAAAAACCATTTAGTCAAGTTCTAACTGTTGAAAGATGAAGTTTTTCAAAGTATTTCATTTTGAAAGATTTAACTTATTTTTTTTCTAAATATTTCCTTAATCTTATACTAGTTTATCTTATTTAATTAAAAAATGTATCTTATTTGCACATGAATACCTGCCTTTTCAAAGGGATTATGTTGGTAGCAGATTTACATTTAGAAAAAATAAGCTAACATGTAATAACAAATTGATTAAGCAATATCATTCATTACTGTTTTACACATTCTGTAAGATTTATTTCTGATGATGCTTGATATAAAATATGAGTTGCTTATTAGCAAACCTGTAGAGGATAAAATTATCCTCTCATTGACATTTAGAGGAATTTGACTATCCACTTAATTTTCATAGCTGCTTCTCATCTAAATACAATCTGGGGCAGAGTTTATATGTAGTCTAGATTGTGTGATCAGGAAAGGTCTTTCTAGAGAGGAAACATGTAAGCTGAGACATAACAAATAACAAAACAGACACATGAAAGAGAAAAGAATAGACTGTAGGTAGAGAACTGGCTTAGGTAAAGGTCTTGAGGGTGTGAGTCAATCTGAAGCCAGAATTCTAGCAGCTTCCAGGAAAATCTTTAACCAGAAACCTTTTAGTGTCAGTAGTGCTAACAGAACTTTTGTAATTCTAAACACTCCTT
>NW_006921589.1:36521140-36556182 GCF_000298275.1 Orycteropus afer afer | reverse complement strand
GATTATCTTCTGTGTCTGTGTTAATTGTTTTCCCTTTTCTTTGTTGAAGAGGGTCTGTGCAATCCTTCTGCCTAGTCCGCCATCTTGCCGGAACTCCCCAGCAGTGAGTTTTTTTTTTCTCTTTTTAAAATATTTATTTATTCTTAGTTGAAATCAAATGGAGAGATGAGAAAATATGGCCTTGCTTTTTGGCGTATTATTGGAAGCAAGACAGTAAAAGTAATTTCTATGTCACACTCTCTCAACTCCAATTCAACTCCTATTCACCTCTTTTGTGTACAGGCAGTCTCTGGATTATGAATAAGATCCATTCCCAACTGTGTCTTTAAGTCCAATTTTAGATAAGTCAGAATAGGTGCATATGGTTCTTTAGCCTAGCTTTAGTGCAAGAAAAAAGCTTGAAGACTTTTCAGTGATTTAAAAGCTGCACGTACTACAAGTGAAAGTGATTGTAATGAATTTTTTGCAAGTAGTGATTGGTTCATTTGTTTCAGAGTGATTTACATAACATTACAGGACACATACAAGTTGTCTGTAAGCCAGAAATTAATAATCTAGGGATTTACTGTACTGCAGCTTCTACAGCTTTCAATTTGGTTAGGTCAAAAGATATGAGTGAGGTGTTGAACTCTCAAATACAGATAGAAGGAAATAGCCCAAAACAGTTTTACTGATGGAAGCCTAGAAACTGGTGATAGAAAACTCAGAAGAAGAATCACAAATCACAAAAAATCTATTTATGGTTTGGTCTGTGATGATACATGAAAGGCAGCACTAGCCTAATATAGTGTCCTTGGTAATGTAGTATTTTCCTGAGCTTTGGAGAAGCAATAGATTTACTGAGAAAAGTGATCTGAGTCCTTCTTTATATTGAAGCTGAGACATTGTTAGACTTTACATTGAGAAATTTAATTTATCAGGTAAAACTTGAAGAACAATATTCTTAGTGCGAATACTCAGGAAATGCCATTACACCTACTCATTACTTATTGACATATTCAGGTTCCAAAGATGAGGTTGTTATGCAAAAATAAGCATTATGTAAAAATGAAGGATGACCTCATCAAATCACAAAATGGAAGATGACTACATCATTACATAACTGCTAGATTACGTCATTAAATAATGCCAAATTGTACCATGATGTAATTGCCAAAGCACTGAGAATCATGGTCCAGTCAAGTTTACACATAACCTTAACCATCACAAGCAGTGTTACTCTTGCCTCATACCTTGGCATTGTTCCTGACCAACATATATCATGAAAGTACAAAATGGATGGATTTTTTATGATTGTCATAAATGCAAAATGTTTTGTGTTGAGATAGTAAGTGAGAAGTAGATGTACAACAAGAAAAGACTTTCCAAACCAAATTAAAAAAATAATTTAAAGTTTCAAGTGGACAATATGCTGATGGGTAGAGAGAGTGAGAGTCATGATTGGGACATGATTTTGTGATCTGAAAAGTCAAATGAAATGAAAACATTATAAAGTGAAAACATCATAACGAAAAAAGTAAACAAAACAAAACAAAAAAGTAAGACTGGGAGGACAGCTCAAATATGACTAAATACAAGAATGATAAGAGTTCCAGGAGTTCCAGTAAGATGGCGGATTAGGCAGACAAACTATACAGACCCTCTTCAAAAAATAAAAGGGGAACCGATTAACACAGATATAGAAGATAATCCTGGAGCCCTGAGATTTGAAAGGAAGGATACAGAGTAGACTAAACTCCAACTAGTAGAAGAACCTGCATGACAACATCAAAAAAGGAGATATATGGAGCTATGGTCTGTCAGTAATCCTGATGGCATGGACAGCTTGGATATTGCCAAGTGGTTTTGTTTTAGGACCTAAGAATTAACCTAAAAATTGGCCCTGCTAGCCAGGGGCTGTACAGAAGACTGCACTGGTGGCTGGTAAAAAAAAAAGGGGGAAGCAACAAAGCAGGATATGGGCTGAGCCATGGACTTTTGGCCATGTGGAGGGTGCAGCCATTTTGAATGTTTACAAGCGGCCCAACCATTTTAGATATTTAAAGCAATAGCATTCTCTCAGATTCCAGGGACCTAAGAATAGGCTCCCCTTGCTGGAGACCGTAAGGACATTCCTGACACAAACACTGGAAATGTGCAATATTCCCCTTGTTACTCTCATAACCCACACCCTCTTGGTGAACAGAGGTGTGGCCATCCCTCACTCCCATCCACCTTCTGGGTCGGCAGTAATTCCATCCCAGTTTGTGTGCCGCCATGGAGTCTGGGTGCCCTGCCCTGCCCTGCCCAGATTTTTGTCTTCTTTTTGTTCAGTTTGTTTGTTTTTGTCTGCTTAAATATTATTATTGTCCTTTTTATTATTATGCTTTATTCTTCCCTTCCCAAGTTCTAGTTTTCAACTTTTTCTCTCTTCCTTGCTGCTGGTTCCTATTTCTTTCTTTCTTGTGGTTCTCCCATTCTTTGTTTTTCGTCTTGCATTTTTCTCATGTTTTTCTTCATTATTCCCCTACTTACCCCTTTTCCCTTATTGCCCCCTCCCCAAATATTGAAGGTATTTTTTTTTCCCTCCTTTTCCTTTTTTTTTTTTGGTGATTGTTCCTGTGTGTTTATGTGGTGTGATTTTTCTCTGCTTGCTTTTATTTTTTTTGAAGTATTTTGATCATTGTTTTTGTCTAACTGAGTGGGAGACAAAAACCATGCCAATACAATGCAACTACACCCACACTTCCTGCAACTCCACTTACTGAGTGAGAGCCACCACTTCCTTCTCCAGAAACTGGCCAATGATAAACGACCACCAAGAAGAGCCTGAATCACACTTAACTGCTCTGCACAAACAGTTAACTGAGATCTAAATACAACACCACAATGTCTCGGAGACAACAGACCATCACAGTGCACACAAAGAAGCAAGACACAGTGATAGAAATAAAGGAGCAGGATACAGACTCAGAAAACATCCCTGAGGAAAAAGCAGCATTAGAACTCCCTTATAAGGAATTCAAAAGAATTATACTTAGGTATCTTCAATGGATTGAGAGAGAGATCAAGGAGAACACTGAAAAACTTAAGGAAAACACAGACAAAGCCCTAGAACAATTTTGGAAGAAAATACAAGAACAAAATGAAAAAATAAATAACACATTAGAAATGGTACAAAATCTAAAGATAGAAATCCAGAAGATTAATACTAAATTTTCAGAAATAGATAACACATGGAAAGGGCAAAAGAGTAGAATCTAAGCAATGGAAGACAGAATTAATGAGATTGAAGAAAAATACCTGAATACTTCTTTGGAAAGGGATCAATTAGAAAAAAGATCAAAACAAAATGAAGAAAACCTATGGATCATGTGGGATATCATCAAAAGGAATAACATACATGTAATCAGAATTCCAGAACAGGAATAGAAAAAGAAAACCACAGAAAAATTGTGCAAGATTTGTTGGAAGAGAACTTCCCTGATATGAAGAAAGATGAGAATATATCCATTCAGGATGTCCATTGAACCCCAAACAGGATAAACCACAAAAGAAAATTACCAATACATATTATCATCAAACTCATCAAAAACAAAGGCAAAGAAAGAATCCTGAAAGCAGCATGGGAAAAATGAAATGTTACCTACAAAGGACAACCAATAAGAATAAGCTCTGATTTCTCAGCAGAAACCATGCAAGCAAGAAGTCAATGGAATGGTGCATACAAAACCCTGAAAGAGAAAAATTTCCAACCATGAATTATATATCCAGCAAAATTGTCCCTCAAATATGATGGTGAAATTAGGACATTTACAGATAAGCAGAAATAAAGGGAATTTTTTAAAACCAGACCAACCTTACAAGAGATACTAAAGGGAGTCCTTTGAACAGAGAACCAATAATAGCAAACAACAACCAACCATTAATACACAAGATGACATGACCCAGAAACCAACACAGCTATGGAAGTATCCAAAGTAAAATAAGCTTACGAGATTACAAACAGGGAACCAGAGATATTAATTGGCAAATGAGAAGAGCTATAAACCAAAAAGTGGAAAAAATAGTGTAGTTACAGAACTTCTAAATGGTGAAGAAGTCAAGAGAGTTTCAAGATAGAATGGACTGTTCTACACTTGGGGAGAAAATTATAAATCACAGGATAACCTCAAAGAAAAATGATAAACCTTCATATCACAATAAAAAAGAGGACAAGCACAAATATTTAGCAAATACTAAAACAATAGCAATAAAGGAAATGATAACATGATTCATAAACATAATGAGCTCAGCACAGAAAATTATATGGAACTAGGAACACCAAGAAAAAACATAACACAATGACAGAAACCAATTCATACTTGTCGATAATTGCATTGAATGTCAATGGATTAAATGCACCCCTCAAGTGACAGACTTGCAGACTGGATAAGAAAACATAACCCATCAGTATACTGTCTACAAGAGACACACCTCAGAGACAAAGAAAAAAACAAACTCAAAATCAAAGGTTGGAAAAAGAGATATCAAGCAAATGGCAACCAAAAAAGAGCAAGAGTGGAAATACTAATTTCTGATCAAATTGACTTTAAAACCAAAACCACCATAAGAGACAAGGAAGGACATTGTATAATGATTAAAGGATCAATTGAACAAGAAGATATAACCATAATAAATATCTATGGACCCAATGAAAGAGCCCCAAAATATGCAAATCAGACTTTAACAGAATTGAAAAGGCAAATAGATGACTCCACAATCATAGTAGGAGACTTTAATACACCACTTCCAATCAAAGAGAGAACTGGAAAGAAGCTCAACAAAGATACAGAAGAGCTAAACAATACAATCCACCAACTTGACCTTATAGACATCTACAGAGTACTTCACAACAGCACAATATACATTTTTTGCAATGCACATGGAACATTCTCTAGGATAGACCATATGTTAGGGCATAAACCAAGCCTTAATAAGTTTTAAAACATTGAAATACTGCAAAACATCTCAGATCACAATGCTATCGAATTAGAAATCAACAATAGGAAGATCAGTGGAAAAAGAGCAAACACATGAAAACCGAACAACACCCTCCTTAAGAAAGACTGAGTAAGAGAAGAAATGAAAAACTAAATTAAAAAATTCCTTGAATGAAACGAGAATGAAAACGCAACATACTAAAATCTTTGGGACACAGCAAAAGCAATGATCAGAGGCTAACTCATTGCAATAAATGCACACATCAAAAAAGAAAAAAGAGCCAAAATCAACACCTTAAACCAACATCTCCAACAATTAGAAAAAGAACAGCAAGAAAAGCCTACAGTCACTGTAAGAAAGGAAGTAATAAAGATTCAAGCAGAAATCAATGAAACAGAAAACAGAAAGACAATAGACAAAATCAACAAGACTAGAAGCTGGCTTTTTGAAAAGATTAATAAAATTGACAAATCACTGGCAAATTTAACAAGGGAAAAGAGGGAGAGAATACAAATAACATGAATAAGAAACAAAATGGGCTACATCACAACAGAACCAAGTGAAATAAAAAGGATAATATGAGGACACTATGAAGAACTGTAGGAGCTCTGGTGGTGTCGTGCCTAAGGCACTTGACTGCTAACCAGAAGTTGGTTGTTCAAACCCACTAGCCACTCTTTGGAAGGAAGATTGAGCAATCTACTTCCATAGTGATATTGCTTCAGAAACCCCAGGAAGGGTCACTATGAGTCTGATCCAACTCGATGGCAGTGAATTAGAACTTTATGAAGAACTATAATCCAACAAATTTGAAAAATTTGGAAGAAATGGACAGATTCTAGAAGCACGCTACTTACCTAAAGTAACACAGACTGCGGTGGAAAAGTTGAATATATCCATAACAAAAGAATTAATTGAACAGGTCATCAAAAATTTACCACAAAAAAATGTCCTGGACCAGATGGTTTCCCTGGAAAATTCTACCAAACATTCAATTAAGAACTGACACCAATCCTACTCAAACTATTCTAAAACATACAAAAGGATGGAATCCTCCCAAATTCATTTTATGAAGCAAGTATTACCTTGCAAACATTCAATTAAGAACTGACACCAATTCTACTCAAACTATTCTAAAACATACAAAAGGATGGAATCCTCCCAAATTCATTTTATGAAGCAAGCATAACCTTGATACTAAAACCAGGCACAGAGAGCACTAAAAAGGAAGACTGCAGACAAATATCCCTCATTAATATAGATGGAAAAATCTTCAACAAAATCCTAGCCAATAGACTCCAGCAACATATCAAGAAAATAACTCATTATGGCCAAGTGGAGTCTATATCAGGTATGCAAGGATGGTTCAACATGAGAAAAACAATCAACATCATTCATCATTCAACACACAAATAAAACAAAAGAAAAAAACCACATGATCATACCAATCGATGTAGAAAGGGCATTTGGTAAAATCCAATCCCCATTCCTGATAAAAACTCTCAGCAAAATAAGAATACAAAGGATATTCCTCAATATAATAAAGGGCATCTATGCAAAACCAACAGCCAACATTATTCTCAATGGAGAGAGACTGAAACCATTCCCCTTGCAAACAGGAACCAGACAAGGATGCCTACTTTCACCACTTCTATTCAACATTGTATTGGAAGTCCTAGCCAGGGCAATAAGGCAAGAAAGGGAAATCAAAGGCATCCAGATTGGTAAGGAAGAGGTCAAACTCTCCATATTTGCTGATAATATGATCATATCTAGAAAATCCAAGAGACTCAGTCAAAAATCTACTGGAACTAATCAAGAGATTTAGCTTAGTGGCAGGATACAAGATCAACATCTAGAAATTAGTTGGATTTCTCTATACCAGCAAAGAGATTTCTGAAAAAGAAATAAGGAAATCAATACCACTTAAATAGCTACCCAAAATATAAAATACTTGGAAATAAATCTTACCAGGGACACAAAAGACCTATACAAAGAAAACTATAAATGACTACTTCAAGAAACCACACGAGATCTACATAAATGGAAGAATATACCACGTTTGTGGATAAGAAGATTGAACATTGTAAAAATGTCAGTTCTACCCAAAGCAATCTATACATTCAATGCAATCCCAATCCAGATCTCATCAACATTCTTTGTTGTTGTTATATGCCGTGGAGTCAGACCTGACTCATAGTGACTCCTCCTTGGGTTTCCCTGGCGGTATCACTATGGAAGTAGATTGCTCAACCTTCCTTCCGAATGACCAGAGCTCCCTCAACATTCTTTAAGGATATGGAAAAAACAATCTCTAGGTTTATATGGAAAGGAAAGAGACCTCAGATAAGCAAAGCATTATGGAAGAAGAAGAGCAAAGTAGGAAGTCTCACACTCCGGGATCTTAAAACCTACTATAGATCCACAGTTGTCAAAACTGCCTGGTATTGGTACAACGACAGACACATAGACCAATGGAATAGAATTGAGAACCCAGAAATAGATCCATGGACCTATGGTTAGCTGATCTTTGACAAAAGGCCAAAATCCATTAAATGGGGAAGAGACTGTCTGTTTAACAAATGGTGCTGGCAAAACTGAATATCCATTTGCAGAAAAATGAAACAAGATCTGTACCTCACACCATATAAAAAACTAATTGCAAATGGACCAAACACTTAAATGTGAAACCTAAAACTATACAATTCCTCAAGGAAAAACTAAGGGCAAATTTAGAGGCCCAGAAGAAGATAACCTAGATGAATGAGACCTTCTAAAAACTAAATTTTTATGTGCTTCCAAAGACTTCTCCAAGAGTTAAAGGAGAACCTACAGATTGGGAAAAATTATTTGGCAATGACTTATCTGACAAGGGACTTATCTCTAGAATTTATAGAAAACCCCAATACTTCAACAATAAAAAGACAAATAATCCAATTCAAAAATGGGCAGAAGACATGAATAGACACTTCACCAAAGAGGATATGCAGGTGGCCAACAAAACATATGAAAAAAAGCTCCCAATCATTAGCCATTAGAGAGATGCCAATCAAAACAACAATGAGATACCATCTTGCCCCAACACTAGTAGCTAAGTTTAATAAGGCAGAAAATAACAAATGTTAGCAAGGATGTGGAGAGATTGAGACTCTCATACACTGCTGATGGGACTGTCAAATGATACGACTGTGGAAAGCAGTATGGTGATTCCTTAAAAAGTTGAAATCAGAATTACCATTTGACCCAGGCATTCCATTACTAGTTATATAGCCTAAAGAAGTGAGAGCCAAGACAAGAACAGACATATGCATACCCCTATTCATCGCAGCACTATTTATAATAGCAAAAGATGGAAACAACCTAGGTGTCCATCAACAGAAGAATGGATAAGCGAACTGTGGCACATATGCACAATGGAATACTATGCAACCTGAAAGAATAACGTAGAATCTGCAAAACACTGCATAATGTGGATGAACTTGGAGGACATTATGCTGATTGAAATGAGTCAATCACAGAAGGACAAGTATTGTATTAGCCTATTATTGTAAAAAGTTAAAGAAAGGTTTATCTATGGAAGGAAATTTTTTTGTTGGTTACCAGGGGTGGGAGGGGAATGGAGGGAGCACTGTTAGAAAAGTAGAGACAAATATTGATTTGGGTGAAGAGAAGGGGAATATACCAAATGTGAGTGATCAACACCATGGCATTGGAGAAGAGGAAGACAGAGAGAGATGCATGGCAGGTACAGACAACAAAGATGAGCTCTTTTGCACATACAGTACCCATGTTGTCAGTGAAGGCAAACATTAATCTATGGGTGGATAGAAGGGTGGACAGGCTGAACTATTAGGTATGTCTATGCAGGGAGGTGTGTGCCCAAGGATATATATAGGGTGGGCAGACAATGTTTTTACAAGTGTATTTGTATGTTCTGTAAGAATTCCCAGGTATACAGTAGAGCTGACAAGGGACAAGGTGGTAGTCAACTTCTTGGCCACAGCCAGCTACCTAGAGGGAACAAGTAGTTGGACCTGTGGGCTTGGGACCATAGTCACAGGGGACATCAAGCTCAATTGGCATAACATACTACACAAAACATTGTTCCACATCCTACTTTGGCAAGTGGCAACTGGGATTTTGAAAGCTTGCAAGTGGCCATCTAGATGCAATGATGGGTCTCTCTTTGCCAGAGCAAAGAAGAATGAGGATAACCAAAGACACACAGAATCAATTAGTCCAAGGGACTGGTACACCATGTGGTCCTCAACCTGTGTAAGTAGGAGACCAGTAGAACTAGATTGTGCCCATCTACTACTGTCAACCACTTGGAGGGGGCTCTATTAAGGAGATCCTGGATACAATGGGAGAACAATGTGGCATAAAACTCAAAATCATAAATAAATAAATAAATAAATAAATAAGACCAGGTTTGCTGGTCTGCTAGAGCCTGATGGAACCACTGAGACTGTGACCCTTAGTTGTCCTTCAGGTCTGGAATTGATCCCATTCTTGTGGCTTCCAGCCAAACAAAAGACAGGCATATGAGCTGAACATTTACATTAGGTACCTACACTCCTTGGAGAGATCAATCATGGGAGAACAGAAGGGCTGTGTACGCCTGGGGAGACAGCTTAGGGGGCAGGAGTGCATGAGAGGGAAGGACACAGAGAAGAGGTGACTATGGGGAGGAAGTGGGAGGGGAGCTGTTACATTGTGGGAAATTGCAGTCAACGTCATGAGACAAAGTATGTGTAAGCTGCTGTATGGAGAGTGAATTTGCTCTATAAACTTTCACCCAAATCACAAAAAAAATTTAAAAAAAAAAAAAAAAAGAATGATAAGAGTTCCAGTTCCAGAAGGAGATAAGGAGGAAAAGAAACAAATGGAAGAAAGGTATTAATGAAACAGTGTTTAAAAGAAAAGAAAAAATTCTTTAAACTGAAGAAAATTCTCTGAACTGAAGAAAGATCTATATGAGCAGGAATTCAAGGAATAAGAGATAGGACTAATTTCTGTCTATATGTATTTTCTGCTGTACTCTAGAAATATATTATGTGTTGTTCTAATATAAGATTGGAAAGGTGTACTTGGCTCACATGAGATGGTCTCCAGCAGGTGTGTAGGTAAGGCCATGTGCAAATTTGTTCTAGATTTTGGAAGAGGACAGATCTGATGTAAAATAATAACTAAGGGTACAGAAAACTTGAATATTAAAATAAAACACTTGAAACTTTACTTTTATTCTTTGACTAGAGATAATATTTTTTATGTATGTCACTGGAACATTTACAAAATTGATCATGACTCTGGCTCAAAAGAAAGATCTGATCTTACATTTTATAAATTAAAGGTTATAAGAAAAGATAAAACCCCCCAAAAAACCCAAACTCACTGCTGTCAAGTTGCATCCAACTCATAGAGATTCCTCCTTGGGTTTCTGAGGTGGTATCATTATGGAAGTAGATTGCCCAACCTTCCTTTTGAGGAATGGCTGGTGGATTTGAACTGGTAGCCTTCTGGTTAGCAGTCAAATGCCTTAGGCACTATACCAGCAGAGCTCCCTAAGAAAAGATAGAGATGTTCAAATACCAAATATAAATATTTTATGGCAGAAATATAAACAAAGTACATCTGCTTCTTTCCAAGTTCTCTATAATTCCAAGTCAAATGCTCAATTCTTAGTTTTCATTTTGCTGGACTTATTACTAGCATATTACACAACTGATTATTCTTTCCTCCTGCAAACACTTTCTTCACTTGGTGACCAGAACAGCCTACTCTATTAGATGATTTTCTTTTACCTTACTAGTAGTTCTTTGAATGTCATCTGTTCTCTAAATGTATCCATTTTCTTCTTGTTCTCTTCTAATACAAGAACATTTAAACAAACATATCTGCACATTGAAACTCTCAAATGCATTAATCACACTTTTGATATCCAAATTTTCAGCCTCCCAGGCCTACTAATCTCCACCCACAGATTGCTCTAACTCAATTGACCATAACTGCATTATTTTAGTTTTCTTATACCAAAAATCTTATAGTCTTTCTGGCCTCTCCTCTGTCTCAATCAATGTCTAATCTAACAGTAAACTCTGTTGATCTAGCTTCAAAATATGCAAAAAATTCAGCCATTTGTCATAATTAATACATTCTTAACTGAATTACTTCAATAGCTTTCTAACTGATCTATTATTTTGTGTCTCTTACAGTCTATTCTCTACATGGCAGTGGGAGTTAGAATAATCCCTTTAAAACTTAAATCACATTATGCAACTCTATATAAAACCTACCAATGATGATCTGTCTCAACTAGAGTAAAAGTAAAATTTCTTACAGTAGCTCTACCACCTTAAAAACTATCCCTCTTTTTATACCTCTTATAATTTCTATCACTCTATTCTTTGCTCCCCAACACCTACTTTCTGGAAACTTCTCCCTATAAATATTTTGATGGGTTAAATATTCAACACCTTCTTTAGATCTTTTCACAAATGCCACCTTCTCGGTGAGGCCAACTCAGATCACACTATTTAAAATTGAATCTCTGGTCACTTTTCATCCTCCTTGCTTTATTCTTCTTCACCAGACTAATTATCATTTATCATGTTATACATTTTATTTATTTTTCGGTCTTTATTCTCCCACTAGAATGTGAATGCCAGGGATTTTTGTTGGTTTTATTCTCTACTGTATCCCTTGTGTCTAGAACAGAACAGTTCCTGGCACACAAAAGAGACTCACTAGATAATTCTTGGGAGTCAATAGAGAAAAGAGATATAGGGAAATATATGCAAAGCAAATGGTAGGTAAAGGATTAATATCTACATCAAGAAAGAGTTCTTGCAAATTGATAGCAAGAGGACAAAAAACCCAATTGAAAAATGAGCAAAGAGTATTATTGTGATGTCCAGTTGTCTATGCAATGTGCATTCTTTCCTGCTTCCTTACTACTACAGCCCCAGTGTCATTCGTTGTGGTCTGGATCTAGCTAAGGAGCTACACCTTTCATCTCCCACCACCGCCTGGCTGTTTTGTGTCATGGTTTTGGGCAAGGAGGTGTGCATAAGCACAAATTGCTGTGAAGACTTCTGAGAAAGTACCTTTTGCCATTTACACTTTTTTTTTTTTTTTCCCTTTTTTTTCCCTTCTCTGATGAATTGCAGTCCTGCAGCCACCTAGCGAGTGCTGAGTGCTGGGGATAAGTTCATACTGTAAACATGGAGGAGGGGAAAATTCAAAGTAGCCTAGGCCCTGGTGACATTAGTGAGTTCCTGCATGAGCACTGGATGGCTTGCCTCTTACTTGTTCATATATGAAAGAAAATAAATCCTTATCTTATTATGCCACTCTTATTTAGGCATTATGTTCAATACAGCCAAATTTAATCCCTAACTCATAACAAACATGAGTAAACAATTCATTAAAGAACATACCTAAATGAGAAATAGATTACAAACAAGATATCCTGCCACTTTAGAATTTAAAAAAAATGAAATTAGAGGAACAGAACATATCACTTTGTATGTATCATAATGGTGAAAATTAAAGTAAAATAGCACAATGATTAAGAAGATGGATTATGCAAACAGGTTTATTGGGTTTAAATCCTTGCTTTTCCATTTACAAATTGTGTATTCTTGGGAAATTTCCTTAACCCTTTGGGGATTCTATTAGATGAATTAATATGAATAGAGTAGCCAGTCCCTGGAGGGGCCATTTTGTTAAGAGCTGGACTGCCAGCCAAAAGGTTGATGGTTTGAACCCACTCAGAGGCACCTTGGAAGACAGTCCTGGTGATTTGCTTCTGAAGGTCATGGACATTGAAAACCTTGTGGAGTGCAGTTCGACTCTGCACACATGACGTTGTCATGAGTTGGAACTGACTCAATGACAACTAACAGCATCAATATATGTAAAATTTTATAATTATGCCTAGCATATGGCATTTAAATATAGTTGTTTAAGCCCCTACTTCAGGAGGTCTGCAGGGCAAAGGGCATTATCATATATTTCTGGTGAATTGTAGCCACTTGGGGAAACAAGTCTGACAATATCTTTTAAAAATAAATATACATATATAACCTTCAAACCAGCAATTTCACTTCTGGAAAATCTATTCCATAGAAATAATGGATCCAAAATATAAGGGCATATATACAAAATAGTTTGTAGCACTTTTTGAGCTGGCAAAAAAAAAAAAAGTCCCCAAAATCTTGGAATCCAAGTGAATGCCTCTTGCTAAAGAAGAGTTGACTCCGTTTGCTACGTTTTTATGATGTGCTATTATACAGCTGTGAAAAAGAATTAATTTGATGTCTATCTAGTAGTTGGCAAAATCTCTGCTATGTATTATTATGTAGGATAAGATTCAGAACACCTGCATTATGTACAATTACAAATAACTATATGAACATGAAAAATTATATGGGAGGAATCAAACGAAACAGTTTATATTGGCTATCACAAGTGGGGTGTGTTGTATGTTGTCATTTTGGGGATGAGGGGGGTAAGAAATGAAAAACCCACCGCCATCGAGTCAATTCCAACTCCTAGTGACCCTGTAAGGAGCTCTGGTGGCACAGTGAGTAATACATTTGACTGCTAACCAGAAGGTTAGCGGTTCAAACTCACCAGCTTCACCAAGGGAGGAAGATGAGGAAACCCAATGAGGGTCACTATGAGTTGGAATTGACTCACTGGCAGTGGTTTTGATTTGTTTTAGCAACCCTTTAGGACAGAGTAGAACTGTCCCTCAGGGTTTCTTCCTAGGCTGTAAATCTTTATGGGAGCAGACTACCTTCTCTTTCTCCAATGGAGTGGCTGGTGGGTTCAAACTGCAAATCTTTTGGTTAGCTATTGAGTGCTTTAACTACTGCACCACCAGAGCTCCTAGGGGGTATGAGGAGAGAAAAAAAAAAAAATTTCATTTTTAAAAGACGATCACAGTAGTGTATTAAGCTGCGTCTGCAAAAATATGTTGTTTTTTTTATGTGCCGTCGAGTCGGACCCGACTCATAGAGACCCCTCCTTGGGTTTCCGAGGCAGTATCACTACGGAAGTAGTTAGGACCTGTGAGTTGGCTCCAACTCATGATGACCAAGTATATAACAGAACAAATTGTTGCCCAGACCAGCACAATCTTCATGATTGTTGCTTGACATGTGAAAGAGGGTAATTAGTAAGTCTTTGTTGAGTGACTAATGAACTATGAAGAGTATCCTCATTTTGGTGATATCTCAATGTCCCTTACTCATTTGACTCTAAGAAAAATTATATATACATTTTTGAGATTCTAGAAAGGTGCTGTATTTCCTAGGACACTGGGAAACTTCTGTGTTAACAAGGAACCTTTCTCTTCTGGGATCACTATTTCATCATACTCTGAGTCTAAGGGGAATGCAGGAATGGTCCAAAGTTAGGGAAGGGGTAGTTTTAAAAAATCTAATCATGGTGCAGGGTTATCATAGAAGACCTGCAAATTATAAGGTTTGCATCTTTGTTCCATGTATTTTGAAGAATCCTATCCATGTTAACTCATAAAAACTTAGACCTGCACTCATGAAGGGACCCAAGTGATCTCTTTGAACCTACTGGGGAGGACTATTCACCATAGATATGCACCAGACTTACTCTATGCCTCTAATGTGTTATATCTCCAAAGGTCAGTTTTTTTTTTTTCCCCCAAGTAATTGTCTACCTTGTTCTGCTATGAATCACTCTTTCTTTTATCTCATCATACAGTGCAATATCCAAAGCATCTTCTATTTTATTACATAAATTTCATTCTCTTTCAGTGTTAAATATGTGTTTTTGCTACAGTTGCCAAAACCAGAAGTGCACTAGTATCATATCCTTATTTCTAGTAGATAGTTCTTTAAATGTATAAAACTATTCCTTTTCAGCTTCCCCAGGGTCTATTCTGCTCTCTGAACCTTTCTGGGTTGTAACAATGTGCACCATATGGCCTCAGCAAACACTTCTTTGCAATGCCTAATTTTTTTTGTAGCCGGATTTCCCTCTTGAATATATGCGCTTGGTGTAATTTTGCATATGCTTCTTTTATATAAATGATCCAGATTCTTTCCTCTTCTGTTATATTCTTTCACCATTGCTTCAAGGTCTTCAGCTTAAGCAAAAGATGACAATGTCATCTACATATTTAAGGTACACCCGGTCCTTGAGTCCTTTTCTTTATCTGTAGAAACCTTGAAAGTTTTCTCAAGGAGGAGGTGAAGAGACTTAGTGAGATGCCACCTCTTAATTATACACTACAAACTGACCTTTACCACCCAATTTTCGAGTTAAATGTGACTGTATGATCTGTGAAGATATGTTTGGGGCACTTACCATGTGGGGCTTCTATTGCTTCTCTTGTAGGGCTTCCAACAAAGCATCAGTTTCCATTAAGTCAACATTCTTTTCAAGTCCCACAAAAGCCATACAGTGACTTGTTTATTGTCTATTGTTCAGCCTGCTCTGCATTTTGAAAGCAAATAAAAAATAATACCCACTTTCACTACCTATACACACTGGGTTACATCAGTTGTAACATGTTTTTATTGTCCATAAAAGAGGTGTATCTCTAATTGAACTTCTGGGGTTCAGATAATATTATCATATGATTAAGAAGCAGCAGTCTTGAATGAATAAATTTCAACTAAGGAAATGGCCACACTTTCCAACTGATTGGACACTGTCACTCATATTCAAAATATAAGAATGATAAAACATACAATAATAGAGGATATGTAAAGATTAGAGACACTAATCATGCCCACAAAAACCTGGGTACAACTTATATTCAGGTACAACGGAGATTCCATATGTAGTCTCAGACATTTAAATTGAGATTTTCTCCCTAGGGGAATATTATGCTCAGAGATGCCTTTGCTATAGGTATTTTTCCTCTGTCCTTGCCTCCCTGCCTTCCTTCTTTTCTTCCTTCTTGGTAAAGGTTATTTATGAAAGAGATTTCTGTAATGATAATTTGTGTATGAGTGGTTCAAAATGAAATCTTACAGGGGAAGTTTAAAGTTGTAGAAAACTGTAGAAACGATACCTTTAGGTCTGTGTTTGTCATCCTGGCTGAGTAACAAATTATCCCAAAATTTAGCAGGTCAAACAAGTGTTTATTATCTCAGTTTCTATGGGTGCAATTTAGCTAGAAGTTTTAGGCTCAGTTCTCTCATGAGGTCATGGTCAAAAGGTCAGCTGAGGCTAAGGTTTCATCTGAGGCTTGATTAGGGGCAGGGGCCAGAATCTATTTACCTGGTTGTTGGCAGGTTTCAGTCCTTTGCCACATGGGCCCCTGAACAAGGCTGTCTGAAGATGTGGCATCTGGTCCATCCCCTCCTCCTTCCCCTCCCTTACCTCATCACTCATTCCTGGTGTGAATGATCCAAGAGACAGTGAGAGAGAGAACCCAAAATGGAAGCTGTAGCTTTTTATAGCATAATCTCAGAAGTGATACCCTTCAGTTCTGCCATATTTTATTAAAAGTGAGTCAATTAGTCCCAACTGCATTCACAGAAAAGAAAGTACACAAGGGCATGAGTATCAGGAGACAGGTATTGTTTAGGACCATATTAAAGGCTGCCAACCACAATGTCCAAAGATTTATTCTGCCTCAACCCCTTCTTTTTTCCCCTAAAATATAATTTAAATTCAAGTCCTGCATTCCTGGAGTTAAATTCAGAAGCAATTGCTTGTTCCCAATCTGGCACATTTGTAAATATATTGATTTAATGGGTAATGTCTTTTTCTTCTTAATTCCCACCCTGCTGTATCTATTGTTTTCGAAATGCTACTTATCCATCAAGTTGGCTTATCTATTTCTGTTATTTATTTTCCAGGGTATTCCAGGTTTCTAGCGTACCATCTTGTGCCCAACTGATACTCAATAGTATTTGCCGAATGAATGAAATATGCCAACTCTTTCTGAGAGCCAT
Organism: Orycteropus afer afer; assembly: GCF_000298275.1. NCBI lineage: Eukaryota > Metazoa > Chordata > Mammalia > Tubulidentata > Orycteropodidae > Orycteropus > Orycteropus afer. Next base: position 36,539,266 of record NW_006921589.1, on the reverse strand, counting down.
TACCGATTACCTCTTCTACTCATGAGTTCTCATTTCTATCAGTCTCCTTGCATTTTGAGAGACTGTAGGGTTAAACACAATCTCTGTGGCCAGAATTCCTACATTCATATCCTAACTCTTACAGTTACTGTTTTTGGGGAATCTGAGCCTCAGTTTCTTAACTGTAAAATGGTGGTAGGGTTGTTCTGAGACTTAAATCGAGATAACACGTTAAAGCTTAGAAGAATGTTTTCATATAGCTAAGACTTACTGAGTATTTACTGCAATCATTACTCATTTTTTTCCCATTACATTTCTCATATGAGTTCCTGCATTACTGTCATTTATATACTTATTTTATCCTAACATTATGTCAGAAAAAGTTCAAAGGAATCACTTGCCCATCTCCATCTTCTATAGTGTGATTGCCTTCAAACTGAGACTATATCTAATTTGTCTTGGTCTTATCATTGTAGGACAGACACACAAGTACTCCTTAGGATGCATTTGTTGTGCAGGTAGTCCGTGACTTGCGATGAGGTTCCATTCCCACGACTCTGCCATAAGTGGATTCTGACACAAGTCAAATACTTCTTTTTTTTTTTTTTTAAGTTCTCATTACTATTGCCTTTTATTATCAGTTTATTTATAGATCATAACCTTTAACATCTGTGAGTAAACTTTGAGAATGATAACATCAGCAAATTACATGCTGCAACATTGTATGTGGTACATGTTTCTAACAATAAAACAACAACAACAACAAAAAAGACAGTCATAAGTGCAGGTTGTCCTAACTTGAATATGTGCTAAGTAGTGACTACTTACACCTTAGGTTAAATAACAGCAAGAATGGTTACTTATCTTTTTTTTTTTTTTTTTTCTGAAACCCTCAGGACTCTAGTAGTAAAAAACCAAAAAACTTAACTCACTGCCAGTGAGTTGGTTCCGACTCATAGCCCCCCTCATTGGGTTTCCAAGGCTGTAAATCTTTATGGAAGCAGATTGCCTCATCTTTCTTCCACGGAGCAGCTGGTGGGTATGAACCACCAGCCTTTTGGTTAGTAGCCAAATGCCTTAACCACTACATCACTAGAGCTCCTTCTAGTAATATAGTGCCTAATACAAAGATGTTCAATACTTTTTTATAAGTTTATTTGAATTAAATTAGTACTTTGTCTCTTTACATCTGCCTAATCCTAACTTTTTGTTGTTTCCTGCAGTAGTAAGGTTTAACAGAGTGAACCCAGAACTTCTGCTATATACTATTTTAAGGAGCCCAAACTACCATAAATACCTTTTAGGCCAAGGTAAGATATACTTAAATAAATTAAATTGACTCATGTATATCTTTGGTTTCAACCCCTTATTTTCCTTGGACTGTTACCTATTTCCCTGCATTCTTAGGAATACAGAATTGGGATTACTTTCACATTTTTATTAACCAAAAAATACATAATAATTCTTTTTTTTTTTTTTTTTTTTAAGGACAGGAAAGAGTGGTTGAATTTTAGTGAACATGACAATAAAGTATAGACATACTGCTCTAAACACACAGACAAGTATATTAAGATTTCCCACTACAGGTTTCTTTGGATCCTTCTTCTTTTTTTTTTTTCACCAGGGAGATACTGAAACATGTAAAAATGATGCCAAATTTACACATGGAGAATGAAAGCCTCCAGGGGCTGGTCATGATGTTGAGCTTGGTTATGGATATAATGAAATTAAATTTAGGGAATTCAAAGATGTACTAGGAGAAAAACAGTACATATCCAACTATTTATTTTTAGCATTTTAAAGAGAAAATAGCAGCTACATTCCATTGTAAAGTAGATAAGCTAAAGAGCCTGGCCACATGGTAGATAGATTGAGAAATTGCTTAGAGGTTGAATTCATTAAAATATTTCGTAGTTCAGTCAGTGTCATCTCAGAAGGGAGTTGCAGTGAAAATTCAAACCAGAGATGTGCCTAGGTATTCGAGAAAATTTGGGATCAAATTTTAAAATAACTTATTTTACTAAAATGGAAAGTACAAATTTCTCATCTGAAGTCTGTTTCTACCAGCTGTCTTTGAAGTATTTACAATTATAGCATAAAGAAAACTAGAAATGAATAAAGTAGCCTGATTTATTTCTATAAGAGATTTCAAAGATGTTTTACTTTTTATCATTGAGAACATGTGCAGACTTCCAACTCAAAATTTAAAAAACAAACCCCAAAACATGCTGGTTATATTTGAAGGTGGAAAACACTGGTACAATGATACCTATTTTTTAGCAACAGGAAAACTACAACCTTTACTGTTCTAATGTATACATTCTCCCATCAGGGTCTTTCTAAGACTTTTTTGGGAGTCAAGTGGCACAGTGGTTAAGCACTCAGCTACTAACCAAAGGTGGTGGTGGTTGTTGTTTGCCATCGAGTCAGCCCCGACTCCTAGCGACCCCTCCTTGGGTTTCCGAGGCAGTTATCACTACGGAAGTAGGATTGCCCAACCTTCCTTCCGAGGAGTAAGCAGTTTGAAATCACCATTTCCTCCATGGGAGAAAGATATGGCAGTCTGCTTCTGTAAAGATTATAGTCTGGGAAACCGTGTGGGACAGCTAAGATCTGTGCAGTAGGGCCACTATGAGTTGTAAAAGATGACTGTAATGGGCTTTCTGATATCGTCCATAGGGTACTGATGTCCTTGAGTCCACTGACATCACTTTGAATTTCAAAGGGGATGAAGAAAATGGGGATGCTTAAAGCGTTATACGGGAGCATGGGTATAAGTGATTAATACTAAATAAAAGTTACAATAAAGGAATTACGAAAATGGAAAGTTATGGGATGAAACAGAAGGGAAAAAAATAAATGAAATGCCTACAGTTTGATCCTAAGCTACAGTATCAAGTAAGGGAAGTGTGCTTACAATTCACTGAAAATGCTTCTCTGTCCTCCCCCTCTGAGGCCTCAGTGTGGCACTGGAGTAGGCTTTTCGTATCACAACTTACCCATGCCATGCTCTGTTCCCTCGGGACCATCTCAGGCAGGCGAGAAATTACGAAAATGAATAAATTTATTCTACCATATTTGCACTTTGGAAAATGAAAGTATTTGTGGGCTATCCCAGGGCATAGTTCATTACAGGGATTCAATACTCCTTTATTCCCTTTTCCTCTATTGTCATCTTCTGGGAGCCAGTTTAACCTCAACGTGGAACACTTGGTTGGGTAGCCTGTTCTCAAGCCACCTTAGGACAGTTCTCTGCAATTGCAGTAATACAGTGTAGTTATAAATAGCAGTATAGGTAGCATTTGAAATGTTTAGTGAATTGGGGCAAACTAATGCTAATTCCAAAACCGAATCTGAGCTTTGTGGGAAACGTAACTTTTTTCCTTATTATTCTGAAATGAATTCATAGTAATACAACTTAAAAGATTTTTAAATTGCCAAAAGATGAAATAAAAAAAATACTCCTAATTCTTCCATTCAGAAATGGGTCAGGTCACTTGGTCACTGCCATCAAGTCGGATCCGACTCACAGCAACCCCTCCTTGGGTTTCCGAGGTGGTATCGCTACGGAAGTAGATTGCCCAACCTTCCTTCCGAGGAGTGGCTGGTGGGTTTGAACTGCCAACCTTCTGGTTAGCAGTCAGATGCCTTAGGTGCTACACCACCAGAACTCCCAATGTGTAGGTAAGCATATGTATATGTACATGTATAAAACCCCACTGCCATCCAGTCGATTCTGACTCATAGTGACCCCCATTGGGTTTCCAAGGCTATAAATCTTTATGGAAATAGATTGCCTCTTTTTCCCACAGAGAAACTGGGGAGTTTGAACTGCCCACCTTCTAGTTAGCAATCAAATGCCTTGGGCACTGCACCGCCAGAGATCCTTACACATGTATATGTGTACACATATTGTATACAAAATAAGGATTCTTTACATATTTTTCTCTTTCACATCTTTTAAAATATTGTGAACGTTTCCCTATGTTGCTGAATATAATATTGCATTGTATTGCTGGCCCCTCAACGATCTGCCTCACTCCTATTATGTCAGGATGATTCCAGTATTTTATTCTATGATTAATAATACTGTTTTCAGCATATTTTCACGTGCCACTGTTGTGTCTTAAGGTAAATCCTAGAATTAGAACTGTTGGGTAAAAAGAATGAACAGTTTAAGGCTATAAATTATACTGACCAAAAACCAAACCAAACCCACTGCCATCAAGTTGATTCCGACCCATAGAATACCCCATTGGGTTACCAAGGCTGTAAATCTTTACAGAAATAGAGTGCCTCATCTTCCTTCAGAGGAAAAACTGGTGGATTTAAACTGCCAGCCTTCCGGGTTAGCAGCCAAATGCCTTACCCAGTATGCCACCAGAGCTCCTTAAAGCATACTGACAGTTTGTTCTGAGAGGTAAAAGTTGTATCAATTTACATTCACATCAACAGAGGATGAGGGTGCCTGTGTTCCTTAAATGCTCACTGACATGGGGTATGAAAAATAACAAAGTGGTGGTGATAGGAGGGGAAGTTGTAGCTTTCAGATGAAAAAAATGGTATCTTCTTTCCGTGGTTAGTATATATGATATTGGTGTAAAGATACTGGTTTCTACATATTTTGTGAGTTCACTATTAGTATGAAAGGCTGTTTACTTTTTTATTATGTTTAGATATTTCATTATATAATATGCCTAGATTTCTAGGATTAAAGGAGCATAACTAGATATTGAGTTTTACTAAATGTTTTTTTATCTTTTATTAAGATGATCTATGTTTTAGCTTCCTTTACTTTACTTTAAAAAAATACTTCCTGGTATTTTCTTGTGATTGAATCCATTTAAACTGGAGCAGTTTCCACAATCCAATTTGTAATCTCGCAGGATAGGGTTCCTATGAAAGAGGTTTACAAATTTCTATTTTATTCTCTGAATATTCAAATACATTTGTGAACTGCTTTTAAAGGTAAGACCTAGACTGTGAAAGGATGATGATTTTAAATCGAGAAATGGTCTTTTGAAATGTAAAATTGTGATACGTGGAACAGTGGTCCAGGGGTTGTAAATCTAGGCCACTTCCAAATCACCAGGGAGATACTGAAACAAAAACAACAACAAAACAAACAAACCCTACCCTTTGGCCTCACCCCAGGCTAATTGATAATGTGGAGTAGGGGTGAGTCATTAGTAGTTTGCAAAGCTTCTCCTGTGATTCTAATGGACATCCAGGGTTGAAAAACCACTAAGGTAATGAATGTGCATTCAAATCCAAAGTCTTAACTCATTTCAGCTGTAGCATCTAAAATGTCTGAGCCTAGAGGGGAAGGGGGTTTAACAGTGATAAGAAAACTGTGTTGATTAAGGATAGAGTTGCATAATTTATTATTGTAATTGTTGTCTAAGACAACAATTCCTACTGGTGGTGTAGTGCCTAAGGCACTTGACTGCTAACCAGAAGGCTGGCAGTTCAAACCCACCAGCCACTCCTGGGAAGGAAGGTTGGGCAATCTACTTCTGTAGTGATAGCTCCTGGGAAACCCAAGGAGGGGTAGCTATGAGTCAGATCTGACTCCAGGGCAGTGCGTTAATTGTTGTCAGTAAGTTCCTCACCTGTAAAACATTGAACTGGAAAAGTTGTGTGATAGATATATTTACAACAATTAAAAAAAAAAAAAAAAATCAACTGTTGGGGCTGTTCATGTATAACCCAAAACCTCATGGATTTGGTTCTTTGGTTTGGAGGATTAAGGTAATGATTTCATGGGACATTTCAATCAATTGGTCTTTTAACATGTTCAGTGCTTCTATTCTACCTCCTAGTTCATGGCGTAGTGCTTGGCTGTTTAAAAAGTATGCAATTGGCCATCTGAGACACAACTGGCCTCTATTTTCCAGGAGCAGCAGAGGAACAAGGAGAGTCAGGAACAGGAGGAGAAGTTGGAATGTGTGGCTTATTGCCTCTGTGAACAACTCCCTCCTTTGTTGTGAAACCAGAACTGGATGGTGTTCTGTTACCTTCACTGACCATTTTGATAAAAGATTCTATAGAAGAATCTGATCAAAAGGGGGAAAACTCAGGACAAAATTCAAATTCTCATGGACTCCAGACTTTCTGGAGACAAGGGCTCTGGGTGAACCCCTGAAACTATTGCCTTGAGATGATCTTTAAACCGTAAGCCAAAATTATTCCTGGAGGTCTTTATAAAACCAAATAATAGCTTAATGACTGAAAAAGGTCTACCTTGAAGATTATGCTCTTTTAAGAACTATCTACATGTGATCAGCGTGACAACAGCAACTCTAAATATTGGATGGGAAACTTAGGGAGCAGTGACTTTATGTTAATGGGAAAGGAACAACCCAGGAAAAGAATATGAGAATGGTTACACAAGGCATGTAATCAGTGTCAGTGAATTGTACACGTAACAACAGTTGAATTGGTATACATTTTGTTGTGTATATTCTCAACAACAACAAAATAAAGTTTTAAAAATTATATAACTAATGTCACTGAGCAATTTGTATAACCAAACCAAACCAAACTTACTGCCAGCGAGTTTATTCTGACTCATAGTGATGTTATGGGACAAAGTAGAACTGCCCCACAGGATTCCCAAAACTGTAAATCTTTATAGAAGTAGACTGTCACATCTTTCTCCAGTAGAGTGTTGGGTGGGCTTGAACCACCAACCTTTTGGCTAGCAGCCAAGCACTTTTGTCACCAGGGTTCCTTAAACAATTTTTATAGTAATTGTCAAATGGGAAGCTAATTTACTGTGTAAACTTTCACCAAAAACACAACAAAATATTGTTCACAAAATAAATAAAATTAAATGCCTAAACCTTAGAAGAGCTCAGATGAAGGTAACCAGCTACTGACATTTTAGCTCTATACCTGTTCTGCAAGCCAATACTTCTACAACTGATAAACGTCCACAGTCCGACGGCATCCGGAAGAAATGTTAACATTGCAGGTATGTGTTGTATTTGATAGAGCATATATGTGTGGCTTATATACAGAGTGTATCATTTGAAATTAAAATAGAGGAAGTTTTAAGTGATTTCACTTCAGGGTCCTTGCTAAAGGCCGGGTAACGCTGCCAGTTCTTCTGTGAGAATTACAGATTAGCAAAGTGAGAATTGTAGCAGTTTGGCTGTAAAGATATTAAAAAGTCTAGTAAGTTTAAGTTATTTTCACTCCAGGAAAACTATAATCATTTGAAAGATCGAAGAACAAGAGTGAAATTTAAAATAAGATTGCATATTCACAAACCCTTGTGTTGCTGGTAATGCATTGAAGACTATTTACTTGGTTTTCATTGTACTAATGGGCTGGTGTTTTTCTATTAAGAACAATTTATAGTAGCTACATTGAGATCTTGAATGCTTTAGACCTATAAATTTTTTTTTAAAAAATTGTTTGATTGACAGACATTTTTGTTGTTGCTGTAAGGAAATAGTCCCATTTCACACCAAGAACAATTTTTCCTTTATTGAAATGTCAATGTATTACTGGACATAAATGTTAAAATGTCACTGAGTACCTTCTCTGTCTAGTCCTCATGATCTGAGTAAATGTGACATTCTTGACTAATCCATTGCATGGAATTTCTAGAACTGAAAGTTTGCTGACCAAACAACTCAAAAGGAAACACATAACACAACATTTTGAAGTAGAGCCTTAAAAAAAAAAAAAAAAAAAGTTAGTAGTTAAAAAGTGTCCATATGTCTGAATTTGTAAGTGTTGATGCAAGTTGATGTTTCCATGGCCTTATTATTTAATCTTTGTAGATGTGCATCATTATTAACTTTTTATGTAACAACTGTTCCTGTATTGAGTGCAAACAATACAAGAGATGGAAATACCATGCATGGCAGGCACAGATGTCTTGATCCAAGGCTTGAAGGGAAGCTTGTGAAGAAACTAGCATAGAAGATGGAAGAACCTAGCTTTCTCATGAAATTTAAATTGTATAAATTCTAAGCTAAAATTATTGCTTTTAGCTCCCCTGTTTTACCGATATTTTCCAAACTAGGGCAAGTAAACTAAAATTCATAATTTATAAACAATCTGTGGAAAAATTAGTGAATTATTTACAACACATTTGAAAAATGTGTTTGTATCTTATACAAAAATTAGCTACTCTGTTAATCACAGTGGTGCGACAAATATGCTGGAAATTAGGACTTGCAAAAGTGAGTTTGGAAAAAATAGTCCTGTAACTCAATCTGCGATTGGAAAACCAAACTGATCCTGAATGGTCTATTTAAACAAGTGTCAATTATTGAATATTTCTCTGACCTAAACAGAAAGTTATTGTACATGGAAAGATTTTTTTTTTACCCTTAGAGTTCTTTATTCCAGATGCCCTTTTAAATTGTTTTTAATTCTCTGTGGGCAGTAGATAACTAAACCTACAGAATGTAGTAATGGCAAGGAGGAAGCAATCATGTTGGCCACTTCTAGTTAAGAGTCATGGAAAAGGCATCTGTTATATATGAATTGCAGACTATAAGGACTTTGACAGTTCATAGACCAGACCTAATTTATTAAACTAAGTTTCTAATATAAACAGTAATTTGTTTCAGGCACTGACACTGCAGGTCTGGATTATGTGAACCAAATATAAAGAACTGTATTTCCCTTTTGGAAAGCTTGTGCCTTTCGAGCACTGAAAGAAAATAATCTAATATGTCATAATAGTAAATATGATGAACACAGCCCGTCTTCCTGAGCATGGGCTGATTCACACTCTTTCTTTTTAAAATTTTCCAGAAGTTATTTTGAAAGTATTGAAGCGTAGTTTATAAACTTCAAGGTATACCTGTATGTAATAATCCAAATGGAGGAGAACATGGTATAACCATTTAAAGATGTTCAATCTTTCATGTGCTTTTAATCTGAAATATAATTCAAATTATTGGTGAAATATTATCAGTCCAAGATCAACTGTTTAATTAGAAAAATATGAAGATCCCTCTACTCTGTTCTATGTTTGATAGAACAGGGATTCTGAAACTTACATATTAAAATAGCTTGAACATTTTTAAAAAAAAATAAAGACTAAGACTATGTACTACATAGGGAGCTCTGATAGCATAGTACCTAAGGCATTTGACTGCTAACCAGAAGCCTGGTGGTTCAAACCCACCAGCCACTCCTCGGAAGGAAGGTTGGGCAATCTACTTCCACAGTGACACTACCTCGGAAATCCAAGGTGGGGTTGCTATGAGTCGGATCTGACCGGACCGCAGTGCGTTTGGTTTGGTTTGGTTATGTACTACATATAGTTTTATTTTAAGAATTTTAAAGGTATGTTTCAATTGGGTCAAATACAATGTAGATAGATTTTTATGTGGATATACATATGTATTTTGTTTTTTGTGAAAGTATTAACATATATTCTCACATACACCCAGTCCCTGTTATTAAATCCTTTCTAAGCTGCCACTTCCTGTGTAAGTTAAGATAAAATCTACAAAATGCTTACTTTTTTGTTGTTCTAGAGGGCAGCTTATTAGCTATGATGATTTGGGCTGCAAGTAACAAACAACACATCTTAAAATGTGGCTGACACATGTTTTAAATTGCCTTTGAGTCAGCTCCTACACATGGTGAACTTAGAGAACAGAAGGAAGCCCTGTCCAGTCCTGCACTAGCTCCATGACCTTTGCCATGTTTAAGTCCGTTTTGAGACTATTGTGTCAATCCGTCTCATGGGAGGGTTTTCTCATTTTCATTGACCCTTTGTTTTACAAAGCATGATGTCCTTTTCTAGTGACTGGTCTTCCTTGATGATATATCCAAAGTAAGCAAAATGAAATCTTGCCATCCTCCCTTGTAAGGAAAGTGCTGGTCATAGGCTAAAACATAAAGAACACTTATTATCTCGCAAAATAAGAAGTAGATTGGCATTTCCAGGCTCATTAATTCATGGCTCAACTGCAAATTTACTGGCTTTCTCTTTGTGTCCTCACCCAACTTTGTTCAAAGACATGCCATGATGAATTTCTGTCATGTATCCCTTTATAAGGGAGATGAAAAACACACAAGGAAAACCAAACCCAGTCTTCTGTTACAGCTACAGGTTTTTAGATGATGTGTACATTTACATATGCAGACACTTACTTAAGGAAAGCACATTAACTTTACATAGACTTGTAGTCCTTACGACTAGAATTTCTGATTCAGGATTATTACTGCTTTTTTTTAATAATAATTTTTTTTCTTTAAAATATAACTTCCATAATTTTTTAAATATATTGTTTTTTGGACTGAGAGACTTTGGTATAATAGTATGAAATATAAGAGATTTAATCGGAGATTTCTGTCAATCAGGAGGTTACATTGTTATTGTTGGTGCCCTAAATGGGTTTTGACTGATAGTGACCCCATGTAACAGAGCGGAGCTGCCTTAAAGGGTCTTTTGGCCATCATCAAAAGCACATTGCCAAGTCCTCTGTCCTGAAGGGAGTGGGTTCCAACCACCAACCTTTTGTTAGAAGCTGAGTGCTTAACCATTGTGCCATTAGGGCTCCTGAGCTCACATTACCCATGAAAATTGACAGTCTGTTCAGTTGTTCTCTATACCCTCTACTTCCCATAGTCCCCCTTCCTTTCTTCCCTTGAGAAATGTTTACAAGAAAATATGATGTAGAAAACAGCATTTTATTTGGAATTAGGAAACTTGAATTCTTGTTCTGTCACTCCTCTTCCCCTCAATTTTTACTTCCATTCATGTTTCAGTGGGGATAACACAATTGATGTGTTTCTGATTCATTCACAATGAAGATTGGACAAGACTGTGTGCTACTTTCCTCATCTATAGTAAAACTCCAGAATTCTTAGAAACTTAGATCTCTGTTTATTGGTAAGTGATCTGTTTTACAAGCAGCTCTGCCTACAATTACTCAGGAAAGATTGAACATTTCAACGGGAGAATTTCAATTAGAGATTCATTCTTACTGCTAAGTGGCTACTTTCTTCTTCAAACCATGGAATGAGGTACACTTATGATTATTATGACTGCAAATTGCTAATAAGAAAATAGCACATTTCAAATACAGAATGTCTAAAACCAAGAAATTACGGACATATAATCATACCTGCAAAATATTTTTGAATTTTAATTTCTGTGCATGTGTTTAGCAGTGAAATTGGTTAAAAATAAAATGAATTGTATAAATCCACTATAGTTTTCTTATATTAGAGTGCTTTTAGTTGAATCTTTGCTTAAGTGTTATTTTTGGTTTCAGTGTAAAACTTTGAAAGGAATTTTGAAAGTTTGATGTTTGCGTTGCTTACTTCATTTGAGAAATGTGAAAGATCTTTTTGGACTATAAAAATTGTGTCTCTTTTAATTTAAATAAGCTTTTAACATGTGCAAACTTTTGAAAAATCTGCTTAAGTTTGATATCTAAAATTGTCACTTTCTAATTTTAAGATATATTTTTAAGAAAAAATTAAAAAATATATACAATATAAGTATTTCTTTAGGCTGAGTTATCTATGATTCTTTCTTTTTCACTACGTCTTATATCAAATAAGAATCATTATTGCCTATTGTTGGTTGAAACATGGAATCCACTCCACACAATGTGACTTTTTATTTTTGATTGTGTTTCATCAAGGGAAATCTTACTTACAATTATTTTTAATTGATCCTTAATTTTTAGATAAGGCATAGAAAGCAGTGTACATAATAAGAAAGCAGATTGTTGATCAATAATATTGAAAAGCATTGGGCCCAATCACATCAAAGAAGAAACTCAATGACACAACATATTCTAAAGTAGAATAAAGCATTCTTCTAAATAGTCTGTTTATTTAATATTGAGGAGATTAAATATGACGCATCAGATTTCTTAAACAAATTTCCAATATTTGGCTCAAATCAAATTCTGATACAATTTTCCCCTGACTTTTACTCTTATTCATACTGCATTACAATAGCACAATGGATGCATTTCTGGCACGTTTCACTGTGAACTTTGTATTTTTCCTGAAACCCACTGTCCATCTTTAGACATTATGGTAATAACTATATTTTTCTTACCAAAGGCTACATTTTACCAGTGAGACTATATCTGTAATGCTTAGTTTTATATGTGAACTTCACTAGACTATACCAAAAAAAACAAACTCATTACTGTTAAGTTGATTCCAACTCATACTGACTCCATAGGGCAGAGTAGAACTGCTACATGGGGTCTCCAAGGTTGCAAATCTTTGGAATAAACTAAATGTAGACTGCCACATCTTTAGGTTTCAACCTCCAACCTTTTGGTTAGCAGCCAAGAGCTTAATTACTTCACCACCAAGACCCCTTCACTAGGCTGTAGCAGTGAAACGTACAGGATAAGTGAGCATAGATGGTATCAGAGTTGGTCAGATTGGATCAACCCACACAAATTGTTGAGGATAATCTCCTTTGTATGAAATAAATCGATTGTGGATGTAGTCACATCTACAAAATACCCTCACAGCAATATCCAGATTCATGTTTGATTGGATGACTCCATAACAGTGGGTTTGGCTTTGGTTTTTATATCCTCAATAATTTGGGTGGCTGATCCAATATGACCAAATCTTATACTATCTGTGCTTGCCTATCCTGTGCACTTGGACCCTGAGTTATTTCCTTTCACTCCCTTGACCCACTAATCATGCTTGCTGAGGTCTGGGTGTGCTACAACAGGGAATGCACCATGAAAATGATGGATATGTGGGTTAGAGTGGAGTAGGGGCTGGTGAGATTTACTTCTTTGCATAAAAAAAGATGTAGAATGCTGATAATCCTTCCTAATTTTTGTACCATTTGCAAGAAATATGATCTTTTGAATACTTATTAAGTATATGTAGTAACATGAGCATTCTAGAATTCCCATTCTTTGTAATGTTATCCATAACAATATTAAAAGGACAAGAATATGACCTTACAAAATAATGACAATAACCGTAATTCTTCCCTGCTTGGAAAAGAGGTGGGCTGCTAAATGCCTGTTTTGGGTGTTTCAAGCAGAGAAGGGAGGCTTAATTTTCTCCACTGTATTAAATAAAGGATAGAAGAGGGGTGAGAAATAACAGGGTTATAGCAAGTCCAATGAACTTGTTTGTTGCAAATACCTTTTTTTTTTTTAAAAAAAACATAAATGGCAACTGTACACATGAACCTTGCCAGATGGAATACAGAGGAATCCAATTGACATCTGTGGAAAAGAGGCAATGGAGAAGCTTAATATCATCAGTCAAAGCAAGGCCAGGAGCTGACTGTGGAACAAACAATCAATTGCTCATATGCAAGTTCAAGTTGAAGCTGAAGACAATTAAAACAAGTCCAAGAGAGACAAGATTTAACCTTGATTATATTGCACCTGAAGTTAGAGACCATCTGGAGAACAGATTTGGCACATTGAACAAATGTGCCAGTGACCAAAAACCAGAAGAATTGTGGGATGACATCAAGAATATCACCCATTAAGAAAGCAAGAGGTCATTAAAAAGACAGGAAAGGAATGAAAGACCAAATAGCTGTCAGAAGAGACTCTGAAACTTACTCTTGAATGGAGACTAGCTAAAGCAAATGGAAGAAATGACAAGGTAAAAAAGCTGAACAGAAGATTTCAAAGAGCAGCTCACAGAGACAAAGTCAATTACTAAAAAGAAATGTGCAAAGATCTGGAGTTAGAAAACCAAAAGGGAAGAACACACATGACATTCCACAAGCTGAAAGAAGTTAAGAAAAAAATTCAAGCTTTGAGTTGCAACATGGAAGAATTCTATGGGCGATATATTAAACAATGGAGGAAGCATCAAAAGAAGATGGAAGGAATACACAGAGTCACTGTACCAAAAAGAACTGGTCAATGTTCATCCATATCAGGAAGTGGCATATGATCAAGAATCAATGATAGTGAAGGAAGAAGTAAGTTCAAGTTTCACTGAAGGAACTGGTGATGGTCCAGGAATTGATGGAATATCCACTGGGATATTTCAACAAACGGATGCAGTGCTGGAGGCACTTACTCATTACACCAAGAAATTTGGAAGACAACTACCTGGCCAACTAACTGGAAGAGATCTATATGTGTACCCATTCCAAACAAAGATGATCCAACAGAATGTGGAAATTATCAAATAATATCATTAATATCATGTGCAAGTAAAATTTTGCTGAAGAAAATTAAAAAAAAAAAAATAGTTACATCAGTATATTGACATGTAACTTCCAGAAATCCAAGCTGAATTCAGAAAAGGGCATGGAATGAGGGCTTTCATTGCTGGTGGCAGATGGATCTTGGCTGAAAGCAAAGAAAACTAGAAGGATGTTTACCTGTGTTTTATTGACTATGCAAAGACATTTGACTATGTATCATAACAAATTATGATAACATTGCAAAGAATGGGAATTCCAGAATATTTAATTATGCTCATGAGGAATCTGTACCTACAGTAAGAGGTTGTCTCTCAAACAGAACAGGTGGATACTACATAGTTTAAAACCAGAAAGGGCATGCATCAAGGTTGTATCCTCTCACCATAGTTATTCGATCTTATGCTGAGCAAATAATCCAAGAAGCTGGACAATATGAAGAAGAATGTGGCATCAGAATTGGAGGAAGACTTATTAACAACCTGCTATATGTAGGTGACACAACCTTGCTTGCTGAAAGTGAAGGTGACTTGAAGCACTACCGTCTTCAGTATGGATTACATCTCAACATACAGATAATGAAAATCCTCACAATTGGACCAAGAAATAGCATAATGATAAAGGGAGAAAAGATTAAAGTTGTCAAAGACTTCTGTCCTTGTTACCTAGTACCACTCTGACAAGAATATACCACAAATGGGATGGCCTTAGCAAACAAGTTTATTCTCTCATAGTTTGGAAGATTTAAGTCCGAGTTCAAAATGCCAGCCTCTAGGGGTTGTGTGAAAGCCCCTTGACCTTGGGCTTCAGCTCTGCCTCTTGCTCCTAGCCCACTGAAGCTAGAGGCCTTTCTTCACTCAGGCAGCTACTGGCTGCTGAGGCTAACAAGCCCAAGGTCAACAAATAAAATGGCACAGTCCCGATGTTACCCAAAACACAGCAGGCCATTAATTCAAGTCCATTGTAAGTCCCCAGGTCAGCAGGTCATGGCAGGGTGCTGAACAACGACACAGCTACATGCAGGATCCAAGTGTACCATAAGCTAGAGAGCATTTCCCAAGGCTTCTGCTTATATACAGGAAGCAGACCACATACCCTATGGCAGCTACTCAGCTGTTCACAGCAGATTCCACCATGGAGTTGACTACCAGTCTCATCATGGGGAGTACTACATCCAGCTGCCCAGCCACTCAACCAGGCCCAGCCAAGTTGACACACAAACTGAACTATCACAATTTCCTTTCACAGGATCCAGAAATCAACACCCATGGAAGCAGCAGTCAAGAAATCAGACATCGTATTGTATTTGGACAAATCTTCAAGAACCAAATCTTCAAGGGACCTCTTTAAAGTGTTAAAGAGCAAAACTGTCACTTTGAAGACTAAGGTGTGCCCAACCCAAGCCATGGTATTTTCAGTCACCTCATATGCACTTGAAAGCTGGGCAATAAATAAGGAAGACCAGAGAAGAATCTGTGCCTTTGAATTGTGGTGTTGGCAAAGAACACTGAAAGTACCAGAAGGACAAACAATCTGTCCTGGAAGAAGTGCAGCCAGAATGCCCCTTGGAAGTGAGAATGGCCAAAGAACTGGTCAATGTTCGTCCATTTCAGGAAGTGACGTATGATCAAGAATCAATGATAGTGAAGGAAGAAGTAATATTTTTGTTGTCTCATCTACTTTCGTCCTGTTGTCAGAAGGGACCAGTGCCTGGAGAAGGATGTCATGCTTGGTAAAGTGGAGGGTCAGAGAAAAAGTGGAAAGTCCTCCATGAAATGGATTGACACAGTGGCTGTGAGGATGGGCTCAAGCATAGCAAGGATTGTGAGCAGGGGCAGGACCAGGCAGTGTTCCGTTCTGTTGCTCATAGTGTCTCTATGAGTGGAATCGACTCAATGGCACCTAACAACAACAACAACAATATAGATAAATTCTAACGCCTATAATTCAATGATAAAATTTCCTGAACCTGTGCCTGAATGCTGCAAACTGAACCACTCAGGTCAATAGTAGAACAGAAGTCTTCATACACTTAAACCCCACCCTTCTTCATGTCCCCAGCATTTATGTATCATTCACACCTATAATTCAGATTTTGTAAACTCAGATGTTCACAGAAGGCCAGGCAGCTAATCTAAATGAGTCAAGTGTATCGGTGAAATTTTTCCACCTTGGGAACACAAGCCTTGTCTAAACTTCTTCCCAGAATAAGGATTTTGTTGACAAGTGGGAATGTAGACCTAATGTTACCAGATATTGCAATTTTCAAGAAAAAACACAAGTTTGGATTATTATGGGGAAAAAATGATTTTGAATGTTAAATCTAACATTTTTTTTAAATGCTCACCATTGATCATCATTTTTTAAAAAAGGAAAAAGAACTTACCTATTGGAGCAGTGAGTTTTATACATTAGATATATAGGTATCAACTTGGCTGCAGATAATGCTAACAAGAATAGTAACTGTGATAATTAATGTTGTGTGTCAAGGTGTCTGGGCTGTGATTCTCAGTGGTTTAGTAGTTATGGTGTAGTCATTCTCCATGATGAGATCTGAGATACTGTAATCACCTCCATGATGAGATCTGCTGTGAGCAGCTGATCAGTTGAAAGGGAGTTTTCCTTGGGGGTGTGGCTGGCTTTCCATGTATATGGGCATCTTGGCAAAGATCTTGGGTTTTCTGTTCCTTCAGGATCCTGCATCTGGATCACATCATCTGGCCTTGAACCAGTGGTCTGACGTATTGCCTCTCGATTTTGAGATTGTTGCCTTCACAGTCTGTGAGCCAAGAGCCTGCCATCTTACCTGCTAATCTTGGATTCATCAGCCTCCGAAGCCAGTAGCCTGCTGTCAATCTTGAGTTGGTTCAGCCCCTGAAGCTCTGTGAGTCAGGAGATGCCCCCAGCTTGATGTCAGACCCAGAGACTTAAGACTCACCAGCTTCTATAACTGCATGAGCCATTCCCTTGAGATAAAGTTCTCTCTCCCTCCCTCCCTCTCTCTTTCTCTCTGTCTCTGTCTCTGTCTTTCTCTAAGCTTCACTGGTTTTGCGTCTCTGGAGAATCCAGCCAGACAGTAGTAACCAATGCTATCTTTCAAGTGAGCCAGCCATTTATGCCGTGTCTAGAGCGAGAACCTATGTGCTTAGGAACATATGAATAGCTTTTGTTCATATCCATAAAGGGGGAGAATTTGACCAAATGATTTTTAATGCCAAGACCTAGCAATGGTAGTTTCCAATGTTCCTGTATATATTTTTATTCATTGAAATATAATTGAATATTCATTTAATATTTTTGTTGAATAATATTTTGGTCTTAAAAATATGAAGCTTTAAATTATTTACATTTTGAGGCATACCTAGAATCTAACATGTTTTGATCAAATAAAGTTTAGAAAGTGTTTTTCTGTACTTCCATAGTCCTCAGAAGAGCAAGAAACATGATAATCAACAAGACAAACTTCTCTTTTGTAACAATAATTTGTATGGTTATAATCTACTTTACAGACATTCTGAACCAGTGGAAAATGTGACCACATTAAAATTATACAAGTAACTCTGCATCAGAATTACTATCTAATATGATAAAACTAAAGACTATAAACTTAAACTGGAAATGCTTTTTCTTGAAAGTAAATTATATTTTATAAAATATGTGCAGCCCTGGTGGTGCAGTGGTTAAAGCACTAACTAGGCTGCTAACCTAAATGTTGGTGGTTCTAACCCACTAGTCCCTCTACTGGAGAAAGAAGTGGCAGTTTGCTTCAGTAAAGATTTACAGCCTTAGGAACACGATGGTACCACTTTACTCTGTCCTATGAGTCAGAATTGACTCAATGGCAATGGATTTGGGTTCATTATGTTATTAAATAAAATAGTGAATTATGGTACTTTCATTTTGGTCTGCATCATACCCACTATGTGCACTGACCAAGTCTAGTTAGTTTGAATGAATGGGTTCATCATATACAAGTGAAACTTTAATAGGAT